>NC_064903.1:7127695-7438431 GCF_929443795.1 Astur gentilis
CGGCTGCTGACTGTGGTGCTGCTAAGAGCCTGCAAGCCCTGGGGGACCCGAGCTCGCCCGTCCTTTCTCTGTGGAAAAGCAGCGCCTGAGGAGCCCTCAGTTGGGTTTTGTCATTTCCATTTCTTCCTTGTGTGATGTCTTGGTGGTTTTTTTCTGCCTGCTTCCGTGAGACAGGCTCCCTGCATTGGGGACATCTTCCGTTCCTGCTCCTGCTTGAACAGCTTTGATCCCCGCTCCGTGGCCGTGCGGGGCAGCCAGTGGGGAGGGAAGGGCTGGATCCTTATCCCCAGTGATGCTGTGCCGCTTTGCATGGGATAACAGCAGGCAGACGCACGCGTGGCTGCCCTGCAACATGCCCCGCTGCGGGTCCATCCTCGGCTGCCGTCAGCGGAGGAGATCCAGGAGCTCAGCCCGCGTCTGCGCCGGTGCCAGCCTCACTCCTCGCTCCCGCTGCTCCCTGCTTTTCTCCCACCCCAAAGCGCATGACTCTCTGCAGAGCAGAAGAGATTGAGGAGAAAGAGCAGCACAACCTATACAAAACACCTTAATTGCAAGCTTAATCACACGGCGGCATTTAGGGAAATGTCCACGGGCTGGGAGGGCTCACAACCCTCAAGCAGCTGGGCCCGGCCGTGCCTGGGGCAGGTAGATGCTGGAAGAAGCAGCTAGTGAAGAAAAGCCTCGTTCCCTCATCTGCCAAGAAGCTACCTCCGAGACGGCCGTGAAACCTCTCAGCAGCTGACGTTGCCCTCGGAGATGCTACGTGCCCTTCGGGAGGAGAGCGGCAGCGAGGTGCCAACCGGAGAGCGGCAGCCCACGGAGCAGGTCGTGGGGGTACCATGAGAAAAATGAGCATTTTCAAGACCTCCTGAGCTGAACGCTCCTTGGGCTGCACCAACGTGACCCAATGCGGCATTACCGAGGTCAGCAGGGACGGCAAAAGCAGGAAAAAAACCCCCATCGAGGTGGGGAGAACCGCTGGTCCCTGGTCCCTGTGGCAGCAATGCCGGCACTGCCTGCGCTGGCAGAGCTTCCCGGCTGGCCAGAGGCAGCACCACTTCTCCCGGTCTGCACAGGGCTTGGTTTAACACCAGCCAAGATTTTATCTTTGTAAAACGGCTATTTTTAAGCAGCAGCTGTAATCTAATTAAGTATCAATCAGGGAAGGCTCCACACACTCAACTGGACACAGCAGAAAGACGGGACGTGTTTGCTGGCTCGGCCCCTCCACCAGGAGCCGGCGGCATCGTAAAAAGCCAGCTGTACTGCAGCAACGTTTGCATCCACCTATAGGTAGGGCTCTAAAATATCAACGCACGCTCCACAGACACTGCGAACGCTCTGGGTGCCGCAGGTAATGCACCTGCCCCGTTGGTTTACGCCAACAGGGACCGGCCAGGTCCTGGCCAAGCCGCCCCCGCGGACCCTCCTGGGCAGCTGTGTCGTGACGAGTTCCCCGGTGACACCCGGGCAAATACACTGTAAGAAGCCGTGCGTGATTACGATGCAAGCCAGCGAAAGCGGAGGGTCTTTACCCACCCGTTACAAGCCCCGGTAAGAAGGAGTGGTGTGGATTATTGCTTAGAGAACAGTGCTCTCATTTTAAATTTCATTTAAAAACTATTCAGTTCGGAGAGATTTTATGCAATACATCTCTCTGCTTTGAAAAGCATTGTGCAGCTGAGAATACATGAACAATAGGGAGAAGGTTATAACACCTTTTCTCCTATCCGCATATTTTATTGTGCAAATTTTCCCCTCCCCCCAGTCCTATTCCAAACACTATTTTTAATTTGCATGCCTTTATAAAACCCATATGGAGTACAGAGAATTTGCATAACATCCAATACATTATAGATTAGCTTTCACAACATTATACAGTATTGGGAAATGAGGAGGCTTAATATGCTAATTAGGGTGCTTTATTTTTTTTTAAAGCCAAGATTGGAGTTAATTGTGCACACGCAACTGCCAAAAAAAAAAAAAAAAAAAAGTTGTAAACTAGAATTATCTTAACTAAACAGATGGGAATTTGCCTAAACTGGGGTTTTCACTATAGTTTGTCATGGCCCTATTTGTCAGGTGAGGTACTGCAATACCTCAGCCCAGGTAGGAAAGAGGCGATTTCCTCCGTCCATCTGTCCCGGCACAAGGAGCAGAGCGGGACAGGCAGACAAGTGCCGAGGAGCCGCCGCATGCTTCAGGGCCACCAACCTTTGCCAGCAGAGGCGTCACCGTGCCGGGGGGCTCCTGTGCTGGGGGGCTGTGAGCCGTCCTGCCTGGCACGGGGACCGACCATGAAATGCAGCTTGTTTGATCAAAGTCCTAAGGAACAATTGTGTCTGCTTCCAGGAAATTAATCCCGAGACCTCTTAATGCGCGAGCTGCTCCCGTGTGCAGCAGGATTGGAGCGACCTGGTGATGGGAGAAGGTGCGACACCTCTGCAGCCCCTGGTCCAGCGCTTCACCCGCAGGGATGCAAGGCGAGCTACTGCGGGGTGGACTCCTCAGCTCCCAAATTCCCAAGATAAGTAAATATATTGAAAAGTGAGCGTGAGCCTGGCTGCTGGTACCTTTTCCGACTGCTCATCTCTGAGTAGCTGTCTAGCCTTGTTCAATTTAATAGTCAGAGTCAGGCATGGCTTTGGCTGAAAACCTAATGGAGGTGCAGAAGGGCACGTCTGGGCTGTGGTGTTTTTCTCGCCGAGTGCTCAGCAGTGCACGTTGAATGCGAATCCTCTGTACTGTGCCTCGGCTCGCAACTCAGCCCATCCCAAAAGAACAGCCCTTGGGCAGCGCCAGCACCCTGCCCACGCCGGCAGGTCCAGGGTGCAAAGTGTTTTGTTTGCTATTACAGAGGGAAGCGTAGGGCTGTTCTGGGAGCGAGGGCTGTTAGCTGTAGGAAAAGGATTTTTTTCATAGCTTGCCCTGGCACTGTTTGTTTGAGGAGGGATTTTTTTTTTTTAATTGCCTTAGAGGCAGAGGAATGGAGAGACTAAATGACTTGCCCGGGTCCCACGGGAAGGCCGTGTCCCAGCCACCCACCTGCCTCCCTGGCCAGCTGTGCCACCCCAAAAATGGCTGAGAGGATCATTTGCTCAGTTTCTGGGTTTCTCTCTCAAAAGACTTCCATTTCCTCATCTTTTTCCTGGGATAATTTTGTGCCTTCCAGCTGCTTTTTTAATTAGGTTGCTGTTGTTGGGCTGTGCAGGATATCCTATGAGGTCCTCGGCCCCTTCCCCGGGGGCTTCAGCTGTTTTTCCTCTGCCTTTAATTTATGATGGGATTCTTTTTCATCTCCCCCTCCGTGTGGTTTTCAGCCCAGCTCTCTAGTAGTTTGGTTGCTTTTATCCAAGAAAAATGTTCAGAGGTTTGAGAGCTTGTGCTCTCTTGTTGCGCTCTGTATGCCCAAGAAAATGAGCTGAGGCAATTAGGATCATTTCAGATGTCATAAGATGGTATTCTTGCAGTGTTTTTCTTCTTCACCATCACAGAAGGATTTTTTTTGTTTTTACTTGCTTGTGCTTTTCATCCAGATGTAGTAGGGTCGGCTGCTGCAGGCTTAACCATGTGAGGCTGGATCTGTTGGGCTGCTTTACCAACCCTGCTAAGATTTTTTTTGCCGACATCTACAAATGACAGGAAGACTTGAGTCTAGAGAAATGGTCCCGGCTGCCTCATACTGAATAGTATTGCCCCCAGTGGCAAATTAAACCATTTGCTATGGTTGATTTATTTAAGAGAGGCATGACGTTAAGAAGATCGGTGCCCATCTATTCTCACAGGCTTCACTTTATCAGAGTCTGCTGCAAGCATGATTTTACACCTGGGACAGAGGTGGGTTTTATTGGTGTTTCAGCAGTTTCGTTCCTCTGGTTCCCTGTTAGAAGACCCTGGTCGGGTGCTGGCAGCTACTGGCAGAAAACGAGCGGTGCCGGTCTTTTTCAAATGCAGCGTGGCACCATCTCAAAGGGAAGGACCTTCTTCCCTTCACCTTGAGGCCCTGGACCTTCTCCCTGCTGCATTTCAGCCCCTCTTGGCTCAGGACACCAGCCCCAAAAGTCCTGCTGCACCCCTTGCTGCTGATGGCCCCAGGCGACAGGATGATGCTGACGGAGTGAACTCATTTTTGAAAAACGATGTACATTCAAGCATTAAAATTTCATCCCTGAACTAGGTCCCCAAAGCTTTGGGTTCAGTTTAAAAATCCTGGCCACCTCTCCCTCCAAATTCCGGAATCGCTACAGCACTTCTTTGTCGTGAAGGTTGATCTTGCATAAAATACAGCATCGCTTCCAGGCTGAGTAGGCTCATCGCGCTGATGTGTGAGATCATCCTTCAGAAGAAAGAGCTGCTATATGCTCTTTGTAGAGCATCTATTACGTTTCTATTTCATTATTACCTATTTTCCATCCACGCCCTTAATATGGAAAAGAGGGAACACGATGGTGCAGAAGCCATCTGCGCTCTCTTCTTCTCTTTGAGACACCCTCACCCTCTCTGAGGGATTTCTTGCCCTGCCTCCTCTCGCCACAGCACCAGTTTCAGGTTAGCTGCAGTAGTTTTTAACTCCACTGAAAAAACTGGTGGCATTATAATATTTCTTTCTGGCCAGAACAAGTTTGAAGTTGAAAAAAGTAAATTAATCATCAAAGAAATAGTTCTTTATCAGTCCCAAATGCGAGAAGATATAATTTCTGCCCCTCTCAAATTATCAATCATGACAGGCTTTTAGTTTGATTAATGACCTTTTAGGTTCACGATTTCACCTGCACCTATATAAAGTAGATAATCCCTAAACAGATATTTTACCTGGTGCCATCACTCTAGCTTCTACCAGCTTAAGAAAGAGACCCAGCAGGCTGAAGTCCCACACACAACTGGAAAAGCTGGCCAGGTTGCTCTTTTGGTGATCTGATTCCAGTTACTGGACATCGTGTTTACGTGCTGGTGCTGCAAACAGGACCCTTCCCTGAATGAACTCGGACTGCAGAGAAGAGTCTGAGCAACTTCTTGGAAAAGTGCTGTTAATTTTTGAAAAGAACATCCCAATCTTGCCAGGAAAGAGCCATTTTCCAGGAACAAGCGATGGGATGTACTGATGTTAGTGGCTTTGTAGCCAGTGTTTCGGCTGGTCCTCACAAGTTGCAGCAGGTGACCCAGTGAAGAGCCGGTGACCACTACAGGCGAGATTTAGGAGCAAAAGTCACTTTGGGACTTGAAAAATCTCACCCAATAATCTGTAGACTTTCGTTGGCTGCTTGTAACTGGTGTTTGAGTGGCATAAAGTCTCGGCAACACCGTAGTTATGTTTATGACTTGCAATCAATAAAGATGTAAGTGGTGATTGGAACAGCTTTGGATAATTCACATCCCATTCTATGCTCTAATGGATGTAATATAAATGTTATACCCAAAAATGATCATTGCCAAGGAGAGCAAATGAACACGGCAGACAGCACACTGTTCCCTCAAACCAGATGAACCATTGCTCAGAATTAATTTCGGATTTTTAGATGCAATCTTCCAGAAAAGGGAGCTGCAACGAAAAGGTGCAACAAGCAAAGGCTCTTCAACACACTAAAGGGCTTCCTCAGGGTTGCGCAGGTCTGGGTGGGCAGTGCATGGGTTGCACTGAATCTCCCAGGCACTGGGGCTGCCCGAGGGCTGCCCTGGCACCTTTTGCCACCTGGGTTTTACAAACCGCAGGTGTTCTTCCGCCGATTTCTGATGTTCTGTAAAATATTTGGTGTACAGGGTACAGTGCGGCATTTTCTCAGCACTGTTCCTTGCAGCATCTTGAGAGTCCAAATGTAGCTTTTTGGGGCGTAAAGGGTGAAGAAATCACGCATGAGCTTGAAGGAAGACCAGAATAACATCAGCAGTGAGAACGCCTCTCTGGTCTTGAAAATCGCTTTTCTCCGCTCGTGCCCAGGGCAGAGGCTCAGGACAGCAGCGAACAAGCTGCAGAAGAGCTGACCAGTGTCCCGGCCCGGAGAGGGATGCCCGGCTGCCCAGCCGGCTCGGGAAGATGCCAACCGCCGGGCAAGAGCTCCAACCACCGCAGCTCCACTGCTCTTCTGCGCCGTCCCTGCGCAGGAGGGCTCGGTGGCTTCCACAGCGCCACGTAGGCAGGACATTTGCACCCCCAGCGGCACCAGGGAGGGATGTGTGCCATCTCACCCAGGGACAGAGGGTTAAACCAGTGATGAAGCTAAGAAATTGAAGACCAGTGGCCACGGGGATCCTTCTCACAAGGCAGATGGATGCTGGCTCCAGACGTATGGTAAGCACGGCTAACGCGAGCCTCGTCCATTGCCAAGAGGTTTGGCTAGAAGGCCAGGGACATCACTTCCCCGGTACTTAATACAGCATCTGCCACAATGCAAAATCCTGCGTGGTCACTAACGTGCCCTTTCTCATTTTTTTTCCCAGCAGTACAACATCAGATGCCAAATAACTCTGGTTGGAGAAGCGCTGTGGAAACGCAGGCACACATCACTAGGGATGCGGTATTTACAGCAAAGCTGTTTGTGTTTTAATGTACCCTGGCGCTGGGCCGTTTGGGTACATCGGGGGAGGCAGAATCACCGTGCCAAAGGCACCCCTGGGCTCCAGCTGCGTCATACCGCATGGGCGCAGAACAGCTGTAAATCTGGTCTAATATCTGGCTCGGCCAGGTTTATTGCTGATTTGTGGCATCAGAGCAACAAAAAGCCACAAGAGGTTTCTGGCAAATCTGGCCTTCTGAAGATTGCAAGATTAATGACGCGTGACGTCCTCCCTCCGAGTCGGCGTGTGGCCCGAGCAGTCAGACCAAGAGCTGCATCCCCTGCAAAGGGCTCGTCACCTTCCCGTCCAAATCCCAGTGACGTGAAGGAGACGAAAGTCCATGGTGGTACCAGGTCTTGGTTAGTACGTTATCAAGTGTTTTTTGACTTGTTGTATTTTTAATCCCTGTTATTTTTACCTAATCCCTTTAATTTAGGAATCTGACATATTCAGAGCACTCTCACTTCTGCAGCGGGAATTGTTTTTCTCTTGTTTCTAATGACCAAAGCTGTCCTTGCTGGCTGGAGCACCCCTGGTACTGCTGACATCATCACAACCCAACCAACGTTGTAACATCAAAGAGTTTAGACGTTAAATGCTCGGGTTTCCAAAATCCACCTCACAGTGTCAGAGGAAAGGCAAGTGGACTAAGGCGTGAACAAGCAAGGATTTTCTTAATTCAAAATGCCCCCTAACATCCTTTGGGGTAAGATTCCTGAAAACACTGAATTAATTGTTCCTGTTGGTATCACTGGCAAATTTCCACTGACTTCAGGGGAGGCAGGGTGGGAAGCCTGTTGCGGACATGTGGGAATTGTCACCTTTACCGTGCTCGGCGAGGGAAATATCTGAAGGGGACAGGGAGAACGACCCCAACGACAGCACCGTTGCTTCGCACCGCGATTTCAGCCCCACGCATCCAGCACCACAGAAAACCCCCTCAAAGCCACGCATCACGCCAAATCACCGGCCCTCCCCGCTCAGCGCTGACGGGAGGAAGGGGAGTTGATGCCCGCGGGGTCCGCAGTCCTGCTCGCTGGAGCTGAGCGGGCCAGAAGGCAAGCGGACCACCGCCGTGGCCCTGAGCTGGCCCGCGCGGGCGCACGGCAGTGCAGGGCGCTGAGAAATGCAGAAATCAAGCCTGGGCACTCTGCTTAATTTGACGGGATACCACAAAAATCTCACTAACAACCACCTTGGTATTGTTAAAATATAAAGATAGAAACAATCCAGGAAGAGATACCAAATGCAGCGTTATTCTCTAGAGGGCATTGCTTGAGGTTAAAGACCCATCTAAATCAAATAAGGCATTTTATTCTCCCAAGCTCTATAAATCCCAGCCTGATCTGTAACTATTGAACGGACTTTTTGTCAGATCTTGTTACTGAAATAACTTCTGACTAGATACAAAAGCTGCGGGTGAATGCATTGTCCAAGTGCTCTGCTCTTTCCAAGATCTGTCTGCCTGTCATAATTTAGCGATTTAGCAATGTCTCTGTGCCACAACTTCATGTTCTGCTACGCACCCACGCGTGAGGGATGGGCAAGATTTCAGATGGAAACGGGCTCATTATTAAAACCCACTACATTTGTTTAAAGACTACAGTTACCTGGAACTTCAAGCAGGAGTGAACAGAGCCCTGAAAGTGTGGGCATAAAAACATACGGTCATTCGCTATTCCTATTGGTTACCTTCTGTCTCAAGAAGTGACCTTCTGTATTTCACACTGAACATTTAATATTCGTGGAGAAAGCACCAGGCCCTTCTTCTTTAAGGAACAAACCTGGTTGCTCTTTGCTACTATTTCAGATCTGCACCATTTTTTCCCTGCCCTGCGTTACCAGCAGTTGCACATCTATAAGATTTAACGTTTGAGGGATTGAAATGTTTTACGGGTGGGCAGAGGAAGGGATAAAAGTGAAAGCCATCTAGCTTGAAAAGACAAAGAGCTTTCAAAACTAGAAGATTAAAACCCAGCGCCTCAAGCCCCATATATCCCCCAGCCACCTAAGAAATACGCTGCATGCTGATGGTGGAATAACGCTCAGAGGCATTGGGCTCAGGGCTAAATCCCCTGGCAGAAGGACATTGTTTTTCCTCAAGAGCAGAGCCAGAAGCGGTTCCCTTTGCTCAAGGGGGGCCGGGTATCAGCGCCCTGGGACTGCGGCTCCCCGGCTGCCAGCGCTGGCCGTGGGCTCATCCGTGGCCGTCACCCACAGCTGGGCTGGGACTCTCCTTCAGGTCACTGCACGGTTTGCCTCTTCTGTGCCTTTTGGTACCCAACGATGTCACGGGATGATGAAAATCTTATCTGTGAAATAGCGCAGGAAGTCATTTTTAAAATTTGGTTGTGCTGCGATATTGCCAGCAACAGAGCCAGCAACTGCGGGAGATGGAGACAGGCGGTGGTTCCTCCCGCCGAACTGCCGCGGGGTGTCAGCCTGCCGGGATTCCTTCTGTTCAAAGGGCATTAGTGACCTCCGCACGCTTCCAGTTCTGCTCTGGTGGCAAACGCCTGTAAAGGAGAGGCTTTGCAAAGGGTGCTGAACACCCATTTTGCAGCGGACGTTCGAACGCTCTGCAAATGATCTATCAGGGGATGGGATTTTTAGTTACTGCTGAGTATACGGTAGCTGCAATAGTTCTCCGTAACAGAACTTTGTTCTAGTCTTCATTACTGTGTTTTTCCATAAATAGTGTTCTTTTGTTCAGTTCAAGGTTTCTTGCGTTTTTCTTTTAGAGGCAGGTTGGAGCAACCACTGTAACCTTGTGGAATCTGTGCGGTTTTTCCTTGCAGTAACTAGGTATGCATTTTAAATTCAGGTGTGTTAACTGATGCTGTATTTGCTGCAACGTGGAAGACATACAGAGATGTACGATGCCATTGTACCACCTACACACGCTCTGAATACACCTGCACGGAGCCAGATGTGTTACCAGCTGAGACTGCAAGTCCCTCCACTCTTTGCAGAGACTTTGCAGCCTGTGTTTGGCAGCAGCTGCTGTCTCTAGGAAAGTATATTTATATGTTTCATAAATGTAGCTCAAACAAATTAAACTCTGTACTAACAGGATCGTAATTTAATAGAAGTGCCAAGAGCTAATGCAATAATACGTGCCTATTGGATTAGGAAATGCAAGCCATAACAAGTCACTGTAGTTCATTTACAGCAGTGCCCGAGACTGGAGGTACAGATGTGGCGAGGGGGTGGGAGGAAGAGCTACCCGAACAGGGAGGCAGGATAAGGGAGAGCAGATGCTTAACGTCACGCTCAAACCTACAACATCTGAAACAGCAACGTGCATCTCTCCTGTCATTGCCTGGATCCTTTCTAACCTGGACGGATATGAGCAAGAGACTCAACTTACCTTGCGTGCAGGCTATCCCCTCACCTTCTCTTTCTCTTGCCTCTAGACACATCCATTTTTCCCCCCGTCTTCTATGATTTATTCTCCTCTTGGGACGGCTTCTTCTGTGACTCCTGCTCTCGGGCTCCTCAGTAGGCTGCAGGTAGGTGCTGCTTAGTCCAAAGGCTACACAAGACATTCAAAGAACAGCTACATCGCTCGTATAAAGCTAGAGGCGTCCGACCCACGATTACAGTGCCAGCCAGCACAGAGAAATCCACCGGAGCAACAACGCAAGTGCCTGCGTCCACCTGAGCTCAACGCTGAAACATTAGAATTACTTTGAAGAAGAAAGGCATTTACTTTTCCCTTTGTATGTTAGGTGCCAGCAGTTACCGTTACAGAGGAAACAGGCAAGCCCAGACCCCCAGGGAGATGTTCAAAGGAAGGGCCCTGCTCCTGCTGCTGGGAGCCCCACTTTGGGCCGCTGGTTTTCCTTTTTCCTTTTCCAGTCCCAAGGAGCTCTGCCGCGGCTTCTCCTGTACTGATGCTTACAACGAAGGATAAATGACTCATGCAAGCAATTTATGGAAATTAACTGTTGAGCACCACAGGTATTATCAAAACGAGCGCATGAGTCACAAGTCTTTCTCTAAGATTTCTCGCGGCCATAAAGGCAGGACGCAGTGCCCCTGCACGAGGCCCGGCTCTGCCCCCGTTAACGCTGCACAAGCACGTGTCCTTGCCCACTCAGGTCCAGCTTCGTCAAGGCAGCAAAGCTCGTCCCCACGATGCTAAAGGTTATACAGGCAAAACAAAACAGTTCCCAGTTCTTAGATGCCAGCCCTGACTCCACCAGTATCTTCCCAGCCTGGGCAACCTGCTCATCCCAAATTCTCGTTCTCCTAGTTACATTCCCAGGAAAATACCCTCAAACAATCTGCGCAACAGCCCAGACATTTCTGCAAACGGGAGCACGCTCTCTGCCCTTCTTGGCAATGCTTTAAGCGAGATGCTCCGATGAACTCCCAGAGCATTAAGACTTCATTATTGGCACAAACCATACACAGTATTATTTCCTAATATGCTATAAAGTAATAGCTGTCAATTAAACAAATATTCTGATGTCATCCTTTTAAAGTATTATTTTGCTTTGTCACTAATTTGCACAATACAATAATTTCACATTACTCTTCTAGCTCTGCGCATGAATTACTCTCCTAGCTCCGACCAGACATTTTATCTTTTTCCAGCTCATAACCCAGGCCTATAGAATGGGTGGCAAGTAAGTTCATGCTGATGAACATAATTTCAAACAAATTGCTCAAATAAATTGTGCTGCATCTTTTTAAGATAGCCATTTCCCCAAATGTTCTCTTTAAAGCACACCACTTTTGGCAATGGTGCTCTTTAGATGTCAGGTATCATCTAAAATAATGCGTAACAGATTCCTTCTAAAAATAAGCCACTTAAAAAAATTATGCTGCAAATGCTAATGGCTGTGCTGAAAATGTATCAAAGCAAAATAGCACAGAGAAATGGGGGAACAAATCCCATCTGCTTATGGCCACACTCACAGCTCGGAAGGGCTTGGGAATGTGATGCTTTATGGAGCATGGCTCCGAGGGCAGAACTCAACTAGCACGCCGGAAAAGTAATCCTACGATTAAAAAGAAACAACTGAAAAACGAAGTAGCGTTACATCGCACGTCATTTCACAGATGTAATCCAAAAGAGATATCAGCCTAAAAAAGAATATATTAAAGAAATTAAGTCAAATAATTAGCAAATAATCTGGGCATGTGAAGTTGGCGAGATGCTGCATTCAAACATTCTCCTTCTGTGTTGGTTGTCATTAAATGTTACCATGAAGGCATAAGAATACAAGAAATATATCAACAGCAGAACTACAGAAATTTATCTTAGCAGAAAATTGTTCCTATGCAACTGAATAATTAGTTTCACTTAAGTCACTCAGCCTGCTACCGCCGTCTGCATCCCCTTTTGTCTATTTCTTGTTAAATTCCTATTCAGCCATCACTCAGCTCTGAGATGATAGGATTGTATAATAAACAAAATAATTAGTTTCCAAACTCGTAATACACTGTAACATATTTCCTGGAATATGGTTTTTTTATAACTGCTATTTTGCATTCTCTCACGATTGAGAACTCAGCTCACACGTGTAAGAGAATTTGAAGACGGTATAATTTTGCCATGAACCCAACGGATGAAAGTAAATTCACGCTCATTTAGGAGAGCTAAGTGAACAAATTCTGATGCACGTCCCAGAACGTCTGCACCAGCCAAGTCAGCCCACACGTACTGACATGCGTCACAGACAAATTACATATAGATGGAGCACATTCCCCTTGGGACTTCTTAAATAAGGACCACTACCGAAATGGGGGAACTCCCAAGACACTGCAGGGCGGACTGGCACCCTCTGCTGCACACCAGCGCTGGCATATACTGGTAGCACTGAAAAGGAGACATAAGTCAGCTGAGGCCTTTAAAAAAATCTCATTAGAACAGCACAATCTCTTTAGTCTTAAATTACGAGTGGACCCCAGGAGCACGGGATGCTCACAGGACTAACCTTATAGTCTGCGTAACCAAACAGATTTGAAACCTTGGAGAAAGTCGACTGAATACCTTTTCTTTTTCCCGCTGCAAGACTCAAAATCATCGTGAAATCTGAAGTCACTGTTTAATTTTCCAATGGCAACGAAGATACGATAAGAAGAGGTGAAGTCGCAGCTCAGAATCATTCATCTCCAAGCACAGGCGAACCACACGCTAAACCGCAGGAGGGATGAGCACGGCAGGGCATTTTCTGGGCGACTGGGTCCTTTGCGGTACAACGATGGGCACTGGCACAAGCGAACAGGCTGCATACTTACCTCTGGCTTTCAGCGCGAGCTAGAATATCAGATCGCACAGAGGAATTCAGCTTAAGAACCGGCACCGTCGGTCTGCAACGGCTCACAGCTACACACAGCTCGTTGGCAGTAGGTAGGATGCGGCCGATTACAAACTCAGGGCGGCGATTTCCCAAACTTGGGTCTCTACTGGCGGAGCTAAGAGAAGGGGTCTGTCAGCTTAGCCGGTAGAGAGAGCTGCCCTGAGCCAGTAATGGTCCTCGTGCCGCCCCGTCTGATGGGGTGCAAGGTCTGCATCCCCCCCTGGGGCACCTCCACCACCCCGTCTTCTCTGATCCGACCCCCCCCACACCTCCTTTAAGGGAAAAAAAAGAACAGTTTTGAAGCGACTCCTCTGAAACGCTCTATAAATTAAGCCGTGTTGGTAGAAACGATTAACCGTAGAGACGGGATGAGATGACGGGGGCAGCTCAGGGCTTCTGGTGGGAGGACGGAGCGGAGGAGAGAGGCCGGTGAGACTGGGGGGGCCGCAGCACCCCGAGGGCAGCGTCAGCGGCCGGGGGGGCGTCTGCCTGCCTGCCAAAACGCCGCGGCATCGCCGCCTGCAAAACGCCACCTCAGAAAGAAAAGCCATTTCCTAACAAAAAAGCCCTTTGATTTACAACTCTCGACACAACAGCGAAGCCCTTCCCCGCCTCCCCTAGCTTAGTCTTCTGCGGGAGGTCTTCTCCCACCCACGTTCTCCTGCCTGGGGACTTCTGCCGGCTGAGCCGTGCCCTCGAGAGCCGGCGTCTGTAGCTCAAACAAACAAGCAGTCCTTCATCACAGCCTGCTACGACAAACTGCGGAAAGACGGCACGTTGTCATTTATGGATTAAACCTGCAAAACCCACGTCATCGTGTTTGCTCCCCTTCCCTCTTCGCTGGACACCCACCCGTGGTACCAGGGCACACCTGACTCCGCTGCCTTATCGCTCCCTGACCAGGGCCAAGGGCTCGCTAACGGATGGTACTGGTCTTTGTACAAGGTCTTTCGGCACAAGCAAAAAATAGAAGGATGGCCCTGCCCTGACTATGACCGTTTAAAAAATCCTTTTTAGTTTCGTTAGGGCTGTAAGCGTTAGTTGGCTGGGTTTAATTCAATGAACTTGAAGCAATGAAGTTCATTGAAGCTGGTTTGTACAAAGAGTTTTCTTTCACGGAGGCAGCATTAGACAATGCGGTGCCGGATCCCAGGAGAATATTAAACATTTAATATACTGGCAAGTGTAACGTTTTATAAAAATGTTGCGTGAAGGATGAGCAGCAGAGCTAAAAAGCATAAAAAAGCTCATGCTCGTCTCCAGGCTGCTGCTGAGCACTGCAGACCTCCAGTTACTGAACAAACCTGAATTCAAGAGCTCTTCCTTCCTTTATTACGCAGTGGCTTTTGCTAACACCAGAGATGAGTAGCTGAGTAATTTCCTATGTAGCCAACTGTAAGCAACTCTTACTAATAGAACGCAGCAGTAATTTGCAGTAATTGTGCAAATCTGCAGTTTACTGAAAATACTGTTATTATTGATTTTGGACCAAAGCTGAAGCATTTTTATGAGAGAGATTAGGGGTTATTGTTCCTTAAGGAACTGGTTTTACTAGCTTTAGGAGAGCGTCACTACGAAAATTAATCTCGGTACTTTTCAGTATGACAATGTATTGTAAATTAATTTTCTTGGTAATTCCTGTACTCCAGGTGACCAATAGTGCCCAGCCTACTCTAGCTACAGCTTCTCCTTACCAGGTTAAAAACTGCAGAAACTGCCAGCTTTACAGGGCAAGGTTGGCAATATGAAAGCACACTAGTTAATTTTTGCAATGCACAAGCTTATTAAAGCAACTTTGAGAGTCTCGCTGCCACAGACGCTGCCTGAAAGACTGGGGGAAGCCTCGGCTCAGCAGACGGCGGTGACAGCTTTGCCACTGCTGTCACTGGAGCTAGGGTTTTAATCCACATCTGTTTCAAAAGCGCAGCAAACACGAACGCAGTGCTCCCGCACAGGTGCGTGCAGAGACTGGTCAGTGACCTACAAAAGGTGGCATTTGAATATTCTAGGCAAAACTACCAAAACCTCTTTCCTTAAGATTTATTTCCAGTTTAGCGCATCAACACACTTCCCTGTTGCACGCAACGTATCTCTCGTTTCAGCTTTGCCTACTGCAAGCTCAAGCTCCTTACACGTTACTGTTATTGCTATTTTTTTACCATTAACAGGTGACTACCGTCTCTGCGTAACACCATGTCTTTGCTATGATCGCTGCTTAACTCTTCCATCTCGTCCCCACGTTGCCATTAGATGAGCAGCCACCCTTTCCCTCCCTGAGCTACAGATGCACCCAAGCAGCTCTTCTCCGGAGACCAGGCTTCCTCCCAGGGGCACCAGTTCAGACCAGCAAACCAGCATGTGCTGGTACTGGTTCGCTTGACCCCTCCCCAAAAGAGCAAAGGAGAAGGGAGCCCTCTCGCCTCCAGGTCTGTGCTGGCAAAGCTGATCCTGGCGAAAACAGCCTCTCAAAAAGCGCTCTCCATCACAGCTAAATCATGGAGAAGGACTGAAGCCCTGTCCCCCGGCGGTTAGGATGGCGGCCAGATGTGGTCACTGGTTTCTTGTACAGTCACGATACTGATTTGCTCTGCGTTGGTCCCACCAATACTGGACTTTCTATCTGTTAGTTAAATAAGGTTTCCAAGCTTGACCAAGCCGGCTGATGATATTAAATAAGACCGTTTCTTTGAAAGAGCTACTGGGCAAGCAAATGGCTTTTTTTTCCCCACCACAATTATTCAAACGGTTTTCATCTGCGTTCTTTTTTGGGTTTGGGTTTTTTTTTTGGTTTGGTTTTTTTGTTTGTTTGTTTGTTTGTTTTTTTCTTGAGAAGTAAAATAACAGCCTTGCCGATTACTCTTTGCTAAGGTACCCGATTGTGGTGACATTGAGGCTGACCTTGGAGTCACCTCCCCCGCTGCCGCACTCTCCTTTGTCGTACCACCATTTGTTTTTCAATTTGTCCAAGAGGCCTTGCTCATTCAGTTTTAATACTGCCAGGTTAACAGCATTTCTTGAAACGATAAAACATAACTTGTAAGAAAAAATGCACAAATGCTTAGGAAATCGTAACGTATAAAAAAAGGAGCACAAGAGGACAAATTGGCTAAAATTTCACAGAACGTGGAGCTATCAAAATGTCTGTACAGCAAATACAGGGTTAAATATTGGAAGGTGGCATGGAGGATAACATTTGCTCAAAACTGAAGTGTGCGGGATGGGGAAATCGTCTTTGAGAAAAAAAGTAACAAGAACACCACATCATGCAGTTAACATTCGTCACATATGGCAGGTTAACTCGGCTTTTACCATTTAAATTGAAAAAGCCATTGAACTGTAAAATTAAAACAGCAACAAACAATCAGAAAGGACAACACGAAGAGAACACTAAAAAAATGGATGCATTAAATAAACGAAACCATAATTTACCGTCTTATTTAACTCCATGGAATATTGAAGATTTTAAACTTTAAAGTTACCTCAAAATCCACAAGAAAGAAAATGACAACACAATACATCAGGGTAGGTGGAATACTATAACAACATGGATATTGTTATATTATTCCACCCACCTTAATGCTGAGCCTTTGGGGGTTGCTACACCATAGCCCTTGGAATCCAGGTTGCCGCCAACTTTCATGGTGTCGCAGGGCTTGCGCTGCTCGATGTACTCGTTCATCGTCGACTCCAGCAGGAAGGCAAACTTCCCCTTCGACTTCCTCACCCTCGCCACCCCGTCCGCCGTCGTTTTGGTGAACACCGAGGGCTCGGCCGACTTCATGTACGACCACATTTTCTCGTAGACGGCTATTTTTGACCTCTGGGAAAGGAGGGAAAGGAAGAGCCACGTTGGCGAGGGCACAAGACCGAGCTCCTCGGGCTTAGGCGGCTTAGGGGTGTAATTAACACCCTATAACTGATGAAGGCTAACAAATAAAAAAGTCAAGGTAGCTCGGAGCGAGACATATTGCCCCCTGAACAATGACCAAACCATAAAATGGTCGGGGAGGGGGAAACATCTCTCAGACGTTTATTCTACTAATTGCCATGTAATTGGCAGCCTGGCAGGCGGAATGAGAAACGGTGTGTGCCCGTTCCAGCGCCTCCGCTCCCGCTCTGCGGTGGGTTTATCCGCCTGCACGCTGCTCTGCTACCGAACCAGAGGGAGGATGTTAAATCCTAGCTCATCCGTCATGGCCAACAGATGCAAAGGAAGCCTCTCCTCTTCGCACAAATTCTCAGCGTTCGTTTTTCTGCTAACTGGCAGCTCGGAGACACTGACATTTGCTTATTACAAGTTCCCAGCCAGGCAGGAGTCCGCTTTTCACAGCGGCGATGGCAGGTCTATGATACAGGAGAGCAGGACAGCTCTACTGGCTTCTAATAGTGATGCTCATATGGGGGATATAAATAGTAATTATAAAATCCTTTATGAATCAATAGTCAAACTTTCAAAACGCAGTTTCACATTTTCCTAAAAGACAGCAAACACAAGTATTAGCACTAAACTGAAAAAATTGCCGGTTAACTGCTTGCGTGTCGTGTGTGTATCTATTTTTTTCCTGTTCTCCCCGTTTTTGAGACTGAGCCAATCCTAACAGCCTCTAGCTCGGCATACAGGTTTTGTAAACCTGGAAATGTTGAGAAACATGTTACGTCCCCTTCTCCCTCTTCCTCACCAGTAACATTTAAACCATTCTCAGATCTTAAAGCCACCTCCAGACCCTTAAGCATTCGTACCCTGGACTACGGGTTAAACTTTCCTGCTTGGTCGACAGAAGGCAGTAATGCCAGCTGTATTTCTCTAAAGTCTAGAAATCCAAAGGATTTATATAAGGCTTTCGGTCCAAGCTGTGGGTACCTCGAATTTATGCCTCCCACTCCTTGCCAGTTTCCTGTCCACAGCTTCCCTTGCAGAATGGGAATGAGGCAGGCAGTAGCTAAATCTAGTTCAAATTTAACAAACTTGTGGCAGAAGACTGTTAATGTCCATCAGCTTGATGATCGAGATGTGTTTCCTCCTCATTCAGGACAATTTCACGTGTTTTGAATAATGTAATGCTTAACAACCAGCCTCCAAACATCTCACGGGGAGAAAGCCCTGCCTTCACCGTTCTTCAAGATTAACAAGCCCAGCTAGTGTCGCTGGGATGGATGGAGAGGAGCACGGAGAGCAAGGGTTTATTTTAATTATCCTTCCCGATGAGCTGAAAAACAACTGAAAACGCAAACCAATTAAAATCAGCCCAACCGACAATAGGAAATCAGAGGGACAACGATGCCGTGCGGCTCTGTTCGGAGCTGGCTGGGTGGTGGGGGGCGAGAAACAAGCACGAGGGAATTTCAACCGAGAGCACTTCTGGGCTAAAGATGGGCTGTACGGCTTCGTTTTGTCCAGCATCAGGAGTGAAAAAGTGGTGGGAGGAAAGGGGTTATAAATCGGGCCCGAGTCACGCTCTCCGAGCACGCTGACCCGGGTCTCCCGCTTTTCCGACACGCGGGCATCTTCACCCCTCCTTCCCTGCCGGGGAGCTGCCCAGGGCACGGCACGGCACGGCACGGCACGGCACGGCTCCCCGGCACCCAGCGGCGCGGCCGGGGGGACCCCAGGGCTACCGGATGGGCCGGGAGGTGGTGGCCGTCACCGTCCTCGTGGGGGACGAGGGTGAGCGGCAGAGCCAGCCACGGCCCGAGGCACGGCGCTGCCCACGGCCGACCCGCCTGCCATCCTCGTGGGGCTCCCTCGCACGGAAAGGTGATGGAAACAGCCTGGCTGGCCAACACGGAGACTGTGAGCAACCAAAATTCTGGAAATTTGAGCTCAAAATGTTCTCTGACAGGCAATTGCTGTGGACCATCAGTCATAAGCCAAATCCGCCCTAATCACTTTTGCTTTTAAAATTTGTGTGGTCTCCCTTTTTTACTCCGCATGTTTACAATTTTAGATTATACTGATGTTAAATTGTTAAACTGTCCTAGTTTCAAGGTGCTTGTCCTTACAACCTTCATCTTCTTTTAACATAAATAATACAAGCGCACCTGCCTGTTTGTATTTGCAAATGGGCATCTAAGGGACAAAAGGAAGGTAAAAATACAGCTTTACTCTTTATATCTCTCAGCAAGCTAAAGTGGTTAGCCTTCAAAAATTGCGCATGCACGACGTATGCTTTTGCTTGTTTTCCTCTGCAGAGTGTGCCTTTAACTACACAGACAAACCAGAATTTCTTTTCCTTTTCATCTTCTAACTCACACCAGAATACCTCTCTTTAATAAGTTCTTTCATACTCTTTCCAGCTGGCCTGACTACCTAAAAGCAATTGCCAATACATCTGTGCATTGTTAATAATAACAGTTATCTGATGAGTGCCAACAGCATGCTCAGGGCTGCAAATGGTCCAAACAAAGCACATTCTCTGCTCCAAGGGCAAAGGGTGAATATCATCATTCATGCTTCAAAAAACCAAATTCCACCACTCAAAACCAGACCTCCTTTCAACTTTAACAAATAGCCTAAGCTTTATAGTTCGCTCCCTTCGTTTAACTCTTTTGGATGATGCGGCTAATAAAAATCAGCACATTTCTATATGATCATTGCCCACCTCTTCTTCTGCCAAGTGGGATTTTCATAATATCTTGTTATTATCGAATTAACTAAATGAGTATAGCAGTCTCATCCAGCAGAAGTAGACAAAAATGCACGCTAGAAATGAACACAGCAGGTATTGACTGGGAATGGTTAAAATAAAACGCATCGTCCACGTGTTGGTTTCGGAGCGGTCGGAGCGGCCAGAGCCTGACTGGGGGAGACTGGGAGAGGACCCACGGACGTCCCGGGAGTGGGGACCAGTGAGGTGATGGGCTCCCACCACTGCGTCCTGCTCGGTTAGCGCTGCTCTTTGCAGCCGTTCCCCTAAATTCAGAATGAGGCCAAAATTAGGATTTATGATGAGGCTTCTTAGAGGAAGGGACAGTGCCGCCGGAGGAGCTGTGAAACCTGCAAACCTGCTCCGAAGTGCTCGAGGGCCTTTTCTGCCCCAGGAGCCGTGTTTTACACCTGCTCAACGGCATGAGACGACCAGTTGACTAAAGCCGGTCAAAGATACGAGATGAAATGAAATACGGTATTTTGAGTAAATATTTTCCTTTTTCCAATTTTCCAATTGCCTCCAAAAAAACCCCCAGAAGCCCCTAAAAGACTTTCAGAAAAGGAAAATTACTTTCCTTTCTAGCTAGCTGCGAAGAACATTTTCACCCATCCGTCCTCCCCTGCAGAGGTTCAGGGCACCCCCCCCCAGCGCCTGCGTGCCCCCCCAGCAGTCTGACACCTGCCAGAGGGGCCAGACAGCAGGAGCGACCATCGAGAAAGGATTTACGCTCCAGAATAAGGTAAGGTCTGACAGATCTGCACTGCTGCTAGAGTTCAGTGGCAGTAAAACATTTTCCCTCTCATTAAAGTGCTACTTTTAAAGAGATAGTTAGAAAAAAAGCTTAAAAGCAAAGATTTAAACCAATTCAAAGCCCATAACTGCAGTAACTCCCTATGCTCTGCAACTCCTATCTCAGTTCTTTGATATTGCTCTCAAGAAGTCCGTCACACACATTTCAAGGGGATATTATTATCATTTTTTTTCTTAAAAGCAACATTTTCAGTGTTTCATCTAGGCCTTGGGACACATTAAAGCATCTTTTCATTATCGCGGCCTTACTGCAGATATAAATAGAGCTGGCCTTTGCTTTGTCAATAGCGCTGGCTTTTTTCTTTCTTTGGAGATGTTTATGCAGAAGTATGAGCCGCACACACCTCAGCACACGGGGGGAGGCAGCTCCTTTTTGTGTCGGCAGAGCCAACGGCTCTCACGCTGAGGACTCCCTTCACTTGGCCCGTTACTAACCGGTACCTAAACACACGCTGCTTCTGGGTAGCGACGCGTTCATTTTAAAAGAAGGCGTCAATTCAATCGGTCCACAACTTTAACAGCGTCTTTCATTCCAATTCTGCTAGTTTTGATGTGCGGTTGGCTCCAGCACGGAAATGAAAAATCCAACAAACCCATGGTGTGCCCCAGCACCAAAAAGCGCAGCTGGATGGGGCTGGGCGCGCGCGTTACAGGCAGCGGGAAGGAGGCAGGTTTACCTCTCGGTTGCCGTTATTTCTTCAATCCGTTCAACAACGACAAAAACCCCAGCACCCGCAAACCTGGCTCCAGCCGAGCGGGACCAGATGCCTTGGTTTCACTTTCGCACATCCCAAACCGCCTAGAGATACACCGCAAAACCCAGCACATCTTGGACGATTCCTTGACGTTGGTTAAATTTAGCTCTAAAATATCTTTGTGACTGAAGCCTTCTCCCTATGACCGAGTTACCTTTCCCCCTCTGCAGACATCTGTCTCGTGCTTCTGCTAAAAGTGACACTGCGTCACCTCCTCCACTACTGAGTAGTGGTGAAGCTATTATATGTGAAAGAAACAGCATTTTTCCTCTACAGTTAAAGTATGTTGCAGGGATGCCCTCTGTCTATTTTAGAACGTTTCGCCCTCTCTGCCACCTTCTCCGCAACCTGCAAGTCTTCTTCAAAATGCCCGCCTCATGGACCCTGTTGGGATATTTTATTAAAATGACCAAAACGGTCCTTTGTTTCTTATGACAAGCACCAGGAAATTATTTCCCAGTAGTCAAGCTAAAAATGTTCTCTTATAGGCGATTATTGTTGATCACCCAGTCATGAGCCAAATTCACCCAAATCCATTTTACTTTTAAAATTCATTTATATATTCTCCCTTTTTTTACTCTGTATGCTTAAAACTTTAGGTTATACTGATGTTATATTTTTTACCTCTGTCTTCAAAACAGAGTGACAAACAAGCTTAAAAAAAAAAAAAGCGGGGAGAGAAAGAGATAATGTCCCCCCAGTAACCCAGGAGCTGGGCTATAAGGAAGAACAGGAGAATGCTTCATGCTGGGCAGTATCAGTCTAAGAAATGGAACTAAGAAGTCTAAGAAGACCCAGAAGGAAAGTAGTTACAACTGCCTGGTGTCAGGGCTGGGTCTGGGCTACGTAAACTTTAATAGACTTTGGAGTAGGCCAGCATACATCGAAATGCAGCAAATCCCACAGGGAAGTGCAGCAAATGAGAGCGAGACCTGTGCAAAGCGGACGGAGCATCCTAACCACGGCATGCACACAACGGTAGGCAGAGACATCGATAAAGGACCTAAAGCAGCAGAGTTAACACACGCCTCTGCTACACCAGCCCTATGACCACTTTATAGCTCTTTAACAAGGGAAATTTATAGCCCTGAGGCAGACAGATGTTGCTGATACAAAACACAAAGGTCCGTACTAAAACCAGTGCAGGTATTTAATCTGAATAATACACGCTGCCTTTATATAGATGCACGCCTCACTGATATGAACTTAGGTAGTTAAGTGTGAACCTTAGCTTCATTATCATCACTCATTGCTTTTCTTCCACGTGTGCAATTAGCTCTTCTACAGTAGCTAATGAATCCAGTAGCTTATGAACCATTAAAAAGCAAGTTACTAAACAGGAGTGAAAAAATGCCAGGAGACTGCGTTGGTAACCACCGCTGCTGTCTGGCTTGGGGACCACTTTGAGATCCATCAGTTTTAGGCAGCGGCTTTCTCGGACTTTCAATACAGCAAACTGCAACGGAGTGGCTGCCATGGTCTTTGTCTTTTGGATAAGGCTTTGATTCGACGCCTTTCCGCTCCCCCGTGAGCCTGACGTTGAGCCCCCCCCCCCCCCGGCCACAGCTGCCTCTGGGGGGAGCGAGGGACGGTGGTCGGAGCCCCCAGCCCAGGGCCAGCCCTGGAGCACGCGGAGGCTGGCCTAATGATGCTACATTCATAATAATAACATGATAAATATTATTAGCAAGGTCCCTGTGCCTGAGATTTCCAAGCTCTTTACTGAGAAGGAAAAAATAGGTTTCACGAAGGCCAGAGGGCACCATTAGTCCCCCATGGCGGATGTGAAAGCAGAGATGTCCCTTACTGAAGGTCATAGGGCAAAGTCTAACAGATCAATGTCACAGCTTTTAGCCACATAACTTGTGATGCCAGCAGTTTACTTACCTATATGGACAGAAAAATCAATCCCATCATTACATGAACCTCTTGTTTTTATTATGTTCTCGTCAGAAGAAAGTAGGTCAGATGCCAGGAGCATGCACAGGACATTTGTCTTTTAGCAAGGCCAACCCCTAAATCTACCAAACTCTACCCACAGTTTATGAATTTATGGGATGCCACAGATAAGCATGTGTATGTAAACTAGTCTGTATATTTGTAGAAATACACAAATCTTTGATAACGTATGCATAAATGTAAAAAGAAAGGGTAAACTGGTGAATAATAATATTGCCCAGTCAAGTTTGCAATGAGAGACACTGTCATGTGGGTTTGTTGTTCAAATTAATGATGTTATATCTTCTGCTTTAGAACTGGCATTTTCCTTTCCCAACTGGGGCAAATGAAGCCCAGAGAGCCGAAGGATGAGTCCCACAAACCTCGGGGCTGCCGCTTTCCTCTAGGATCCCCCAAGTCAAGATTCAGATGCCGCCTGTACGGGGGCTGCGAGGACAGTTTCTGTCTTTTGGCGGTAGCCCTCTCAACCCACAGGCAGTATTTCTCCCCTGACGGGACCGGGGATGGGGGTCTGGGGGTCCAGGGGTCCAGCAGGAGCTCGTGGAGGAGGCAGCGGTGGGGAAGGAGGGTCAACGGCAGCACCGCAGGCACAGGCAGCTGGGGAAGCAGCCTGCAAAAATCCCCTCCAGGCTTCAGCGACACTACTGTTGTTCCCCACCTGACATACATAGTGGCCCGGTTGTAAAAGAAACTTTATCTTCCAGAGAAAATACAATACTGTAAGGGTTTTCTTTTCCTGTGTATCAGGGTCATTTTGAAAACGTGAGCTTTGGCAGCGGGCAGGTAACGTGCAGTAGCTGCTTTAACAGACATCTTTTCTGGAGTGAGCTCCGCTCACACAAACAGACGAGCAAGAAGTCACTCCGGCTGTAACTAGACGTCGCTGACATGTCAGGAACAGTCTGAGTAGCAGAATGTAAATCAAGATTTTAAGACATCCCTTCCTGGCACAACACTGAACCTCAGACGACGCCTATATCCATCTCCTCACTTTATTGCTACCATCCATTCCTCCCCGTCGCAATACTGATTGGGAAATTAAAATGAAAGTCTTTACCGAGAGACAAGCTGCCTTTGTAAATCCTCTGTGATTCACGGCCAGAGCCAGCGCTCGCCCCGAGGCAGCGCGCTGCGAGGCTGAGGCTGCGTGGGGAGACGACAGGGATCCGCACCGCTGCGCTCTGCAGGCCTGTCCGTCCGTCCGTCCGTCCGTCCGTCCGCCTGCCTGCCCAGGGAGCAGGAGGCAGCTCGCACCCGAGCCGGCCGGAGGGAGGGATTACGTCAGCCTTCGGGCTAAGGGGCATCTTTCCAGCAGTGACATATTTAGCAGAGTAGTCTTGTCTGGGCAGCCGAGCAGCACACCAGCCCTGCTCTGGATTTGGCCCGTAATAAATTAACAGAGAACGGCGTTTCCAGCACAGATCTGAACACTGTCAGGTCTAATGAGTTTTCAGCTCCAGACAGAATAGCCCAATATACAGGCAATGATGGAGAAATCCCAGTGGACTGCAAGAGGGGATGTTTCCTATTCACATCATTAGAGTTTCTAAACCTTCATGAATTTTCTAATTATGCAAAAGTAACAGTAGCAGCGCCGTGAGTAATTTATCAGCACCCATGTATTTTAAATGAATCCCTAACAAGCATTTATTAATGTGACACAGCAGCATTACGTAAAGTAGGAGAGACTTGAAAAGACAGGGTCCTCGCTGTCTTGAGCAATGTCATTACCATTATCATAGAGCTGCTCTCTGAAAAGTAGAGCATTCAAACAGCAAGTGGTTTTTTCCCCGAGGCGCTCTCTGCTTCCACTCGGTGGTGCAGACACAGTTACGGCGTTAACCCACTGCCAGCTGCTGTGCCGGGCTTCACCGTGGGCTGCGTCCACACCCGACCCAGGGAAACCCCTCGCCTCCACGGTGGAGCCGAGACACAGCTCCACGCAAGTAGAGCTGATAGACAAATGCCATCGGTTATTGCGGATAAAGCAGAGATTTATTCAAATATTTGAGTGTTGACTGAAAGCTTCGTTAAACCCTGGCCTGTCTGCTGAAACTAGTAAAACGGTTCAGCCACCTTAACCCCCGTACCATCCAAACGTTTCCTTTCCAAGGAGGGGATGATGGATGAGCTGTTAATTTTAGTTCCCGTAAGGATACATTTTCCTCTCCAATCTATAGGCTTAAAGACATTAGATCACTTCATGGGAAACCATTTCTTTTGTAATTATGTCACATTTGATTTCCTGCTGTCTTAAAACTGCCTGTTAGCCATGTGGCAGAAGGGAGGTTCAACAGATTAAGAAAAAAACCCCAAAACCCACATGTAGACCATCTAACATTCATGCAACGGAGAGGCTGTGATCTCTCTGCACACATACATTCACCTTCTAATATTTGTGCACACTCCCACCTATATCAAACAGGGAAGGGAGAGAGAATATATGGGTGAATAAGTTTTTCACGCCTTCTGTGTTGAAAAACAGTTAAACCACAGTACTTTTTCTGATTAATCTCTGCCATGTCGCCTATCAAAGACCTATACAGCTCATATTTGAAGCTATCGCTTTTCTGCGATGTTCTGTTCTTTAAAGTCCATAAATGCAAACACACTTCTATATTTTTGTCAGGCGTTTGTTACGATGACTGTGTTGTTTCGCTCAATGCCAAGAACACAAAAAGCTTAAAACTGCTAATCATAGTTTTATCCAAAGGCAAAAGCAAAACATTTGTATGAATGCTGTGCTAGAAAAAAGTCCTTCATCTTCAGTAGCAAAGTGATTTTGAAATTAAAAATCAAAGAGTTTAACTACAGATGAAACCCTTAGCGCTGCATGCACAGAGTTCACTATGGTATTTTTAATAAGCTCTAATGATGATCTCAATATCGTTTGATTGCAGAGAACGCATAAAAATCACACGGCAGCTATTGGCTCATAATTCAAGGCTTTTCCTTACCTAAACTGCTTGCCAGTAGAATTTATTTCCCTTACCTCTTGTCTTCACGCAACCTTATCATCAGAGGAAAGCAATGAGCTCTTTATCTCATACCTGGGTGTAACACGCTAGTGCTTCAGGACGCGTTACGGTCATTATTTCTCCCTCTCTCCCTAATGGGTCTGGATGGTGCTGTGCTCCTGCCTGGCTGTCCCTCCGTGGGACCAGCCTCATCCGCCACAGCCTGCCCTTACCCAGGGTCCCGGGGACGGACCGTGACGGGGAGCCCTCCCGGCCCCCTGCCACCTGGGGTGGGATCCGGTGGCTCTTTGCTCTTTGGAGCCGGGAGGGACCCGCCGGTGTCACCGGTGCCACTGCAGCCCCACCTCGTGCAGCCCCATCGGCCTGAACAGGAGCTGAGGCTTTAGTTACCCCAAGTGCTTTTAGTGGAAGGTATTTCAAAATCCTTTTGATGGGTTTAAGGAACGTTTTTTTAATTTCCAAGGAATTTTGTGTCAATCTGTTTGTTTGTTCTTTCCCTGTTTTTTCAGATAAATGTTTGTTTTTTGCTTCGGTGCTAATCTGTCTGGTGTTTTTTTCTTTTCTTTTGAACAAATTATTTCCTCTGTCGGCTTTAGTTTTACCCGCTAAACAAGCTGTACTTAAAAGTTCTTTTCAAAAGATACGTCACCAGTCCCCTTACCATATTTACATGCTTTTTCTGGTACCTGTGTTCAAGTCAAAGCACCCTTCCTCAGCTTGCGCAACCAGAGCTGCAGAGAGAAATGCAAAGCCTCTTGTCAGGGCATCTCATGCTTTTCTATCTGCTCTTGCTGAACTATTCAGACTTGGTGAAACCAAGAAGAGAGAAAAAGGGGGACCATCTTAGGGGCCATCCTTAACACGACTTCTGTGTCCTAAAAATTGTAGTTTTATATCATATCTTATGTCTATATGAAGTCCAGAAAGGCCTCTCGTTTGAACCTGGTTTGGAAACAACCACTTTTTGAGAAAAAAACACTTTTTGAGAAAACTGATGGAAGAGGAATTTCAAATGCTGAACGTGCCCACTAAGGCATAGAAGAACAGCATTGCCTTCTCACAAAACATTAATTAAGAACAAAATATTACTGAAGTGTCTGGCCAGGCCACTCAAGTGCAATGAGAAGTGAAGACTTCACACAGGAGGCACAAGGAAAGCAGGTACAGACTCCTCGGTGTCCTCAAGTCAGCTATCACTCCCATGTGTCCTGAAGTAATGGAGACCTCAGCCGTAGCTGTGAATTTTGTACCACGTTGCAAAAAAATTGTAAAAATAATCTCTGAAGTATCTAAGCTGTGCCTGAAGGCTGGCAGCCTGTTTGACTCCTCCAGGCACCGAGCCTAAAGTCTTTATCCACAGCAGAAGCAAGGTCAGTGTCAAACTCTCTATCCAATACTCAGGAACGTCAGTGCCAGGTAGGAGTAACCAACTGTAAGAGCAGGAACCATCATGTCCAAAGGATCTTTGGCCTTTCTACTGAAACTCCTAACAGGCCTGGCAATTAATGCCGTTTCCAGGACAAAAAATTAGGAACTGACTTCGGAGCGGCAAGTCATTTCATCTGAGGCATGGGGGAGACATTGGGTAGCGTAGTCATTTTGTCAGGGACATCCTTGAAACTACTGCTGAGAAAAATACAAAGTTCTACAATAAAATAAAGTCCTTTGAGGCCTCCTTTTTCCTTAGTTTTAGTTAACAGTGATTAACTATATTGGCAATGGTGTAATATGAGCCGCCTTCAATTTCCCGTAAAAGGGAGAAGGACCTAATGCAAGATCATGCTACGTGTTACCTGCCTCAATATTTCAACCTGTAAAGCCTTGTCACATGAGAGCAATTTCCAGGACCTTCTGAAATTTTAAGTTTTCAGTGAAGTGCACTAGTGGGTCAGCTGTGTTTGTCAGTGATCAAACACATATCTTGCAAGAATTAAAAGAAATCACCATAAATTCAAGAGCAATTTATATTTCCAGATGTCTAGGAACACATTCTGCTTCTACTGAAGTTTAAATACAGCCACGTTTACATAAGAATTACTAATTGGTTGTAAAGGTCATGCCTTTTGAATATATGCATATTGGAGGTGTGAAACCTATTAGACTGTGGTATTATACTTAGGCTCAGTGCTGAATTTGGATTAAAGGGTGTTATATTGATTTGATGAGCTGCTCAGATATGCTGAAGCTTTAATTGAATGTATTAGAAGATGTTAATTCTAACAGATACACCCTTAAAAGTAGTAGCTTAGTGAAGTGAAATTGCTTTCTAGTACAGGCCTTTGCCAATTTTCAAGAAAGAGGAAGAAGTATTCTGGACTCCTTAATCTGAGACTGTATGTTAATAAATATCTAAGGAGAGGTTCTTTCTTTTCCTTTTCAATATGGATGAGTGCCCTTTGAAAGCCAAAAGGGAATTGATATAATCTATTGATTGCCATTTAAATGCCTTTATAAGCTAATTAGCGCAAAATGTAAAATGTTTCTGAGCAGAAACAAGCAACAACCAAGAAAATACAGGCAGGCTCTTTTGGTTCTTAGATATACTGGGGGGACAAATGCCCTAATGCAGAGTCACCAGCGAGTGAGGAGCGTGAATGGTGCCTGCTGTGAAAGCGTTACAAAACCCAAGCTCTCTCGCCATAACTGTGAGAGCAACGTCACGCCGACAGCAGTCATCGTGCACGCCTGAAACAGCAATGGTGTATCTAGCTCTAACCTACATAGCCGGGATAGCAACTATCTGGGAGACATTGTGATGTTTAGGGAAACAGCCAAGAGGATAAAATAGGTCACTAGCTGGAGTCTGCCCAGGTCTGAAGTGGCTGAAAGTCATTACCATCTGTTCCTCTGAAATGAGGTGCTGGTATCGGTCCAGTTCCTAGCAGATAGGTATGCGCACTGTAAAAGAAACCTTCAGAAGTGATCCTAGCTGGAAATGGGGTTGGCAGAAAGGAGCCATGGACCGAAGGCTCTAAAGGAGCTCCGTCTAGCACACACAGACAAGATGGTGGGTATCTGAAGGTCATTTACGTGTCGTCCCTCTGTGATGCATTAGGAGGCAATTCTTCTTTGCTGTTGTCAGTCTGGCACCTTTCACTGGCCAACAGCAGCCATTAAGATCAATATCTGACTCATATCTTTGTTTGAGGAACATTTTAGCTGTATAGCTCTAGGAAGAGATATACCCATACAAGCTTCTTTATGGGATCTTGGAGAGACTGTCCTGCACCTCCTGTGTGAAGTCACGGCCCTGCTACAAAGCCAAGTTACTCTTCTCGGTGCCTCTACACATGAGCTGACCTCCTGCTCACAGCCAGCCAACTTCTCCCATCTCTAGGGAAGATTCAGCTACCTCTCACATGCCACAGCCAGAGCGTGTGTACATATGCATAGACAACCAGTGTGAGTAAGGATTGCACTGACTCGCTGACGTAGCCATCCCCTCAGTTAGAGATTGCCTTTCTCACTGGGTAGATGATCCTGACCCACTCAGCCAACTGTTGCTTAAATTGATTAAACGTTGGCGGGGAATGGGCGGAGGACGATATTCCCCTCACAGAGGGAATAAGCATCACACTGTACCCAGGAGCACTCATGGCTTTTTCTGACTCAGACCACTATCCCTCCCAATGATGCTCTAGTACTAGTGAGAAAAGAGCTTACAAGGAGAAAAGTATCCCAAACCACAGAGCCGGCATAGTCTGTGCAGCAGGTGCTCAGAAACCAAGTGCCCTCTAAGAGTTATTTCAAGTTTCAGCCATCATTACATCTTATTAAGTAGCTAATAAAGACTGTACAACGAAGTATTTATGTGAACATATGCATTTAATCTAAGGCAAAGCTTTTGCCCTTCTCAAATCAACTGAAGAAGACTCTAATTACAACAGCTTCATGGCTGCATCACTCTATTCAAATTAATTACTCTGCAAAAGTTAATACAACTGAAATTATGTTGTGTGCCTTGAGAACGCTGAGGAGAGAGAAGCACCACTTAGGGCCCATTCTCCTTCCCACTTGGCCCATCGGGATTGCTCGGAGCAGGCGTGATGCCCCGCTCCACCGCTCCTGGGGCTCCGCTCTCCTTCTTCCCCATCCGACTCCTCTCCCTGCCTGACGGAGCTGGCAGCTCCTGACAGATCGTCCTCATTTACAGCCCTGCTGCCGCCAGCACCAGGAGAGAGTCACAGCTCATCTCAAGACTATTAACAGCACAACAAAGTATTCATACATTTACCAGACTTTGTATCCTTTCACACGAAGCACGCTCCTTTGATCTCTTGGTGAGAAGGGATTTCCTTGTTATGTCAAACTATTAAGGAAATGAAGAAACACCCCCATACGATCCCTCTTTCTGTATTAATGGTAACGAGATATCCAAAAGAAGATTTTTTTCCCCCATAAGAACAGTATAGTTACTGTAAACAGCACCAGTATTTCTAATCAAGTTGTGCTACCTCTTCTGACAGGTCCACTCAACTAATTTTCGCTGTGCAGGTAATACTGCCTCAGACTGATAATTAAACAGAATACAAATTTTTACACACTCATGTCACCCTTACAAGGTCAGTGTTTATCTTACAGGATTTTAATACAAACAGAAGCTGTTGTAACATACGGGCCACCACAGTTAATTAAGAACTACTGAGTACCTATTTTTATATAAAGACATAACATAGAAGTAAGGCAGAGTACAAAAGCTTTATAAAATACCTCTGCATTCACTTCCAGCTTTACATCAGATTTATACATACATGTGTGTCTGTCTGCGTGTGGTTGTGTATTGAAATTTTAAGGAAATTCAAGGAGCCCTCGGTATTTATTCAAGGACCCCTCAGTGTTTCATCAGCCAAGAGCAGCAAGGGGTTTTTTGTCTCCCTCCTCTCTCACACTTGCACCTGGCCAGTGTGCGTGACAGGCAGCACTGACCACTTTTTTACAGAAAAAAACGCTGGTTTAAATGGCATCTGATTGGCACTGCTGAGAGAGAACCAAGAGCTCCCTGAAAGGGCTGAGCATTTCAGTTCACCCTTGGAAAGGCCAGAAATGACAGCTTTCCAGGTCGCAACGTTTTTAGGTACATAAAAGTGGTCTGAGGTCGTATTTAGAGTTTTTAATGACCCTCACCAAACTCTCTGCAGCTTAGCTTGTGGCTTAGCAAGTGGAGAAAGAAAGGATGATCTTAAATAAAGATGTATACTCCCCCCTATGCCCAAATATTGCAAACCCAGCATTTACCTAACCAAGATGAATACAGACCGGCGTTCTGGGGTTCAAAAGTTTCGCCCCTGACTGCCTGACACAGCCACAGCCAGATGCTGGTGAGCCACGAAGCTACAGCACCAACAGTTGCAGCGATCAATGCACCATATAGAAACGAACGGCAACACATGCCTCCCATCCCCCTTCTCATTCTGGCAAGTGAACACCGATGTCGGATGGCATTAACGGCTGCCAGCTGGGCAAAGAGAGCAAGTAGGTCAAGAGCATCACTCCTCCACGAGTTTTCTTTGCTAAATATTGTTCTAACGACTGCATTATTGCTCATCAGAGCGAGGTTCTGAAACCGGTGTTAAAAACCCCCTTTCTGTGATAGCAGAGGTCAGGTTTTCCATCTTGAGATGTTTCAGGTTGAGCAAACCCACCCATTTTTGATAAAATGCCTTTTGATATTAAAATCTGCACTCAGGCCTGTCCTGATTGCACAAAGGAGCTTTCACCAGAACAGCTATTACAGGTGGGTAAAAACAAATGACTGAAAACCGTGTATTAGGCACTTACAGATTAGAAAAGCGCTAATGGAGATTTAACAGACTTACTCTAAAGAATTCTTTGGTTGAGCCTGAATCCAAAGTGCCATAGGCTATTTCGGTTTGTTTAGCCAGGTCCTCTGCGCTCTCTATGGGAGAAACCATCCTTTCCACCGTAAGGAAGGCAGCAAGATTAGCAGTGTAGGAAGAGATAATGATGAGAGTGAAGAACCACCAGACTCCTCCGACAATTCGCCCTGAGAGAGATCTATGGAAAAACACACATCATCAAATTGCTTTGAAGACATTCCTTGATTTTTTTTTTTTTTTTTTTTTTTTTTCCTTCATTGAAGAGAAATTCACATGCACAACCCTTTTGTCCAGATCCTCCAGGTATCTGTGAACAGGCGGACTGTGAGCCAGTTCCTGACAGCCTTCCTCCGGACAGCAAACTCAGCATGTGCCTGGTCTTACCTAGTTAAACTCTCTCTGCAGTCCTTCAGTGAAACCCAGGACAGTCGATAAAGAAATAATCCACCTGAGCCAACCCCACCGGAGGCTTGGAGAGGAACAAGGTCTCCTGACTTCCACAGACCCTTTGCTGGAGAAGTCTTTTGCCAGGCGGCTTTGGTGTTCTCTGCTTGCCCAGCCTTTGGCTGAGGCTGGATCTGCCTGCAGCGATATGCCAGCACTGTGTCTTTTTGGGGACTGCCCAGCTTGGGAGGACACCAATGTACCTCTTACTGCATTGACTCTCAAAATGTAAGATGTAGCAAACTGCAAAAAGGAATCTGTGTAAACACGCAAAGGAATAAACCAAAAATGATCCAGTATCCTTCTCTCATCACAACCTAGCAGGAACTACAGACTGAATCTGCATATTAAAGTGAGGAGAGAGGCTGGTTTATGTTTTATGTAAATTGAAATTTGCATGTTGCACTGTTCCAAGTCAAGCATATTCCTGCTTTATAACCACCAGAGCAACAGAGAAGGAAGCAGAAAAGAATTTAATTATGTTCTGTTTTGTTGTGTTTTTTGCTTTTTGTTTTTTTTTTTTTTAAAGGATACCATAAGGACTAAAAAAAAAGCCTATTTGTAAACATGTAATTACAAAATGCCTAGTGGTCAGGAGGTCTAGATCCTGTCAGTAAGAGCTCTTGATGCTTCGAAGCAACTGAACATCAGGCTCAAAATATATGTTCGCAGCTGAAGGATGGCAATGTCATGCCGCTCAGCTGGGTGGGGAATTTCACCGCCATGTACAGTGCTCATTCTTCAAACACAGCATGTTGACCAGGAATCATTTCAGGAGCCGAGACAAACCTATTTCATATGTTTTCCCTTAACTCTATTGATACCAGTGGAGGAAGAATCAATCCCAGATACATTAAATCCGTGGAACCTGGGTGCTGTAGTCCTCCGTTTGTGTGCAGGGAAGAAATATAAAGCAAGAAAACTCTTACCTGTTTATTTTAGTTTCCTTCAAGCCCCTCAGTGCCATCCCCAGACAGTGGGTACAAGTTGTCCTACCAACAGATGGAGACAGGAAAAAAGCAAAAGTCTTGTGATGTCTCCCCACCCCACCCACACAGCGGGGGGGTTAGCTGGTAAACCGCCTAGTCTTGGCCAGAGCCTGAGATTGCCTGAGCCATTAAAAAAATCCCATTAAATTATTATGAAAAAAAAAGAAAGAAAAAAAATATCCATCCAACATTAAAGAACACACCAAAGAAAAAAAATCGCCAACACAATAAAAACAGAGAGAGCAACTTGGAATAGGTTAGAGGAACGTGGAGAAACAAACCAAGAGGTGAAGCACTGCTATTCTCCACTCTCCTCTGCCCAAGAAACCGAAGCAGCAGCTCCCACCGAGAGGGCAGAGGCAGGCTGGTTTCTGTGGATGACAGCACGCACCACTTGCCCCAGGGTTAGCATCCCAGGGACTGCTGCATCAAGTCCGTACCGACGTGCAAGGCGGTTCAGGCGGTTACAAAGCTTAGGAAAGCTTGAGGAGTGAAGCATCGCCTCTTTGTCCATCAGGAAGCAATGACTTTGGAGGTGTGAACTGAGAGACATCGCCATCGCTCCAGCCTGCGAGTGCTTCCCCAGGGCAGGCACACAGCCGCCGGATCACCGACACGCGGAGGAGGCTTCCCTGCCTTTCCTGAGGGACTCCCAAGAGGATAAAAGGCTTCCAAGTTTCAACCTGGGCTCTGCCGCAGCTGTGCTGGCTAACAGAAGGCTACTGACTAGCTGCAAAGGTAAGTTGCAGAAATATAAATCCAGAATAATGTAGTAAGTCAAGGAATCTCTCTACCTCGCTCTACATTCTTTGTAGGTATCAAGTGAGTATCTTGGGATTTTACAGATTGCTGAAGTCCTTTCTGGCCAGCTCTCTTACCAATTAGGGTCTTGCCTTTAGCTACTTCGTAAAACTCGATACCCTACACACCGAATCAGCCTCTTACGTGGGCTGATGTAATTTTAGCCAACTGCAAAGCAGTGCCTGCTGAACTCGTGTAAGGCTCCCTTTGGAGCCAGTGGAGAAAGAGAGGAGACAGACACCCTCAGAAAGAGATTTATCTCACTTGCTGTTGTGTGGGATAAGTCTGAAGGTGCCCATCTGTCTCGTGACTTTGAAGAGAACCGAGATGCCTGACTGAAACACAGCCTATTGCTTTTAGATGGCTACGTCAGGTGAAACTCATCTCCCTTTTGTTCCTTCCTTCACTACATACTTTCCATCTTCAGAGAAGACCTGGAATTGAATTCCTTCACCCTGCAGCGAGGTGGACAGTTTCGGAGCCAGACTGAGCAGAAGTCTGGCCAGCGGGTACAGCACATGAAACACCCACTTGCACTCAGCAAGACCAGTTTTATCTGGGGTTTCCAGGTTCCCATGGCCCTCTTGCTTTACAGTAGCTCTGGAAATGGGAAGATGAAAAAAAAAGACTTGCCAGGGTGTTTAGATAAATTCAATGGAACTATTGGGAACAAAGTAGCATGTGTTCATTCTCCCTACAGTTTCCCACGGGAAATGTCTTACTTGCATTGGTAGCTGCCCCTTCTGTTAGCGGGACAGATGGGTTGCTGGGATGAAGATGTGCAGAAGACAAGCATTTTCCAAACCAGTGAAACCTCAAGTTCACACTGCTGTAACAATAAAAAGTCTGTGTCGAGCTGCATGCTCATACAGCATATTACACACAGAGAAAGGTAAAAATATCTTGCCCCAGAGATCTTGCGACCTGCACGAACCAAGTCAGACAGATACAGGACAAAAAATGGAGAACAGCTGCGAGGCAGGGGAAGGTGGGCATGGCTGGATCTCTTGACGAAGGCGGCGCTTCCCTGAGGGTCCTACGTGCAAGAGAGGGGTCTTGCTAGATGAGGACCAGAGCTGTTCTCAGAAGAGTTGAGGTCACTTGAAAGAAAACTGGATGTCACTACTGAGTTGTTTCTCCCAGTCTTCCAATGAGCACAAAAAGGAAGATTCAACAGCTGCTACTACGAAGCAGTCTGGGCTGACGTAGCTGCTGTAATCGGTGGTAGCACGGGATGGGGCAAAGAAAAACAAAACAAACCACAAAGCTGACACTGAAGGAAAGAAAGACAGACAGAGAGAGTCAAAGAACAAGAACATAGACAAGCACGGCCTGGCAGCCTCCTTGTCCAGAGGACCCCAGTTCCCCCCAGTCCATCTGCTGATACGGAGACTCCTTATACCCACTGCAGGAGCTGGTGTAGAGAGGTGTGGGAGAAAAAGGGTTAGTACATAAACACCGGGCTGGTAGTAAGAGAATACTTGTATGGTTTGTACTGTGAACCACAGAAATGTTTGTCCATTACTCAGATAATAATTATACAAAAATCAATCACGGCTTTCAATACCAGCACCGCTTTTTCTGATGAAGACATACCTGTCCAAGTATGCAGTGTTGTAATTTAAAAAGAAACAACTAATGCTTTATCCCAACATGTCATTTTCCAAATTACCTCAATAAATAGATACTTTGTGCGACATTTTTTTAAAGTGAATTAGCGTGTTAACAAATGAGAGGAGCAACAAAGACCTGGAATAACAGAATTATAACTCAATTATCAAAACAAGGTCAGACGGTGTTTTCAAAAGGAAGTAAACAGGAAGAGTGCATACCTTGAGAGGAAATTTAAAAGGAAGCATGGAGTCAAATGAGAGCAAATTAGTAACAAGAGAAAAACAAAATAAATATTCAAATTCACATTCAGTTTCCAGAAGAATAATACATTCAAACAAAACCTCATTTATCTATCAAAATAGCTTGATTTTTTTTTCTAATCATGGCCATAGAACATATTTGATTTCCTATAGTACACAGAAATAATAAGCTTCTCACACTACTCAATTTTTAATTGGGCTCTTCCGATCGATACAAGATGGCTGTTATGTTGGCCAATAGCCCTGAACAACTTTGGGGCAGACCCTCCTTGTCCAGAAGCCCTTCACACTCTGAGCACACGTTCCCTGGTACCCACTAAGCTGCGAGCTCCGTCCCTTTCTCGCGCGCCCAGCCAGCCCTCTGCCTCTCCTGCCGGCCTCGGGCGGCCCTCGCCTCCGCTACTGCGGCAGAACACAATAAAAAATAGCATCCGAAGTGCTGACTTGAGATGCTTCCATCATAGGAACTGGCAGTGGGAGTTTCAGAAGGATCTAGTTACCCAGCTCTCATCGCTGTTTTGAAAGTCCCACAAAGTCATTCCCATGGCCTTTAATAGGAGTCTCTTGAGTCTTCTGCTGTGAAAATAGGGATCTAGAAATACACCCTCTTAAATGACCAACCTCATGAGATAATTTTTAATGAACCCCCTGTCTTTTTCCATCAGCAATTAATTAATCTAGCCTCTTTGTTCCACACGAATAAAGAGCAAAATGAAAATACATGCTCTCACAGAGATTTCAAAGATGCTTTCGCTCAGAACAGTGTTACAAATTTGACTATGTTTTCTCCTGATTCCATTTTCTGTACACATCTTACATTAAAGCAAGTTTAATAATCTACTTTTGATCCATCAAAAGTGAATTTTCAATGCTTTAGCTCACTATGCCAAAAACAGAGCAGCCTTTGATAGCAGAACAAAACTGCTGGAACAAATGTTGATTCCATCAAGGGATGCACTAACCCCCATCCTTTGGCTGCTATCTGATTCCATTTAGACGACTCCTATTAAATACAGAGAGGAGAGTATAGGGATATATCCTCTGGAATATCCACAGAGCATACTCACCGAGGATAGATCTAACTAGTCATTAGATGTCACAGCTGTTCCACACAAAGGCAGCTGAAAGAGCCTTTATCAGCAAGTACAAAAGTGATCTCTCCAGACTGCTTGTCGGCATCCCTCTACAAGTGCTGTACGCTCTCATATAAGAAATTTATTCAGACAAAACTCACAATGGAAGAATGAAGCCCCTTTTAATGGCAATAAAATAGTATGAAACATTCATATAGTCAATGTACTGTGAATGGCGTAACCTTACAAAGATACGGATTAAGAATGGAATACTTGGGAATAGTCCCTTCTACGGAAAAGAAATTTGACATTTAATCAACTTAAATCAACATACTGGTCAAAGGAACAGTGTTTCTGGAATTTAAACCAAGGTATTAAACTTCTCTTTTTTTCAGTAACAATGTATGTAACTGCCTGGAATCTGTCATCATGAAAGGTAACAAAGTAACTGGACAACATCTTCAAACGAGGGCCATGTATTAATACTGAACTAATAGCTTCTGATGGACAGATACAATAAATAGGTTTACTTCTGTCTTTTTTTTTTTTTTTTGGTAGGTATTTCCAAGGTACTTATCATGGTAGTATTGAAAAAAAAAATAGAGTATGTTCTACTCATTATATAAGGTAAATGGCTGAACATGTCAGAGAGTCACATGAGAGCTTAACAAAAATCCTATGCACTTCTATTTAACTGTCAATAAACAGGCCTAGTGGAAACAGTGCAATGCCTGCAGCTTTCCATGTGATGTCCCAGTGCTTATTTCCCGGTCCTTTATATTGGGCACACACATGGTCAACAGCAATTTAAATGTTAGAACTACTCATCACCTTTAACAGCAAGCAGAGAGGCAAAGTTGCAATACAGAATTTAGGCATAAAGCAGAAACACAGTGTATAAACAGGAGGAGAAGGCTAACAGCAATACCTATACAGTGAGGCAGCACACCCAAACATTCTTAACTGTGAAAACTAATACATGGTGATATCCAGGCAAAAATGTGTGCGTTTTACATCGGACATATATGCATCTGTCAATAAGTATGAAATCTAACTGCTGCTATCAAAACTTTTAAAACTTAGGCATGGCTCCCATCAGATACCAACAGGCATACGTCAGTATCTCTGAAAGTCCTGGATTTCGCTGCGATCATTAGGGTATTTGAATGTGCAATGACTGTGAACTTAAAGGATCATTATTACATTATAACAGGTAAAATCATGATCCTTTCCATGACACTTCATAGAAGTTTTGTCCCTTGCTTCAGTGAGGCTCCTCAAGATCCCTACCACTATGTAGACCAGAAAAACCTGGTTAACTTTTCAATGATTTAGGTACTGAAAAAGGTACACAAATAGGGAGATTGACAAGGTGTATTTTGAATGTAAGTAAGTGCTTAGTTAGAAAAGATCTGTCTCTCTCGCTTTATTTATCAGCCTTGTTAAAGGGAAAAACTGCATCCTGTTTGTACGAAGAAGGTATTTTTAATAATTAAAATAGCTGTAAACTAGTTACTAAAATATTGTCATACAAAATATAACTAGTGCTCCATCACTAAGAAAATAGATAATTTTACTGCTTATCATGGGCACATCACCAAAGTATTTTACCAGTGTAAATGTAGAAACATTATATATATTATTCAAAAAACATTTGTGGTATGCATTATTCAGTTAGAGAGAACTTCACTATTCTCATCTGGTTTTCAAAATGCTGCTTTTAAAAAGAAAAATAATTCTACAATAGTTAATACCAGTGCTTACTCTTAAATTGGAACTAATATCAAACATGTTTTACTACAGCCTTATTCAGAACGACTGTCTTCATGAATAAGAAAAATCTTTATGGAAACTGGCAATGCTTATTAGAGCATATTGACTATGAACACAGGGACAACAGATTAGACTGGACTGAAATAACAATACACATACAGGGTAGTACGTAATAACTGTTAGAGGGGCACATAAGGAGGCCTGAACATATGAAAGACAGTGGTAAGTAAATTAGAAATAGCTGAAAGGATGGTTCAAGAAGAACAAAACGAAGAGAAATGAGGCACAAAAGAAAGTAAAAAGACCAGCAGAAGCCATGACGGGAGTGAAGGTGTTTTAAAGTGCTGTTGCATGTGACATTTTAAAATAAAGAATTCTTAATTTTGCAAAGCAGAGTATGTTATATGCACCAAGGAGATGACCGTAAAATGAGATATGCAGCAAAAACACGGTAGCCCTCCAAGCATTGCTGAAAACATAAAACCCTATGCATTTTACAGCCTCAACATGGTGTATATAAGTTTGGCAGAAATGCATAAACGGCATTATAAGGCAATGCCACTCACTCTGGAGGTGAATGTTAGCAAGCATGGTGGCTTGATGATGATGCTTAGCATTGAATGGAATGTCAAAATAAAAAATTTGGAATTAAAAAGAAATTTGAAAAAGTAACATATATGCACCATGGCATCAGAAAATGACCATAAAATGCAAAAAGGTGATGGAGTGATATGGAACAAACCTTGGAGAAATATCGCATCCTTGCTGCATAAAGGCACCCAGGGAAAACCAAAGGCTGTTAAATATTCCAAACTCATTTGGAGGGTCGGGAGGATTCTGAGGGTCACGTGGTTCTTCACTGCTGTCTTCCAAGTGCCATTCGTAAGGGCTGAATCTGCTGACTAGGAAAAGAACTACGCTGACGCCAATGTAAGCAAAGACTATACACATCCAAATTTCATAAGCCAAAGGATCCAGGAAAGAGAATACGCCCGGTTTAGATTTCTGAGGCTTCTTGATCATGATGGAGATGCCCAGGCTCATAAAGGGTTTGGAAAAGTCTATGACTTCTTCTCGCACCAATGTTATGGTGAGGGGGGCAACAGCTATATCTGCTCTCTGAAAAGGGAAAACAAACCCAAGTTAGTTACAAAACAGTTGCAACATAATCACAATCTAGAGTCTCAGGCTAATGAATCAGATGATAAATTACAAGAGTGAGTAGGAAACATTTTCTTTGCAGCCTATTTTGCAGTCACTGAAGTTAAGGACTACGTGATATTGATAGAAAATCATTAACAAGAAAAATGACAATCAAATCTGTACAAGGGCCTCACGACAGAGGCAGATATGTACCAACATGTATTTAAGTTTCTATTAAGTTAAAATGGGTAAATAAACACTACGCAAACTGGACAGTGAGATGGCAGCTAAAACGATGTCATTTTCTAGTAATGGTCTGTATCCATCCATCTGTCTTGAAGACTCTGGGCAAATTATATGTTTGTCATATCTTAATTTCCTCTTTTCCTTTCTTTCAGCAAGTTGTCTTCCCTTACTTCCCTTACTGATTAGTCCAGGATCTTTAAAAGGAACGTAAGAAGTAGTCAGACACTGAATTTCAGCTGCATTTGAGCACTACCACTCATATACTCCTCCAAAACCCCATTGCAATAAGGGATAGAAGATGGTAAAATAGTGGGGTGATAGGAATCAGACAGCCCATCCTTTCTGTCGTCACTGCAGAACAACAATACAGATGTGTGAGTCCCTGAGAAGTAAATAGCCTGGGTTATCTGAGAAGAATGCAAAGTAGCATTTTTCAGTATAATGATGCCATCCTGTTTCACAGAACTTAGCTCTATAGATTTATAACATAGACCATGCTCGAGGGCTGTGTCATCTGGAAGCACAATCTCATGTCATTGCATCTGTCATTCACCAGCATGCTGGTATACCCCGAACCAATACCCTTCCCTTCAGTCAGTACATCCTTGCTGGATTCTATGGGGGGTAAGAATGTGAAGTAAAAAAAATTACTTAGCCACCTGATTAAAAATAACATTCCAGAATAGATTTTCATCATATTTAATTGTATCTGTATTTCTATGCCAGACAGATTCAAGTCATTATATTTAGATAACCTAACCTTGATTAAGCCAAGTACTCAAGCAGGTGTCAGCATTTGCAATGGAGGGGACTAGAATGTTAAAAAAAAGCCCTTTTCATTTAAAAACTGTTGTTATGAGAGTCTGCATACCTACATAACTTTTTCTGTAGTCTATTTTGAACACTCTAACTATTTGTGTTATTGATACTTTTAAAGATGGCCCTTCATTGGTAATTAAGAATTTCAGAAAGAAAAAATGATTCTTAGGGAAAGTTTAACTTACCATACCTAAACCATTGTGCACCCTTTAAATCAGATTTTTGTTTCCCACTAGCAAGTACATATCTCTTTCTGGTGGAAAAATAAAACCTGATTAAGTAGAAGTTTGAATAAAAGCTAACAGGAAATAAGAAGAGATTAAAATCTGTGCCATAAAATAATTGAATATGCCTTTATGTAAATCTGATGGTGATGTACATGACTGTCATTAATATCTGATTTGTTCCTCCTCCTAGATGGCTGGTTTGGGTATTTTTTTTTTTAAAGTTTAATAAGCAGAAATGGTGAAGGCTTCTCATAAGGTTAATCTCAGCATCCCATGCTCTGTGCCAGCTGGTGCCGCAGTGGCACTGTGCAGCCATCCCCAAGGCACTTTCTCAGCATTTTAAGACTGAGGCTAATGGCAGACTTGTTGGACTGAGGACTGGCCCTCTACAGCCCTTCCCACAGCAAGCCTCCCTCCGTGAAGTACCCATCTGCACACACGACCTCTCGATTTGTTCCAGCCACTCAGGAATATCTCTCAACAGTTTGTACCGGCACGTGCAACTACAAGTTCACTGCTTGGAATAATCAAATAAACCATGCCTGTGTGCCTAAGGAAGCCATTTGGAAATTCTGGTCCTTGGTGTACCCTCTCACAGTCCCTTTAGACATTCATGCGTGCCAGGACACTGCCTCTCCCCTTGAGTGACAGCCTTCCTCAGGGAGAAAACCCTCACCTGATTAGTGGTCACTTACTGCAAAAATCTAGCTTAACGTGGCTTGAATACAAGAACTGAAAAGGCTGTCAGCCTTTGGATGCCTGGGTGTTTGCTGGCTTTGCAGATGAATGTGTTCATCACCTAAGTAATTGAGAGACTTGGGGGGACACGGATAGAGTGTGGTAAAGGGACTGAGTGATGCTGGAACTTGTTCACTGATGAATTCCCCCCAAACATGTATTATTTGTCTCGTAGCTGCTGTTTGTTGAGCTACTGTTAAATATTAGACGCCTGCAGTCATTAATTATGAGATGCACACGGAGTATCAGTTTTAAAGGTAGTCAAGAGTCCACGGCTGGCTGGAAGACTAAGCACTTTGACCATGGCTACTGTATTTCGTGTTGAACTAACGAGGTACTTACAAATTAATCCTTATTAGAGCAAGCTTAACAGATCAGGACCCCTGCAGAGACTTCGCAATGATTCCACGTGAAGTGAAGCTTAGGTGGGAGGCAGGTGCCTTACTGCCTGGCACTTCTGCACAGGCGCAGCCAGCCTTGGAGCAGCTCGTCAAGGTAGGAAAGGGCTGCTTCAGCTATAAGAGCATTTAGTGTCTGTAGCGTTTTCCTGGACTTGGAGAAATTTAATTCTCCCAAAGTAATATTTTAATTGCCAAAGTAGACATGGTGGAGCTCTTCCGAAGTGCTGATGCAGCGTGCAATAAAGTCTGTTATCTCCTTCATGAGCAGCTGAGTTCATGCAGGATATTCCTGTGGGGTCTCTGGGGGGGGATGAAGCTGATGCTGTGCTGAAGCACAGACAAATCAGTTTTTAAAGGCCTGATTGTTACTATGTCCTCATTCATATCATACAGTACGTATTTCTTTGTAAATGATTTAAAATTGGATTTTAATATTACAAGGGATACAAATATTTATTTTTCTGAAACATTTCTGTCTTCCTGCTTTCCTACCATTTTTGATAGGCGTTCAATATACTGGAAACACCAAAAAAACAATCTCATGTCTTAAACGAACGTGGCAGCAATTGTTTTCTGCAGAGAGAACAAGCGTGGGTTCAGACACAGGGGCTCAGGAAACCATCAACGACCAGGGCACTGAGAGTGGACCAGCTACAATCCAGCACCCGAGCCTGGCTCCCCACCACTTCCCTCAATAGCAGTTGCACTAGAGAGGTTAAAAAGCAGATGGCTCCTTGCTTATTTATTCAGAGATATAGTATTTGAAATGGAGAGCTTAAGGAGAGCTCTAAGCACCCTAAAGGATCATTAATAATTGCAGCACAGTTGTGAACTTCCCTCCCTGTTATGGCTGCAGATAAACAGAACCCATAAAAATTGAGCTCGATTAAAAGGAACACAACCACAACCACAAACATGCCCTTCCCAGTACAGAACTGGAGGGGGATTTAAGTACCTCAACAACTAAGCTTTGCTAATCACTCATGACTAATGGCGTTTCAAACATCATCTTCACTGCATTTGAGCCGGGCGAGAAATGTCATGGATTCCTCTGAGGCTTGTTCTGTCTTTGCCTACTAGTGTGGGAGGGATGGATTTAGAGAGGACATGCAGCACAGAGGCACTACCCACTCTGTTCAAAGCTGACCCCCGGGGGCTGCAAACCTCAAGACTCTTAAGGCGAGGGAGAAAAAAACAGCAAATGGAAATATCCCTCTGCATGGAGAAAGACAAATGATAAGATGTCCCACCTCTGTAATCCAAAAGGAGGGATTGAATTCTTTTGCTTACAGACCTAAAGATGAGTCTTCCTGACTTCAAAGCCATGCGCCAGAGACAGCACGAGATACCGGCTACCGTACGTGCTTCTGGTCATTCGTGCTTGCAGAAACGAACAGTTTCTTTGCCAGTGTGTCGCTTCTCAAGAAGTGGGTCTGGGCTACGGTCACTTTGCAAGACCTCTGTGTGATGGGAAGGCAGCCAGCACTCAGCGTATGTGCAGACCGAAGCAGAGGGACACTGCCCAATGTCCATCGGGAGCCAAACCTCTGGGCACCCCAGAAGTGCCGAATGCAGGTACACAGCGGCATCAGGAGAGACCACGGACTTCTCAGTGCAGTTTGAGGTTTCCAGGTATCAGAAAAGGGTGCCAGAGCAACGCATCACCTGCGGTATTTGGTGGCAAAAGCTACCTTGTAAAGAGAGCCCAGTATACCCAAGGATGTCAGGGTGTGTTGAGAGGCCAGGTCATGGGGGCAATGTGTTTTTAACACATTAGCTCACACTTACTTAAAAACAACAGCTGATATCTGACCAGCAACGTGCTGCACTGAAGTCTTAATGTGTATTAGCTGAGCGGTGTAAAAAGGTATTCAGGTGTTAAAACTGCAGTTGGCCCTGTCTGCCGTAGTTTGTCAACGTTAAGTCCACGTGTGCTTTATGTGGGTGGCCACAGTTCCTTCTGAGGCACGAGCACTGTACGCAGATGGAGAAATTAAGGGTCCATCTGCTTTTTGAGTTGCGGACATACGCGTGCTTCCTCCGTCTGTGCTCGGAGGCAGGTCAGCTGAAGTCTGGGACCACGTCGGCGCGGCTCCGTGCCGGGGCTGCGGTCCGGTGCCACCGCGGCTCAGCGCCTGCCTGGGCAGGGACCCAGAATCTGTCTGTGCGTGTGCAGGATGAGGGTCTGCCCGAGCCGCAGGGCAGCGGCATCGCCCGGCTGCCTTCAGGCACCTGAACCTGGGCTTCCCTCCTGTAGAAACCGGGGCAGAGGGGCGAAGGGTGAGCTGCTCCGGCTCAGGGCACAGTCAGGCTCTGCTACAGACTAAAAGAGCATGGGACGTTTTGAGGAGAATTAGGAATCGAGTTAGTCCTCCTCTCCGCTATGATTCAAAGGCTGTATATGCCACCTGTAGTTTTCTTCTGCTGCTGGGAGAGCCAGCGAGACCACTGCCACACGAGGCTGGCTAGTCGGCTAAAGGCAGGGAGATGTGTAGGTGGTCTCGCTCTGACAGACTGCGGAGGCTGCCCGTGTTCGGGGCACCGTCTGTCCTTTACATCCCTGCTTCGTTCCTTTACGCCATTTTACGTATCGCAAGGTTTTCATAAAGACCTTTTTTTTACCTGAGGAGAGTTTTAAAGGCTGTAAGGTCTGGCTGCTCTACCCACTCCCAAAGCATTTGTAGTTACAATTAAGAACTCTGTTAAACCTCCCGTCAATTAGCTTCAGCGATGTGAAAAGCATCAGGCCCGGGGAGGGAAGGCTTTCCCTGGCTGAACAGTGAAGGAAGAACAGCAGCCTGCTTTAAAAGGGAAAGAAGAAATAGAAGCCTACAGAAAGAGGCTTACCCTACAGAAGAGAAAAGACGATTGTCTAGTGCTCAGCAGCTGGTGGGTACAAAGCCCCGAGCAGCAGCCTGGCGGGGTGTGCGCAGTGGGAGATGCTGCTGCTCATCAGCCCGAGCGAGCGGAGGGCACAGTTGTTAGCGGGTGGATCACTGGAGGACAGCACTTGCCTTGCTGGTTTGCTTTGCTGGTTAGATTTAAATAGTGATTCAGTCTCCCAGACAGAATGATTGAGCTACTTCCCTCTTTTAAAATGTCCAGCAAAAAAGCTTTGCCTATATACTATTTTTATTCTGTCGGAAGTTTCCACTACGCTTTAGAAATTTCTCTTAGTTTAAAAAATAATAGTGCTTGAGTTGGTAGGTTTTTTCCTAGTAGGAAGAAGAGTCTTATTTTGACACCATCAGAGTGAAAGAGGAAAATGAAGTTTTTCTTCAACCTGAACTGACATATTTTGATTTATGAAAAATCAAATAGATTTCATTTTTATGTCAAATTTTATTATTAATATTATTACTACTACTACTACCACTACCACTAACACCATTTGAAAATTGCTAACAAACCACAAGGCCCTGTTAGCTCCTCTCTAACAAGACTTCTGGGTTCTCCTGTCTGAAGCAAAGTAGTTTGGGAATATCTGCTCGGCCAGAACTCCCTGCCTCCAGGGCTGCCATCCTGACGCTGCCAAAGAGCAAGCCCTTCTCTGTAACCAAGCTCATTTGTACAGCCTATTGCAGAGCCACAAGGAAAGGTCCAACAGGGCCAGCTGAGACTCTCCTTGACTTTGGGGGGGGCCCCATGGCACAGCAGGCTCTTACACCCTCCAACCAGCCCTGATGCCATATGAGACAGAGGAGGGAGAATTTCAATTGGCAAGTATTTTAGTGTGTCTATCCCCAGGTAATGTGTAACCCTCGGGACTCTTCCAGTTAGCCTAGTTAATGCAGACCTCTGGCTAGTCTTACAGTGGAGTCAGGGCTGCGCCGGTCAGCCCCAGGACCCGCAGCGTGGTGACACAGCCCCACTGTTGCTCTGAGTACAGCTCAGGGCACACTGAGTCCCCTCCCCCAGCTTTTCCCCCCTCCTCGCCCTTCGGAGCCCTTCTGGGATGCTCTGGAAGCTCCAATGACCCGGCTGCATTTTCTCTCTTGACTCTACGCTGTATCCCACAGGAAGCAAGAGCGACAGTCACAACGATCTGGCACAAACTAAACATTAATTACAGTTAATTAGGGTTTTGGCATTAAAATGACAAGCCATTCACTTCCTACGACTGTCCTAAGAGCAATTTTAGAGAAGAGTGGTATGCATGTGGCTATGCAAAAAAAGGGCACAGTGTTCAAAAAGCATGGTAAGGCTTCCCAGCAGTGCCACGTGGTGGTGAGAAGCTTGTTGGGTCAGGAATATTCTGTATTTGACAAATGACTAGTCATTGTTTATCACTTGAGACAAATGCAATCTAAAAGATTGTGTTTTCTGCCACAGCTCAGTTCAGCTGCTGGATAACTGGTATCAAAACCAATCAGGCCCCTTTTATCCCCCCACGCCTGTCTTCTATACATGCTAATAAAGGCATTTAAAATCTAATCTCCCTCTTGTCTTCCCAAAATGGAATCCAGAAGAGCCAAATATGACAGGCATTTTGCAGACAAGGCTCACAGGGGCATTAGGGGTAACGTACAGTTTTAGCTCCCTAATAGAGTTTTAAGCCCCTGAGAGATAAAGGAAAGTCAGCACGTAAATGAGGAGCTTGCTCCAAATAATCAGCACTTCTAGAGCACTTTTCATCTTCAAAGGGCTTTGCGCACATCCTTGTGAGTATGGTACATAGCCCCCTCTCAACAGATGGAGAGGGGCCAAGGGTATTTCATGATGTTTGCAAACAGGGCTGGGAAAGGGTCTGGAGGGCTGGTGAGGTTTGTACTTGGAGTTCAGGGACTGTTTTCCCTGCTTACAGAAAGCCAGGTGGATTTCTGTGCACTTGCCAGCTCAGAAGTTCAGCTCGGCAGGACGGGGAGCTAGCTCAGCAGTGCTGGGCTGTAAGCATTAACCTGGGTCTACAGTCAAACCTCAAGGGATGCATCTGACCTTTGAATAATTGAGCACTGCAGTGAAGAGGCTTCAGTAACTGAGCTCGCAGCATGAGAAGAAGAGCTGTCGGGGGTCAGGGAGGGAAACGTTCCTCAATTTTTCATTAATGAGAAAACACAGACGAAAACTGTGCTTCAGAATACAAAGGAACAGACCTTTTTGCAGGGGAAGATGACGATGGCGAGGTGGGTTTGGGGTTGTTTAAAGGTATGGTTTATGGTGCCTGCGAGGCTGGTTTTTGCTGGTGTGGAAAAGTCATAAGTATGGTTGGGTCAAGGGGAAGTTTGATGCTAAGCAGTCTCATCCCGAGGTGCTGTGGAAAAGGCATCTGCAGCCAACCTGGTTATCATAGAATCACAGAATGGCTTGGGTTGGAGGGGACCTTTAAAGGTCATCTAGTCCAACCCCCCTGCAATAAGCAGGGACATCTTCAACTACATCAGGTTGCTCAGAGCCCTCCACGACTTGACCTTGAATATTTCCAGGGATGGGGCATCTACCACCTCTCTGGGCAACCTGTGCCAGTGTTTCGCCACCCTCACCATAAAAAAATTCTTCCTTAGATCTAGTCTGAATCTACCCTCTTTTACTTTAAAACCATTACCCCTTGTTCTATCGTAACAGGCCCCACTAAAAAGTCTGTCCCCATCTTTCTTATAAGCCCTCTTTAAGTACTGGAAGGCCGCTATAAGGTCTCCCCGGAGCCTTCTCTTCTCCAGGCTGAACAACCCCAACTCTCTCAGCCTGTCCTCGCAGGAGAGGTGTTCCAGCGCCCTGATCATTTTTGTGGCCCTTTATCCAGATGGATCTTGCATCACACAGCAGCCGCACAGGCTAATCTTACTTGGCTCAAGTCCCAAAGGCAGTGGCCCACATCAGACCTTTCCTCCTCTGGTGTAGATGGTCCCCGTGCCCTGGCTGTTAGCAGTAATTTCAGATTCTCTTTTGTCATGCCTTTTGCCTATGGTATGATTATTTTTTTCAAGTGAATAAACTGTTTCACTGCTTGTCACTTGCAAATGTATCAAAAGGACCAAATTACAGCTAATACTCTCGATATTTCTTGAACCACACACAGGGAAACGGAGGGTTTAGGTTTCCACTGTAATGTAATTATGCTTGGAACTAAACTAAACCTTTGCTGCAGAGGCCCTCGACGTACTTGTATCCTCTAAGAGAGGTAACACCGGTTTTCCAAATCACATAACTGAGGCACAGGGAGTTCAGAAGATTTGCATAATGTCAAACCTCAATGCAACAGCGAAGTGAAGATATAACCCAGGGGTCCAGACCCCGATTTACTTTCTCTAATCAGTAGATTTCCCTCTCTCCCCTTGCACAACATTAAAAAAACATTGTTGCTTATATAAAGCATTTTGAAGTCAAATAGGCTACCAAGTATATAATAAGGCATCAGGACTGCCTGCTCCAGAATAAGAAAACTTTTGCAAATCTAGCAATTACTTTGAAAAGACTGGTTCATTTGAAAAGAATTATCTCACCAAACATTTTGCAAGAATGATGCTATGTTATTCCAAGGAAATTTTGAGGTGTCTTTTAGAAATTACACTCAGCCATGGAACAAAAGGAGGCAATGGAAATATTCGCTTCTGCTCAGATATTTTTAATAAAGGAAAGCTTGTTAAAAATAAACTGTAAAGAAGATTTGGGCGGAATCACAAATCATCTCATTAGCATTTGGGAAAAAAAAAAGCAAAGATGAAATATCAGCTTGTAAAATCTTTTCTGCAAAGCCAATTTTCTCCCCCTTCCATCTGGTTTATCTGTATTCCAAAATTCTAATTTTCAAAGAAATTTCTAAAATGGCAATTCCGGACTGTTTTTGTTCTTACTAAACAAAGCAGTGTACACCCAATATAGAAATATAAAGAGGAATGCAATGAATTAGACACTTTTTTTTTTGTCTGACAGTTGATTTTTAAAGCCAAACCCTTCTTTTTAAAAAGAAAAAAGACATGGGTGATTTAACACGTGCGTTGCTTCTTACCCTGAAGAGCAACCATGGGGCTAACTGAGTGTTTAGTCTTTGGTCAAACACAAACTGACACCAGTGATCCAATGAGGGCCACCATCATAGGATGAGACCTTTAACAGGAGGGGCACCGTCCCAGAACTTACAAGACTGACAAAGGAGACATGGCAAATGCAAAAGCAGCATATGAAGGGCAAACTGGAAATTCTGCTGTAGACAAGAATTTGAAATTTGCCCAATGCCACTTCTCAACATTTTGTGGACTCTGATTTGGAGAACAGCAGTAAAAAAGCGATACTTTCCTGCAATGAAACGATTAGAAAAGTAGACTATAAAAATGGCACTACAAAGAAATACCTAGAATTTTAAAGGTGGTATTCAAACAGATGATCTTTATTTTGCAGTTTATTAACTTTGAGCATAGCTTTTTATAAAGAACATTAAAATGAAGGTTAAGAGAAACTTACCCCATAGACCAGTTCACCCACCATGCCATTCCATATCTTAGTCTCAGGGTCCCTAGCTCCATATTTCCCATCTCCAACAATTGACAGTTTGTATTTTATTCCAACATGTTTTGCTATTTCAGAAGCTAAGTCTACACAATATCCTTCATATCTCTCATTCCCTTCTAGTTGTTCATGGTTTTTCTTATACATTACATATGGTGATTCCTTTGAAACAAAAGTAAAGATCAAAAGTCTATGAATGTAAAATACAGCTTTAAAACATACAAAATGAGAGCTGTTATTATCCTTTATATTACTGGCAAGTATTTACAATGTTTCCTGTTTTGGTACAGAAATTAGAAAGACAGACTTTTGCAGTTAAAAAATCCTTGGCTGATCCTACAGCCCCACATACTATTGATTTTATTCCTAGTATGGACCCACTGAAGACAACAGGACTATTCCACTTCAACAAAGTTACACTTTTGTTTGCAGCATTAGGCCTGATTAGACAGTCAAATAGCATCACTGTAGTAATAATTCAGGTTTTAGTGTTTAAAGAACTGACATACCCAACACATGTACCATCAAAATAATTTCCTAAGGCCCCAGTGACCTAAAACGGGGCTCTGATGGGAGATATTTTCAAAGCAGCCTAAGGGAAGCTGGGCTAAAATCCTCAGCAGCAATTTTTGTCACTAAATTCCCTTAGCCTTCTTGGAAAATTCTAGCTGAAGTGCTGATTGTATCTCGCTAAATCCATAGGAGTATAAAATACAATGCTTCAGGAAATAGCATAAAATTTGCTCATGCTTAGTAGAACTGTAACAAGCATAAAAGTCACAAACAATACTGTACAGAGCACATCTGCTAGAGGCATTGGGACTGACACAGGTGCTGCTGTTTATGCGACACAGGAAGAGCTTTACCCCTTTGGAATTGCATTGGGTGTAGGTCGCTTTTCACCCAGTGCTACAGCAGTTCCAGTTCTCTACAGGCTTCATTGTGCCACCCTTACTCAGTCCAGAGGGGTTGAGTTTACAGGAGCTGTACCTGAGTGAGGGGTGCAAGATTTGACCCTACAGCAGGAAGGCCAGATCCCGCAGTCATTTACATACATGCATAATAACTTCACTTATGTGAGGCGTCTGATTGAGTTCAAGTGTCTGAGAAGCAGCAAAGCGCAGTGTTGAGCTCAGTGAGCTCCTCCTGTGAGTAAACTTATTGATACATACAGAAGTTTGCAGGGTCAAGCCCTCAGTACATCTCGGGAAGATACTGAACTTTTCAGTCACTTGAAGTCACAGAGAATTCAACATTTGCCTCCTGGCAAGGTGTCTAACACACCTCAGGAGCCATGCGTCTTGTTTCCTAAACACAAACACACTATGAACATAAAACTTACCAAGATGGTAGTGACTACTATAGTTCTGTTCTCCACAGACGAAGTGTCATTAGAGGGCAGTTGATCTAATGCTGGCACAAATCTTTCATATTCATTCCAATAACCAGCCTATAAAAATGGAGGTTGTTACCTCATTACGTATGTTTACAAGGTGCATGAACTTGTAACAGCAAGTGTCAAAACGTATGGCTTCATAACTTATTCATGCAACATTTTTGCCATTAAAGGACTACATTAGCTTTAATTTAATATCCTTAAAGAAACAATGTTCTCAAGCCCAGGTGCAAATAAATACAAGCCAAATCTAAGTGAAAATACGTATTAAATTCTCCCTATCTAAGTTCGTATCATCATCATGCCTGTGGACTAAGTTCCCACATATCCACAGAGTAAGAATACACCATAGACAAGAAAATAAACTGCACAGCACTCTGAGTAAAATTCTTTGATTTTGTAATTTTTATCTATATTCTGTTGCAGTTTGGACAGTGAATACAGTCCCTGCAGGCATGCCTGAGCGAGCTTTAGAGTAGATGCACAGACATCGTTAGCAATGCAGGCACAGTAGCATTATCTTTGGTACAGGATACAAAACCCTCTGTGAGCATGAGGTGACTATTTGTCAGCTGGCTTGTGCTGACCTTCATGGTGCTGTGGCTACATTGCTATGCTACTACACTAGTTTTTGTATTCCTGCACAACACAGAAGTAAACACTTTTGTCGGCACTGCAAACCTAGCTGAATGGCTGGGCCAGGTCCAGAGGTATTTTGTTATCAAATATGTGCAGAAGAGTTTAAGGAGTCTCAACGGTGACTAAGAAGGCTGGGTACCTATCGCCAGGTGAAATCAGGGGGATTTATGTGCCTTGGCCACACAGACTCTTCTCTCGATACTCCTGAGACCCTGTCTACATAATTATTTTTGAAAATCTGCCCTAAATTTCTTCTATAATAGGGATCCAGGCAACTATCCCACTTAGGATCTATACTTTATTTAGGAGACAAGGGAATGAGTAGCAAATCCTAATTAAAACCAAATTTATTTTCTGTTAATTTCAGAAGGTTTCTAAAATACACTGGCTCCAGGTTCTTTATGACTCTGAGGGCTGTTATGGAGAGGAAGGGAAAGATGGAGAGGAATTAGGAGATAGGGCTGAGCACAGGACCATGGCAGCAGGTATTATTGCTTGGCAGTGGAAAAGCTCCAGGAGGGTTTTAAGGGAAAAAGCGGGGTCTGAAGTTGACAGGAAAACCAATGAAGATATTAAGCAGGGCGAGTGGTTTGGTCCAGGAACAGAATAAAACAAGGTTCCTGGGATAGGGAAGACAGCAAGAAGGTGGGGTTTCCTCAGGGCCCTGTTATTACAGTACCTGTGTGGTATTTTTGAGTTTCATTAGTTTGTTGGAGTAAATATTTGTGAAGATGTGAAATCTGGATGAATATCTTGACACTTACCTTCCGTGATCCAGCGGCTTTCATTTCATACACATCAATTGTGTAATTTGTTCTCCGCCCATAGGTGTCGAACTGGATGTTCCCTGTCATTCCTTGAACTTGCACCTTAAGGGAATAAACAGAAAAAACATTTCAATAAAAGGTTGACTTTATTTTTCCCTGTGTTACATTTTGCAGGAACACACTAGCTCTAGCACAATTTTTGTCTATATAACAGACTTGTAGCACTTTTGACACAGCCAGTTATATTCTTCATAACAAAAGCAATCCCAATTCTCTCAGTTTCAGCTGTACCTATCCTTTGTTAGCTAGTACTCAGCTGGTGACTCACTACCGCAGTGAGCTGCATTTAAGTATAAGTGAAATTAGCCCTGCATGTATGTTAAATTTAAGAAAGACTGATTCTACCATGCTGAGTCATGCTGGGTTCACTGATACAGTGTGGAGTATCAGTGAGGCACATGCAACAATTCAGTGCCATTAAACCCCTCACAATATGGCACAGAGTGATTTGCGATATGGACCAGAATCCCGTATCATTGCTCGTTCCGGGATGTGCTTTATTTTAAGATCAGTCCCAGTGTAGGAGAAAGGAATGAATGTCTTCTCTGAATGAGCCCAGACAATTGTCTCTACTGCTTATGGAATTTTGGTCTCAATCTGGATGGATGGGTGTATAGACGGTAAGTCATTATCATTACCTACTCACATGAATCATCTTCAGGGGAAGTAAAAAGTACTTCGTTTCAAAGAAAAAAATCTTTCTTACTTCCCTGCATGAAACGGTGAGATATTTCCATTTATCACTTATCAACACTGACAAGCTGTCATCTCAGGCAGAAGGGGTAACAGTCTGAAACTTCAGTAGGGGTAAATTAGCTTTAATATTTAGCAAAATGCAGTGAAGTTACAGGAATAGGTGATGGAAGACTAGTCAAAGGGGAACTGTTCAGGGCTGGTGACTGACCTGCTATTTATGGTTTAGAGGTGGTGCAATCAAACTTGTTATGGTCGACAAGGCTACATAAACCAGCCAAAATTCCTTGGACCCCCAATTATCCAGTGAGCCAAATTCAGACTGACATATAAGGAGTCTGACTTTTTTATCAGTAAGTGGATTTGAATGTTTCTTAAAATAGTTTATATCATTTCAGGGGTCTGGAAGAACATGTGAGTTATGCCTGTCTCCAGAAAGCTGGAGAGGTGAATGGGACTTTGAAAGCCAAATTTGCCCCTGAGAGGTTTTATCAACTGTGGACTGAGCGAAAGTATTTGTAGGGTAGTTGACATCTACCTTGCAGCCAGATGTGAGCTGCTGTGCCCGCTTTTGGCACTTGCTGGCAGCCGTCTGGTTACCTTAGCACAGCAGTGACTGTACTTCTCAGCAGAGCTTGTTAAGCTGGCTTCATCCCGATGTGTATTGAGACACGAGTGTTGTGCACTTGACACCTTTTGACTTCAAATTTAATTTGTTTCTATCTTTGGTGGGAAAACTCAGCACTTTTCAAAATCTGGCTGCACCGAGGCAGGAAGACTCACCAGGACTCAGAATGCTTCTGGTAGCAGCATGCGGAGGCAATCACAAATGGAGTCACTATTTATAACTGCCCAGAGCTGTTCAGGTAAACTGTCTGCCACTGATCTGCTGTCTTAGAATCAGCGTTAGAAATACAGACATGCACAGTTTTCAAGGCTGTAGGGAAGCAGAGTCAGGCAATGCCTATTTCCCTTTTGCCAGCAGGATGACTACAGTGTGGCACTGAACCTTCTGCTGGCACAGGATATTTCATGGATGTCTTGGAAAAAAAATATTATCTGAGTTGTTGCTACAGAGGGGAGAGGAGACACTGTTAAATCAGTTTTCTTCCTGAAGCAAAGATTCAAGATCATTGTCTGAATAGAAGGAGAGAGCATGACGGACAGGAAGGGGTCTGGAAGGCAGTGTGGGATGATCTTGGGTAGCACTTGTTGGAGGTGTATGTAAACCTCCCTTAGATGACTTCGAACACCTAAAACAATACAAGGCAACTGGCTGAAAGCCAAATTTCTGCTTTTTTTGCCAGTCGTCAGTTTGGCTTTGTTTATCTTATGAATTACATGCTTTAAATAAATTCCCCTGAATAAGGGAGTGTCTTGTAGCTGTGTTGGTTTTCTTTGTTGACATTAATACCTCATATCTCATTCAGAGGAGTTTTATGTTTTGCTTGTAATTAAGTTCAAATGGACAGTACAAATTCTTTAACTATTGTGAAGGTTGAATTTAATTAACTTCTCTTCAAAAGCGTGTAATGCTACATTAATAAATGTGCAGTTAGGGTGTTTGCTAGGAAGTGACATAATGGCATAAAAAGAGCTCTGGCAATGTGAGACTGAACGATCTCTCTGACTTTTAAGAATGATATAATCTGATTATAACTCCGTATAACCTTCTGATATAATCTTTCCAATTTGGTAATTGAGAAAAAGCAGTAATTAAGCTAAGTGTATGAAGTCTGACCTAGGATTTGTTTATACCTAACATGGGCTTAATTCTGATCTTACTCAGTCCAGTTCTATGCCTGCATTAATGGAATCAGCTCTAACACGTTTGTTTTAGAGTTATATGAGCCCGATCAAAAGCAGACCGTATTCTTGTCTCTTGTATATACAACGTTATCCAATTTTTCCTGTTGTCACTTGCTTTAACACACATAGCAGTCTAAAAAAGAGTTAAAAATCAACAAAATTAAAGACATAAGTGAGGTAGGATCCCATGCAGTAACTAGGGTTAGGGATAAAAATAGGCCATGCAGAAGGTAATCAGGCTGAGCGCAAAGTTATGCCAGGAATCAGAACTGGTTTGAGGCTAAACTGTGTCAAGGTTCAGGCTGGTGCTGAAATCCAGCAGTATTGCTATGATGACAACATTTTTTCCACTGCTTTAAACCAATCTGAGTTGACTTTTTACTGGCAAATTATCGAAATTGCACGTATGTGTTTAAGTTCATGAATACCCATATCCCTGCAAGATTTACAATACACATGCTGAGGGCCCAGTCTAGTTCTGTTAGTCAGATTTGCAGCCTCAGCCTGACTTTAGAAACTCCCAATACATGTTCGTTTGCAAAGTGGCTCATACTCACTCTCACGGGAATCCTGGGTGTTCCAGGAGAGTCAGATTGTAGGTGCTCTGGTGTGGAGAAGCAGGCAGCTGCTGCACCAGGGCCAGAGGGATGTGATTTTGGCCAAAGTTTTGAGAGCTAATTTACTACGCCTTGCCCACTATTGAATATATTTTAGCCATCCTTTAGAGTTTGTCATTAAGTTTTTTCTTTCTTTCTTTTTTTTCCTGAGGAGCTGCAGCTGCTTGTGTGAATACAGAAACTGTGTCTACACAGAGCAGAGCACAAGTTCAGTCCCAGCAGAATTGCTGCTGTTGTGGAATATACACATTCATTAGCTGGTATGTTTGCCCTTACCATTTTCAGCGCTCTTTCTATATCAATTCCTTGGCTCCATGGTACTGCAGGGTTAGCCAGGCAGTCTCCAGCACTACCTCTCCTGGACACATCCACACGCTGTCTTCGGAGGTAACGGAAAGCCTCTGCTATGACTAGGACTGCATCATGGGTCAGTGCAGACGTATACTAAAATTGATGCAAATAAAATATGGTGATAAACTGCGGTCTTAGAATTGCCCCAGGTTTATCAGGTCTAAGCCTTCTCTTTATTAAAATACTCTTAGAAGAATCATGCTTGAAAGTCCTTCTGCTTGCTCTCTGTCTTGCCGCAGATGCTTTATGTAGTTTAACAATTCCATTTATTTCAATTAACAAATTAAAAATATTTTCCTTTTGTATACCATATAGCAGCAAAAAACCAAAACCAGCTTATAGCTGCATAAAGTTTAAATTTAATTAGAAGCTTGCTCATCTAAATGAGGTCACTACAAAAGTCTGCAACTCCATGCTGGCCCATACTGCTACCAATAGCAAAGAAGAGCTCATATTTGGTTTTTGCTTGGAGTATTCTTTTTCTTTCTAACAAGACTGCCAAGACAGAGAGTTTTGAATTGAAGTTAGCATAAATCATTTCTGTTTGGACCACAATCATGATTACGTAGCATCTGTGGCAAGGAATAGATCAGATTCCTTTTCTTAGAAGACAGCTATACAAGCGAGTAATCACAAAATGCACTTTAGGCATTACATCTCCTTGGTAATTGCCCATCTGCCTTCTCTTACTCCACAGTAAATCTGAGGAAGGTGTTAAGCTTTGTGTAGCAGCAACTCTTCAGCAAAACCCCCAGACTTGTTCATGTTGCCGTCAACTTCATCCATTGCTTGTCATAAGTATCTGGTGATGTCCCCCAATGCTATACATTTAGTATCACCTACAAAATATCATGGAGGTGTTTTTTTTCACTTTTCTTCCACATTTTTGTCTTTGTCTCAAAGTTCTTTCCTCCTAGAATGGCCCAGGCTTTGCATATGACATCACTGGTTTTCACTGGCATTGCAGCATAACTATAATTTAGGGGTCTGTGCTCAGGAGGCCATTTCAACATGCACATACTTGGAGCAAGTGAACGTGCTCAGTGTGTAAGACCAGATTTCAAACCCCTTGTAACTGAACCATTGTATTTCCACAGTGTTTGCAAGAGAATGAAGAGAAGAAAAGAAAGGATTTAAAGGGTATCTGCATGTACCAGTGCACCTGCCCTTCTTTTGCCTGTCTGTGATACCGTAGAGCTCCTGGCTCCCAATGAACCTTACACTGGAATTAGTGCCAGAAAACATGCTGCCCATGCGTGAATTAGAAAGGCGAAAATCCAAGTTTCAACGGCACGTTCAGCTGTTCTCTTTGTGGATAAGACTTATTAAATCCAGAAGAATCAATTCTATTCTGTAGGCCAGAATAGCACAATTGGTGGTCTGTATTTCTAAAAAAATGTGTATTAGCTTATTGCAAGCTCTTCAGTTTGATATAAAGCCTTAGGAAATCTGCACAGAATGAGGCGTGTCTGCACGTGCAGCTCGAGAGAATCATATCCGATAAAAAAGAGTGCAAAGGTAGGATTGTGAAGGTTATACAGCAGCCATTCTTACTGAGTTTTAAACGACAGCAGTTTATAAACTCTTACTGTGTGCCGGGGGGTGGTTCCTGCTCTGACTGTATCCAGGTACAGGTGCTCTTTTGATCCTGGCCACCTTTACCTCTTCCTGTGATGCTTTGCAGTGATCACCCTTGCCTCTTTTAGTAAGTTAACAAAGGTTATATGTCACATTCCACACCACAATATAGAATCAGAGAGTAATTTTAAGGTATTTGTTCTTGTATTAAAAAAATCTTGTAATAGCTGTCCAATCTAGCACTCCATAAAACTTACACGCTGATAATTTTTTCAGCAGACTGCGTCAATTGTCAGTAACCTTAATGCAGTCCCTTCCAAGTCATGCCAAGAGAGCTATCTAATTTTCTACTTTATTTGAATTCCACTTATAAATGCATGAGCATGCAAAGAGAAAAAAGAGAGAGAGAAGGGAAAGGCTGATAAAATACAGAATAAATTAAACATCAGGCCTTTAATCTCTAGGCAATTTTATTTCCTAATCAAAAATATTGTACATCAATTTTTTAAGTATGCTTTTTGTCTGATTGACAAATACTGTGTGCATTTCTATAATGAGCAGTACATTTGTGGAAAGGTAATGTAATCTTTGTGTTTGTACCATATACTTAAGATTCTTTTTTAAGGATGGAGAATAATTTTTCCCTCGAGGTAAATTGCTTTCAAGTGGAACAAAATCTTCCCAGGTTAACTTTATATATTTCAGAGCTTTTAAGATTAGTATGATACTTATCTTCACTTCTGCATCACTGCTAGAAAGCTTTAGAAAGCAGGCCTAGGTCCTAATCAACAGGGAACAATACACTAATCTGAGTTTTGTGGGCCTCTGTTTGCCTTTCTCTGCCTCCTCTGAAATGCCAGCAAGGCTGTGGGATGGTGTGGGCTTAAGGTAATTTTCCTTCCGCACAGAAGATACATGATCCCACGGGTGGAAGAGTATGCCTTCGAACAGCATCGGCGTTCTGGCAGCAGAAACTCGTAACTGGTTCCCATTCTGTCTGTAGTCCAACTCCAGTTCATTGGAGCAATTTTGAATTCCAAATCTGCTCATCAGTTTGCATGTGTCCCTCCCAAATCAAGCAGGAAAGACATGAATTGACTCCTCATGGCTGTGGTTCTTAGATAGGTCTGGCTTCCCTGAGACGGTCAGTATACGCAACGTGGAGGACTGGACTCCTGGGAGTGACAGAATTTAAGGTCCTCTCAGCCACCGCCAGTCCTAGGTTTTATTCACTTACGCGTATTGATGAAAAAGAACAGGCCTCACCAAAAGAGGAAGAGAAAGAAGGAATGTGATAGGAATATTAATAATATGCAGTGGTCCTAGAAGATTTTATGACTTCCACCACTGGACTGGGTATCCCTGATGCACTTCTCAATTAGACATTGAATAGCATCCCCCTCTACTATAGAGATGCTGAGGCAGAAAAAAATCTGGGGAGGATATTAACAGGTTGCGAGTCTCCTAATAACAGTAGCCTTTAGTTCACCTAATCTATGACAGTTTCACTGAACCTGGGACTTTCATTCAAAAAAATTTGGAAAATTTTACTGGTTGCAGATATAATACCCAGCGTGTTTAAGTAAAGGACAGTGGTGCAAAATGCAGGGTTAGATTACGAGGGCAACTGTCAGCAGTGACTGGGAGGTGGCAGTGGCTCCTCAGTGAATCCAGAGCTACTTTATTTTGCACATGAAATTCTCTATTAGCATTAAAATGGACGAGTAACCCACAGTTTGCATCTAAAAACCAACCTAACTAGCCCGCTCACCCACTCCAATACTAACTCAAGAAGTTCAGGTGAGAAGTTTTTCATCCACTGCACAATGACAGGATTTGCAAGACCAAGCCTTTGCCTCTGAGGAACTCCCACCCCAGTGGGCACTTGTGTCCAACTAACAGCCTCTGCCTCTTTCTGTCTTCTGGAAGGGCACTGAATGTTGCAACACACTCCCATCAGGGATCTGTATCATACACATGCACACACTTGGGGTTAAAAAACCCAGAAATAATTGTTAAAAGCAACTCATGTAGTCTCCATCTTTGTCAGGGTAAAATAAATACCTTTAACGGTGAGTTTTTGGCTTCTGGGAATTCCCTTTCATCGAGCCTCACCCAGCGTTGTAGAAACTGTTGAACCATTGGGTTTTCATTATTAACAATCTGGAATCCAGTAACGTTGGCACCTCCGTGCATTACTCTCTCCAGAACAATGTCTGTGAAACCCTGGGAGGACACATGTAGGAAACAAGAGTCATTGCCATCCAAAGTCCCTTTTCTTTGGCTCAGTTTTACAAGCATAGCATAAATGAAACAGATTAGTTTCCCTCTTCTTAGCTGACAATATTCTACCAAGGAGACAATTAATATCACAGTTGGGATTGTGATAGCAGCATAAAATAGAATTTAAAATATCTTCTTGTTCAGACCTTTGCGATAGAAAACTGCCCTGTTGTGTTGTGGCAATGTGGTATGTCATATTCACTGGTCAGAAAGAAAACAGTAGGGAAACTTGAAGTACTATTTCCTCTTTTCTTCTCATCATGGTGAGAACTGGTCAAAGACCTCAATCCCATTTGTACAGCAATTGTGCACAAAGGTCCAGCACTGGGAGCAGAAAACCAGTTAACACCCATATTGTTCTGTGGAGGCAAAGCACACACTTTCTTGCTACTTAACATTTCACTTGCAAACAGAATGGTATGATTCTCTCCCACTCTGTTGTTATTTATACCTGAGGCAGTAAATTGGTGTCTTTTTGATTAGCATGACTTGATTGCAGTCATGTTTATCTGAATGTCAATGGTTACACATGCTAAAAGGTAATCCAGAATAAGAAGCCCTGTATTTCTATGCACACGCTAATCAGTGAGATCATGATTGGTTCTTATAATGCAAAATGACACATCTTAAAGTAATACAGTATTTATACTAAATAAGGATATTTTAAAAATTTGGATTTTTCTTCTTTAATCACACCCAAACATGGATGCAGAGAATCTTCTACTAAGTGGGATTGCTAATTTGAAAGTGAGTTTTGGAGAAACATTTTTCCACTCACAGTAGAAACAGAACCCAAAAATTAGTCTTGCTGCAGGATCTATTACAATATAACACTTTTTCTAAGGAACTCTAGCAGATGGTGTTTCAAAGGCATCATAAACATCCCTGAAAGTCGATTTTAGAATCCAGAAGAAGCTCCAATACAGATAAAAATGTACTGTCTTGTCCTGGTAGGTCAACACATACACAGGCACCACTCTACACTCTGAAATACAAAAGAACAGCTAAACAGCCTGGGTGGTTTACTTGATGGAATTGTTCTAATTTGCAGCTTTTTACCACTTATTTATACACAAATATGCTACAATTATTTTTCCTGGAGTGCTTAAATTTCAAATATGTTACATAGAAGATTATGGTTATCAAGTGTCTTATTTATGAGGATACAAGCTAGTGGAAAACATATAATTGAATTATTATTTTAAAATCAGTAGAGGATATGAGCTGCTTAGACAAAAGAAAGACCATAATTGAGTACAAATGACTATAACATACCAGTTCTAGTATTTACTGAAGCAATTTCTCAAAATCCAAGAAGTCATCCATGCACTTCCTCTTTTGCTGATTAAAGTTGCCACAATCTGAACAGAATATATTACCCTCTAAAACTTAGCTACGCTTCTAATGAAGAAAAGTTCTTACCAGGTTAGCTAACATGTAGTGATAGCCTCTAGAATGTTTGCCGAGGATTACAACCTGTGTGAAGAAAAAAATTACGTATTATTCAGTTGTAAAAGGATGGCTCTTAACTAGTGGAAAATAGCTGGAGTATGAACATTTTGGTAATCCTCTATGCCCAATCTATGGGCAGCAGGAGTATTACAGATCCGTGGCTTTACAGACGTGATGCAGGCATTTGTGTTTTTAAAACACACAGGCAAAGTACAAAGCAGAGGAACTCCCAACCAAGGCTGACAAGACTCCGCTTGCAGAGATGACCTCGCCTGGCAAACTCACCCTTGTGATCAGTGTCTCCCCTGCTGACCAGGTCAATGTTAGTTATCAGTTCAAGTATTTCTCCTCTGAAACGAGGTAACACTATATCTACCCACTCAGTAAACTCCTGTTTACTTTGTTCCTTGTTTGCGGAGCGTATGAGAGGTGGGTGACACAGCCCAGCCACTCACGATGTTTATTAAACCGCACCAGCACAGCAGGGCTCAGTAGGCTCCAGGTCGTTCAGGGGGTTTCCTGCCATGAGAACTCTGGCCAAGCCTTGTCATACATGAATGCTTAAAGTTAAATTCCTAAAGTTATAAGCAGTGACCTTCATTGCCTTTTGACAGCTTTCAAAAGGCCTGAAAACTTCTTGCTTCCAGCGCATCTAAATGGACGCATCTGACCTTACATCTTTAGCCAAAATTTATACCAAATGTGATGTTGCACATTCCACTAAACCAACATCTCCTGCCCTTCCTGACCCCACTTGGGCATCTCTCTGTACAAACGGAGTCATTAAATGCAATCGCTAAGACACAAAAAAGCAGCAGGATGAACCGAGCAGCTGGATTCTGTAAGGGTAACGGGGAGGAGTGGAGGCAGCACTGTTGGGCAAGCCTGAACTCTGCCACCCTGTGTGCTCATCCCCACTCCAGTAGTACTGTGCTTTTGCAGAAAGGAGGAAAAACACAGTTCCCATGTCTATGCAGCTGGCTGCCAGCTCACCAGCAATACCCCTTGTGCAAGATTATGCCACTGCACTTAGCACTACTCTCTTGCCTAGAGATTATAATCTCAGTAACATCCATCCAGTCCCACAGCTATCAGGTGAAACAATGTCCAGCAGTAAGAATTTAATTAATGGCTGTGGTGATTACGTGTGTCAGGGCAGAATCAAATTTACCCAGACTTGCTGGATTAAACTAAGAGAAGTTAAAAATAGCAAACATAATGCTGGTGATAAACCACAGCTGTATCACTGACCATACCCTACGAGCAGCTCGAGTGAAGAGATGATGCTTTTTGATGGAGAACCGTATGAAAATCTATACATAGTATACTAACATACTTCTCCATGGTCACAGATAAACACTCCACATGTCATACTCTAAAAGACATCTTTTCAACATGACCACTTACGTCTTTGCTAAAAACAGATGACATTTGAGTCATTTACTTTAGATATACTGCTGAGCCTGTTGAAGTTCTTGATTAAATTATTAAGTTCCCAATTGCCTCTTTGGGTTGTCTTGTCCTTAATAGATGCCATTTCTTTTAAATTCACATTTAATTCTGTAGGAATTTGCATACTTCCAGCAGTCTGAAAATAAATTGCTGTTCAGGTCCTCTTGAGAACTGTATGTACACTCTGTTGGTAAAAAGCATCTGCTTTCCTACACTCACATTTGTTTTCTATGGAAATGTGCAGGCTTCCTTCAGATCATCTGGTGTGCATGCTATTTGCATACTGAATTCTCTGTATGTTTTAACTTCACCTTAAAGGCAGCGATTTACTTTTAAAAGGTTAGAGACAAAGAACTTATTTAACAACAGCACTCCTTTTTGTCGTTTTAACCTTAATAACAAATAAGAAAGCTTCTACCTTTCTATCCAGAAATGTGTTTATTAAAGGGAAAAATACCAAGACAGATGAAATCAGAGGCTGCAAGAAAAAACATACGTGGAGCTGCTACAGGCATCAGGAGCAATACTGCAAATAGGAAATGTAGGACTCATTAGCATAGATCAGACTCAACTTCCATCTCATCTGTTGTCATGCCTCCAAAATGACCAGAAATAATTCTGTTTAGTCCCTTAGAGAGGTCCAACATACTCCAGTCAAGCTTTAAGTCATAAAGCATATTTCAGAAGTGACCTGCCAGTATTTCTACTTACACAATCAACCATGTTAGTTCATAATTATTTAACTGGATCTCAACAATGTTTTTAAAATTCACTACACATGCTGTCCTAAATCTTAACAAGCACAACTCTCCTCCTCCCTCACTTTCCACCTTCTATCAACTGCCCAGCATCTTGAATGGAGCTGCTGGATTAGCGAGCCCAGCAGAAACAATCACAGACATCGGTGTTACTCTTAGGGGAGCAAAGGGATGGATAAAGATTTTTTATGAAGAAGGAAAACAGGAGTATAACAAATAAATCTCATCAACTGCTTATATATTGTGAAGCTTATATAGAAAGTGGGATATTGAATAGTGGTGGTGAATAGAAAGCCAGGATTACAGGACAAGGATTTCGGAGAGCTACATGTCTTTGGTAAGTTGCACTTCCGAGACTTAATATTGCTTTCACCTTGACTGAAAGAAAAGCTTATAAGATTTTACACTGAACAAAGGAGGAGGGGAAAAAAATGGCTGGAAACTATCATGAATAATTCAAACTTCTGATCCCACATAATTCTTGCCTTGTAGATAAAAAGATCATAATGTCAGGTTTGATACTGAATCAAATAAAGTTTGTATTTTTAATTAACTCTTCGGATATTTCCAATGAATTAAGAGAAAATCTAGAGGGAACGTAATTAAAATGTATCTGGGTTTAAAAGAAAAGTAAAATCTGCTGGCCAGCACCAGGCTTACTGGAAGTACAGACCTACATGCCAGATTTGAGAAATCAAGTCAGCATTGCCAATTTTAGTTTTTCATTTGCCTGGGGAAGTTATTTTTTGAATGAAAGCATAAAGACAACTTGGTTTCCACTGTATCAGTCATCACGATAATAAATAGGCAACTACAAATTTTTTTGCCTTAGCTTTTACATTTTTCTTACAGTTTTGGAAGATAGCATTGTAGAGATTAACTGGCTAGTATTAAATTGGTAAGGAGCATCGTGATACTTCTAAAGCAGTAATGATGATTCTCTCATGATGTAGCTCAAAGGCTACACAACACCTAAGAGGAAGGGCAGTGAAGAGGAAGCAAAATAACTTCAACACTAACCTCACAATTACTCCAGTACCTTTTGACTTACTCCCTACTCAAATTACAACCACGGCTAGTTCCTGGTCTAGAACATGGATCTGGGATTTTTGGCCATGAAAATGAAATGTTGGAGTTAAGGGGGAAGGGAACTACAAGGAGACTGGTGAACTCTTAGGCGAAAGTCAAGGCAGGGAAGCCATTTTAAACAGTAGTGACCGAGACAGATCCCAGGGTTTTGCTGGAGTATTTCTCCAAGGACTTGACAAGGAACTAGAATGGTAAGAACAGAGTGTATAGGTAAACAGTAATAACAGACCGGAGGCAAGAAAAGAATGGGCTAACAAAAGACAAGACTTCGTGGGCTCAAGAGAAATCAAGCAATGGAAGAATAGTGCAAGTTTGGTAGGTGGGACTGAGCAATCATATTTTGTCTTTTAAAAATATCAATGGTTTGTCTCTGATTCATAAAAGGGAAAGAGAATTTTTCTTTCATGGATGGAGGAAGTCACAAAACAGGTGAGGCCGGCAGGGACCTGCAGAGATTGTCTATTCCAACCCCCTAGCTCAAAGCAGGGGCAGCCAGAGCAGGCTGCTGAGGACGGTGTCCAGTCAGGTTTTGAATATCCCCAAAGACAGAGATTCCACAAGCTCTTTGGACAGCCAGTTTCAGTGTCTGGCCATTCTCACAGTAAAAATGATTTTCTTATGTTTAAACAGAATCTCCTGCATTTCAGTTTGTACCCTTGCCTCTTGTCTTGTCACTGGGCATTGCTGAGACTCTGAAACTCAGTGAGACTCTCCGAGAAGAGTCTGGCTCCATCTTCTTCATTCCTTCCCATCAGGCACTTGCAGACATCGTTAATATTCCCCCTGAGTGTCCTCCTCTCCAGGTTACGCAACCCAAGTTCTTTCAGCCTTTCCTTGTATGTCAGATGCTCCAGTCCCTTAATCGTCGTAGGCGCCCTTCACTGGACTTGCTCCAGGACATCCATGTCTCTCCTGTCCTAGTCAGCCCAGAACTGTACACGGCACTTCAGATGCTGCCTCCCCAGTGCTGAGTAGAGGGGAAGGATCACCTCTATTGACCTGCTGACCGTGCTAATCCTATGCAGCCCAGGAGGCTGTTGGCCGCCTTTGCTGTGAGAGTGCGGTGCTGGCTTCTGCTCAACTTGTCTGCCAGGACCCCAAGATCCTTCTCTGCAGAGCTGCTTTCCAGCCAGGAATCCTCTACCCGGTCTGCCCTGGCGCATGGGGTTATTCTTCCCCAGGTGCAGGGCTTTGCACTTCCCTTCGTTGAACTTCATGATGTTCCTCTCTGGCCTCTTCACCAGCCTGTCAAAGTATTGCAGCACAACCACCTGGTGTATCAAACACTCCTCCTAATTTGGTATCATCTGCAAACTTGCTGAGAGTGCGCTCCATCCCATAACCTTCAGATCATTAATAGAGAGGTTAAACAGTATTAGCTCCAGTACCCTTAGGGTACTCCAAATAGTAACTAGCCTCCAGCTGGCCTTTGTGTTGCTGATCACAACCCTCCAAGCCCAGCAGCTCAGTCACTTTTAAATCCACCTCACTGCCTCTGTGGGCTTTGATTTTAGAGAGTCATTGAAAAATACAAGCTAAGCGGATATGCTTGCACTTTTACCTAGAGAAGTAGCTATCACGATTTTGGCAGCTGTGAAAAGAAAACTACCACGTCCAATTAATACCTGTTTGGAGCTCATCTTCCCTTCATTTGAATCCATTGCCATCTGGTCAGTTTAGTCTGTTTAATCAAAGTTATTTATCATCCTTTATTTACAAATGAAAAAAGAAAGAAAAAAATTGGATCACAAGAGTACAGACTACCTCATCTACAGCTCAAATCCCTGATATTTTATGAGTCTATTAGATCCTTCCATAACATAAAATACTGATGCTGACAGGCAGTATTGCCACAAAGAAGGTCTAAAGATTTTTACTGTGCTTTTCATACCTGACAAGTGGCAGAAATATGCCACTTAACTGGAATGACAGGCAGAGATCTGACCTGCTGTAATGTGTCTTTCCATTTCGACCATATCTGTGAACAATGAGGCAGTTTAACTCTAGAACTCTTCTTTCCCAGGTTTTAAAAAGACAGCAAGAAGAATGAGATTTCCTATAAGCTCAGAGTTAAAAAGGATTTTGTTGTCTTTGTTCAGTTTATCATGCGTTAATTTGGGTTCCACTTTTGCAAAAAGCCCACATTTAACTTCAAGCATTTCTACTGATTTTTAAGTATACTTGTAAGCTTCTGAGGACAGGAGAGCTTAGCTACCTCCAATTGAGCAATAATGTGCCTTTACACCTTGCTATAGAAATACAATTATGACACCTTTGCCTTCAAAGCAGTGTACAAATGCCAGAAGTGATGGCATGATTCTTTCTTTTCAGCAGCAAACAAGCAAAACAGAGAAACAGACTCAGGTCTAAAAAAATTTCAACAGCATCGTCAGGATCAGCTATGAGTGTTGATTGCACTTTGTGCGAACAGCACGGATATCAAGCATGGCAACAACTGTCTGGCGAGACTAAATTGTTGTGGAGCACACTTTTCTCTCCTGGGTATCAGGTCAGGAGTTTTCTAGTTTCTATCCCTATTGGTAGCATTTCTGTTCTGAGGATGCGAGTTACTTAAAGCTTATCTCAGATCTGAGCAGCTCCTACCTGATACTGGATTGAACGACTGAAAACTTGTGCCCTGTGATCCAGCACCCTATTGGGCCACTGGCACTGGCTAATTCGGTTTTCAGGACACACTTAAGAAAAGCGAGGAACAGACTATCGGGGTGACAATCCAATTCGCTCAATAAAAGCTGAAGCCAAGCCCCACAAAGTTCTCGTCGGTGCATTAGCAAGGATGTTCAGCTTATCTTGAGTGGCATCTCTGCTCTGTTTCTGCCACTCAAGGAAAGGAGAAACTGAAGAAGCCCTTCAGCTGGAAAAGAGAGTCCTCTCCCTGGCCTCCCTCCCGCTTCCGAAGGCCCTCGCTGCGGTGGGGGAGCTGCTGGTGGGACTTGCAGCCACGGCACTTCAGTTCTCTGGGGTCACTGCGCTGTTGACAGCAACGTACTTCCCTTCTACAGCACTTCCCTTCTACAGCGTTACCTCGTGAGTAAAGGTGCAATAGGATTTGACAGCCATACATAATCATTCCTCGCTATGTTTACTTCGCACAGGTCACCCCTTGTCATGTAAATTTTCCAGATAGGAGTAGGATAAATAGGAGAACAGAAAATAAAAGCTCTCCTAAAATGTGAACAGGATTTTCCCCATCTAACCAGATGCCACACTAAAAATAAGATCCCTTATAACCTCAGCAGATCCATCTTTCCATAAGTTTGTACAGCCCACTCCTCTGTTTCCCAATTTACAAACATGCTCCTGCAGAAAGAGCGAGTTCCCTTTGAGGACTGTAAGCACTAGACAAGATTCAATCTTCCCTCAGTAAATTCATAAAAAATTGCTTTTTTGGTGTCACGATTTTGTCTCTTTCTATCATACCACCACCCCCAGCACCAATACATGACGTTCCAAAGGAAGTGCAGTCCTGCGGTGGCAAAAGATACGTCAAACTAGTGCTGGTCTGTCACAGCCAAACATGTGATACTTGTCCTGCCTTTAATTCCAGGGAAATAAAGCCACTTCCACATTCGGTAGAAGCAGCTTTCCTCATACAAAGGGTCAAAACCCCATGACTGTAATTGTAGTGCAAACCAGGGAAGGAGATTTATTTCTTCACTTAGTATTAATGGGATGGGAATCTGGCTACCAGGGTTTGTGATGCTGCTGTAAAATATGCAGTAAACAATGATTTCATTTATATGAAGAATGACTACTATATTAAATTTGAGTTAAATATTAAATGAAGAATGTATTAAATATTAAGATGAAGATTCCACACACGTATTATTTGTTACAGATAAAAATAACTGCATATATAGTTGAGATTAATTCATCCACTATTTCAGAGGCATCATGTCCTTTAGGGAAATTCGCAAATCCATACACAGTCCCAGTTGCTGGATTTTGTATTTTTGTGCAGTATATGGACCTAAGAATTCTCCTTCCATGCAACTCTGCCACCTTATACATTTGTGACTACACCTCATAACCGAAATCCTACTTTCCTCTATAGCACAGTATCAAGATCATTTGTTTGGGCTTATAAAACATTCTTCAAACAGCTTGTGGCTCTTCTGCAATGTATCTCTCATGGGAGATAATCTCCCAGAGAACAGGAAGCTCCTAGAAGAAGGGGACAGAAATGCATATATTGGAAACAGGGATCTGAGATGCCTCTGAAGTATTTTATTAAAGTTTTCCCCCTCTGGCCCCCTTCTTGTGCCCTTCTCTCCCTTGCCTCTCCTTGATGATAGTGACATCAAGAGTGAAATTTTACTTTTAGGCCATCTCCAGATAGATGATGGCTGTGCATGTTAGTCCTTGGAGGGTAATTAAATGCAACATCTGAAAGCTGTATTGCACTTCATTCTCCCTCCATATGGCTAAACTCCCATAACTAATCTGACATTTGCTGATTGAAGATTGTGTAGTGGAATATGCATTTAATTTGTACATAAAAGGTTACATTAGAAACTACTTAGGAAAAAAATTACAACTGCAACGTAGGTTCTGAGGGCATGATACTTTCTCCTCATTTCTTTCAGTGTGATGACAAAGTTTTCTGTGAATTTTCTGTGCCCTGAAACAATTTTCCTAAATTCATTTTCCTTTGTGTGACTTAGCAATATTGTCAGATTAACTAATCTGTTGGCACGGTTATTGTTAAAGGACATATTCTACTGCAAAACATCAGACCCTAGAGGACACTGAGATGAAGAGTTTTATGATCCCTGGTAACTGACATTCATAATCACAATTATTTACTCTGTAAGCCGAAGAAAATTCATTAAATAAACTCTTCTTTATATCAAAATCTCTTCTTTGTTTAGACAGATGAGAACAGTGTTATATCTCTCAGGACTGCATCTCTCTTCACAAGTCATGTCCTTCAATACAAAGACCTTCGTATCAAAATCTATCAAAACTTAAGCTACCCTTCATCACTTGAAGCTATTTCACTAAAACCAGGATCAGATATAGGGGGCTGTTACGATCATAACAAAAATTCTTTGTAGCGTATGAAAGGGATACTCAAAATTGCCAAGACCTTTGCCCCTTATTGTGCCAAGATATTCCCAAGAGAAGATACTTGTTCCCAGAGAGCTTCCTTGAAGAGATATGTTGTAGAAATTTTTAATTAGTGAATTCTTTAGCTTCTTGAGTGAGATTAATAAAGTAAAAATCCAGTTGTGTTCTAGAGGAAATTTTGCAGTTGTTTTCATGGGAAGTAAATGACTTAATTAAATATGTTACTCTGCAGCAGTGATTTTCACACATAGATCATTTTAGGAAGGAGATAATATTTTAATTCTCTACACAGTTCTAGTATATTCTTTGAGAAATATCCTCCCTTGGAAAATATTCATAATGGAGTGATTTTACATCCAAGATAATTTCACAGAGGTTCCAGTGCTTTCTCAAGCCTCTGTGAAATCTTAAGTTCAAAACTCACCTGAAATTTCACACAGAGGCTTCAGAAAACAACCCAAACCCAAATGTGTACAGGAAGTTTCAAATCACAATAAGCTTTCTGTGTTGAGTGCCAGAATTGCTTTAATTTGACACTGACAAACCATGCTACGGTACTCTCCTCATTGGTTTCATCTTCTAGATCTGCTGGTTCAGTGTTCCCACCTTATGGGAGAGATAGTCACTGTATTCTGTCTTCCTACTGCTTCTGATAAATTCTGAAATATTCATCTATCTTGCTTCTCACCCCGTCAAGGGTGTCACGGATGAGCGACAGTCAAGGCCCTGTGGAAATAAATCTTCTGCTGCTTAAGCCTCAGTTCACCACCTCTGAGAAGCGACATGAGGTTTTGCTAACCTGAGAGGGAACGGGTACTGCTGCTATCTCTGCTCTGATACTCCAGAGGGCCCAAACAAACAGGAATTTATGTTAAATGCTCAGGTGGGTAAGCTTTTCAGTAACCATCACATGCTTTTCACTGACACACAACCATGTTTCGAAAAGAAACCAGTACTTCTTGGTCAATTCTTAGCTCAGAAATGTGCACCTGGCTGTACTGCTAGAGTTGATTGCCTTTCCCTAGCAACATTCATGATTAAATTTCCTTCAATCTGCAATGCAACCAGCTCCTATCCCATGTAACATAGTCCCATCACAATGACAGCCTCATTCCCAACTTCACATACACTCTCTTTACTTATGCTACCTCCTTGCTTCTCGGCAGTTGTGGATGCTCTCATTGTAGACCTGCAAGTCCACATCAGGTATATCAAAATCAGCACTACCAAAACTAACTTCCAGACTAGCATCCTTCACTAAATTTCACAACACCTAACATCACTTTCACAAAGACTGTTAATAATAGTAATCTTACATTTATTCTTAGTTTTCCAAGCCTTCTGCAGGAATCACAAATGCTTCAGCACTGTCATACAGTTTGAAGGCATACCCACATCATTAACAAGCAGTTCTTTAGTGACCTTTGCATCGTGCGCCTAATCCCTGTGACACCAGAGATGATATCTAACTGTCCTTTTTGGCTTTCAATACTGTGAAACTGTATGTTGAACATTCTTAAGAGTACACTCTTGCAATCACAGACAAACATAAACAATGCTCATTTCTTCTTCTCATACCCCACAGGGTAAATGAAACTCCTTCAGTCTTAGCTGCTCAAAATATAAAAGGATGTATACCCGTTAGGGGAAGAGAGGAAGAAATGAGGTAAACTGAGGCACACAGTTTTTATTTTCAAAATACATAAATTTCCCATTTTCTCCACACCTTCCATCAGCATGTCAGAGAAAAATCTCAGTATTATTTCCTGGAATTGAACAAGAGTCCTTGGAAACAGAATTCTGCTTATATAAACCATTACTGCATGTCAGGATCACTTCAAACTATTATTTGGATATAACCCAGAAGTGTCGCAGTAATTCAGTCCCAATGCTCACATGAGAATCTTTTGGAAGGGGTTTTGTACTGCAGAGCACTGCCTTCAAGCAGACCAAAAAATACTGAAGAGTAGCCATTCTTTTTTTTTTCTTCCTTTTGAGCATTTCCTTTCCTTTTTAAGTGCCCTATGAAATTAAGGAAAAAAACCCAAACATCAGTGCAACCTCCTCTAGGAAAAACAAGGTTACTTTTTCTTATATTTTTTATTATAAATGGAATTTTACTGTGACTAGAATTGCATTCAATTTGCTCTTTTCAGTGCTCTGAAGGAGTTTGAAAGGTTTATTCTGCTTCACTATAAACAGCACACTGCAATATTCCCCGTATAACTTGGTGCATAAACCATGAACTGAAAGAGATTATGAAGAGTTAATTTATTTTTAGTAGACTTAGCCTATGCAGCAGGGGAGGCCGTTTTACTTATATGAGGTAATAAAGTTACAGCAATATTTTTCTTTTCTGATTCTTTACATGCATTCTCCCAGGACAGAAGATACTCAGGGTGTATTTAAGGGTCTATGTATATTGTTGATAATTTTATTCATCACACGTTTTGGAAGAATGAGCTTCCAGTAGTTCATACACCATTATACCTACAAATGCACACCCATGGTGTGACACAAATAAATTTAATTTAGCAACATGGGCTTTCTTTAAGCCTGGGAACATTAACTTCCTCTAAAATTGTTATGTTCTTTTCCATCTTACTGGTTGAGTACTGTGGGATGAGTTTGGATTTGAGGTTTAGTTGATGACGTATGGAGCCCGATTCTTTGTAAATTTAGCCGAGGCTGCCTCTGGTAGCTTTAATCTGCTCCACAGAAGCCAGTGGAACTGCACTGGTATGAAGGTTGGATAAGAGACAGGAATCGCGTATGAATGTATTACTAGAAGCAGCGAGTGATTTGCACTGGGACGGTACTTTCCCATCTCACGGCCGGATCCAAATCCATCTGTAGCCCAGAGCAAATGCACCATAGCTCTGGATCACACCTAGAGACCTCATATTTAGGGACTTGCCCCTGCAAGGCTGTAGCTATCAGTTGCTAGTGTCTTACGTACCGCACCGCCAGCATCTGGGCTAAACAAGCCAAGTGGGGTGGTCCCCACTCCAAAAATCTTGCTATTTAAACTGTAGTGTAACAGCGCTTCACAAAACGCACTTGGGAACACTTTGGCGCACGAGGGGCCCTGAAAAGCACCAGTGGTTCTCTTCCTCCCCCAGATACATGATTCATATCGCACTGAAGCCATTAATCCTGCCATAGTCAGCTGTGAAAAAAAGACATACCCTCTTGTGCGACTTTTCTTTTACTGAGTTTGGACTTCTTCCCTTGTAAATGGACTTATGAGACACCAGAACTATCACGCTGTCTCTGGTGATGTACAACGCCTGTTTGCACAGTGGTATTGTGCTATTACTATTCATTTTGATAGTGTGTTTCCTTCCTCTCCCTGCAGTTGGTTCATCTGAATTGTCGCCAAGATGGTTGCCTTGGAAACTAATTAAGGAAAGCCTTTGGTTAGAAGCAGAGTTTCAAGCATTAAACTATTTGAGAGACAGATGCAGAAATTAAGGTAATGTCTGCTAAGATGAAAGGGTTTATCCTTTATATGGAGAAGAAAGAACCACATTAAATGCTAGGACTGTAACAAAGCAACTTCTATACAACACTGATTTTTAAAACCTGGAAGAGATGTGCGAGTGAGGGATTTTAAAATCAGCTGGGGCTTATAAGAGGTGACAAAGATTCCCAGAGCTATTAGGGATGGGGAGATGGACAAATGCAGTGGGACAAAAAACTCAGGAGATCACATGTTCAGCAAATTCTAGCCAGCTCTCCCTTTCCCTCAAATACTCTGTATCTTTAAAAGACTTCTTGTGAACGTTGTTTTTGAAAAATACCAGTACAGCTAAAGAAAGACCAAATCCTCTCCCCACCGTCCAGGTATGGCATGAGAAGCATCAGTGTGTACATGTGCCTCCAAAGTACATCAAATGCAAGAGTGAGAGGCTATAGCGAATGACCCTCAGGCTCAACTTTTCTACTGAGATTGTCAACAAGGGTAACAATTAGTGCCAGCTGCAGAAGCAGCTCATATGATGTGGACACAGGCTAAATAATGAGTGAGACCCTCAGAGGGCTTTCTAAGGGCAAACATGCATGCACAAAGTCTGTGCACCGAAAAGCTGCAAAGAAAGGCGCGCTAGGCAAACGGTGCTTTTACAGCTACCTATTAACTGAAGTTCAAAGCAAATACAATCTCTCTATCAGCACAATGGTATCAATTTAAATATTGTCTCCAGGATAACGTTCAGGATAACGACTGACTCTACACTTGCAGCAGCATAACTGAGAAAAGATTTTGGTTCTCTGTACATTTAATGGCAATGCAAAAGTTGCCATATAAATATGCCTGTAACTGCATAAAAGCATACTACCAATGTTGTGGTAAAAATATGCAAAACACCAAAAGCAGATGCACGTGTGTGCATTGGTGTGTGCATTTATATCCCATGAATTATCACAAAACATAAAATGAGTAATTGCCACCATCACAGAAAAATAAAAACTCTAATGGTGACTTCAGGTTCATATGCCTCTGGCAAAAGAAACCAGAGCCGCTTGGCAGTGGTCTTCTACATACAGCAGCTTGCACATTTACGGTGAGACATTTTGTATTAATTATTAGCGTTACTGATCAGATACATTTAAAACTGTGCTTTAATGTCTTTTGAACACTTCTAAGCTTTGTGTGCCATTACCTCAGTCATTCTGCAGGATGACTAATACTCTGTTAAATTCCTGTCATTTGGAACCTGCCTTGCTTTATGAAGTCTGGATGACGGCTTTGGAGAGACATTACTATTTACAAGCTAGAAATTCTCTCCTCAGGTATGTGTGAATTGTGCTATACGTGGGGCAGGTTAACCCAAGATGTTACTTCTCTCTGCTTTAGCAATCCATCTCTGGCCCTTTATTAGTTTTACAGCTGAGAGGAGCAGGCCCTTTAAGGCAAATACAGCTGCTGCTTTTGACATATGCCCATTTTTTACTTACCTTCCGCCAGCTACAGTCCTGAGGGTGACTGACCTAAGTAACTCCCCCTTCCTCCCCACACGCCCATATGGACCTGTGAGCTACTGAAATTCTCTGGATGTGAAGGGAAAGAAGTGACCTTTCATTCTGCTTCAGAACTTGGTTTCAACAATACTCATGGGCACCTAATGACGACATGTCCTATATTTTAAGTTTCTAGTTCATTGGAAACATAAAGATGAACTGTGCCAGTTTCTGAGTGACGTTACACAACGCTGTACGTTACCAGATACTCTCTTGGAACTTCAGCTGAACCCTCTCCTCGGCTCCGCACAGAGGGTAAAATCGGGCTGTGACGTGGCCGTGGCACCGAGCCCTGGAAAACGTGGCAGGGGCACGCTGCTCTGGAGGCTGTGCTCCATGCAGCGCAGGACCGTCAGAGGACACGGCGTCACTGGGGTTCAGAAGCAAAGCAGAAGCTGAAGCTACCCATAGCTCTGCTCCTCCTTCAAGCGTCCCACTGTGTTTATAGGCAGTTGTTGTATTTTTAATTGCTGTGGAGAACACAGGCAAACCCACACCAGACTATCTGTTTATAATGTAACACATAAACCAGGAAGCTTACATGAAAGCGGTGTTGATTTTTCCACTTACATTTTTCCTTGCTGTTGTTGTTTTTAATGACTATCGGTCAACTGAATACTGTGGTTTTGTATTTATTCTTTCGACACCTCAAATGTGAAAGCCATTGTGCAGTAAGCATGCTCCTCTGACATCTGGACAGCTCTGCAGAGGGATGCAGCCGTGGCTGTTCTGAAAACCTGCAGACCATCTTCCTAATCTCAAAATTTCAGACTCAAAGGTCAAGTCATAGTCAGTGCTTGCACTGGACAGAGTTCAGTCAACCAGATTACCCTTCTTAATCCTACGGACACTTTACTTCAAGTCTTCTCTGACAGTTTGACTGTCATTGTAAAATTTTGGGGACTGCATTCTCTACTGCAACATCGCTTCTGCTTTGTGAGATGCCCCTACTCAATACAGACATTGCCTTGGAGCCTAACCTTTATGACTATGTTTGGAGATAGTGCCCTTTTGATAAAAGCATGCAGTTTCTGGAATAAACAGGTCTTTTGTGAAGTTTCACCATTTTGATCCTGAATGGAGCTTCTTCCTCCTTATTTTCCCTCAGGAGATTTTCTTCTAAACGGACATAAAGCCACTCTAGTCTGAAATACAGCTTGTTATCTTGGGAATAAGAAAAACATATTTCTCAACTCAAAAACATGACTCTAAATACATGGTTGAACAGGCTAAAGCTTACTGTTAGTTCTCAGAAGAAAATGTTCTTCTGTTTATGAGAACAAAATTTTATATCTATCTGTGAAGGAATACTGGAATATTTTAGCATCAAGGGACAAGAAGTGTGGGGAGCTTATGAATTTTGCATGATATAAGTGTTGCTATCTGTATGCTTGAGAGGCCACTAGATGATTAAATTGGATATACTTTTGTTGTGCAAGGAGGGATATGGATCCACATGCTCAACGGTTATAGAACTATAGGGCAAGTGAACAAACAGATGGCAATTTACAGAATGACTATCAATCTCTCTGCTTCCCCTTACTCTGCAGCTGAAGAGACAGGGCCAGAGGTGATTTGGGCAGGGTATCCACCTCTAGGACACAATATGGGGACCATCCCAAGATTCTCTGGAAGGGGAATGAAACCAGATGCACTGCAGAGTGAAACCTGGCACAAAACAGGTTACCCAGGCAGAGTAAGAGCTGAGGTGTCCTCTTTCCCCTACCTTACATTTACATACCACGGGGGAAACAACGTGGGAGGGATCCTTTCCTGGGTACCAGCCAGCCCTGAGAAGATAAATACTTCACGTGACAGGTTTCAGATGTTGGAAACACAGGGACATACAGATGTGCCAGATGCTAAAGGCATATGGAATACTCAAGGTCACTGATTCACATGTCTGTATGTCGCTGGAGGAAGGTACAGAATATTCCAGCAGGACCTGAAGTTTCTGAAGAAAATCCTCAGATGCTTAATTGTCTTTAGATAAGCCTACGCTTTTGGAAGAGAGGTATACCCTGGTTTGAACTGGTTGAAAAAAAGCATCAAAGGAAGGGAACTGCACACGCTGACCAGCCTGATACAGGAGAAGAGGTCACTCTCATTTAATCTAAGCACCAACACAAAGCCATGATATGCGGTTTCTGGAGCAGAGAACTGACAAGCTTGCTGAACGGCCTGGCCAAGAGCCCAAAAGTCTGATAGCGAGCTCAGCACGTGTGTAGACTGTTTAGTGTTTTACAGTCTGTTTATTTCTGCTATGACTTTTGCTCTTGAATAAGTCCTATTTAAGCTTCTGAAATGTAGGGTCACCGGCAAACGCTGCTGTTGTCGGTGAGAAAACAAAATGGCAGGTGGCACACATTCCCACAGTGACCACAGTAAACCCCCCGTCTGGAGGGAGGCATCACTCCCAGTAGGCGATGGGAGGGTTGACCTTTGAAGCTGTGATCCTGAGGAGGCCAAAAAAAAGAGAGGGATGGAAAAGCAGCTGGGCTGAGGCAGCCTATGCCAACCCTCTGTGGGACAGAATTTGTCCACCAGTACTCTGCCGTAACAGGTAGAGAGTCTTGGCTTCCCTTGGCTCCCACTGGGAAAAAGCTCTTCAAAGCCACCTGCAGTTGTGCAGTCAGCAATGCTGTTAACGTGCTCAGACATTACTGCCTCTTAGCTGAGCAGGCTTTCTAGGCTCCACACAAAGCACCAATTTGACTTTCTAAACTGCAATAAAATGCTAGATTTGAAATATGCAAATCCAGAGTTATCTTTCCCCTCAATGGTATGCTATCAGCAAACACAGTTGACTAGAAAGACAGTGGCTCACCACTCCCTTGAGCAAACTGGCTGGCTAGATTTAAGTACCACACATTTGTTGAGATTTTTTTTTAACTACTTTATGCAAAGATAACAAGTAAGCAGCGGAGATGGAAGGAAAAGCCTAAAACCAGTAAATGTTCAGCTATCAACCTGGGGTCCACCATTACTGACTTTCCCTGCAGAAACTTGAAGTCATTGCTTTTCAGCATCACGTAAAAAACCAGTCTGGGAATTGTTGCCAGAAGGTATTTTTAGCACCAGAGGCACCAGCCTGGGAGCTGCTTGGGCAATTCTTTGTCAGGTGAATGGTCCCAGTAAAATAAATGGGACAATACTCATAAAAAAGTGCTGCATAACTGGACTCCTCTTGTTAAACTGCTAAAAAGACATGATTAGTACTAGAGTATCTCAGAAGGTATGTTTAGTTTGCTTTACTATCTAGCTTGGTTTCCTAACCAAAAAGTTCTAAATTCATTTTTGATACTGCAAATTTAAACAATTTTGGTCATGATTATCTTCAATGACATTAAGGAGAAATAGTCATATTACATCAATAGGGCAACATATGTGACAGTATTTATGTGTGAAAATGTCTGCCTGATTTGGTTGCAAAACAATGGACTGGTAGTGTTCAACTGATTGGCTAAAACCCATTGATACAGGGTTTCTTTCCAACTGCAAGAAAATTTTAAGATTTTTTAGAAATATTTGAGATAATTTAGGATAAAGATTTCATTACAATGTCACAATTTTGTGTAAATAAAGTTCAAAAGATGGACAGCAGGCATAATACAGAAAGAGAGTCATTTAACAGTACAGAGATGGGCTATATATAATACAATAATGACAACAGAAAGGCTCTAATTATGCAAAAGTGGGAGTACCGTACAGTGTACTGTAGAGTTTGGGGAAGCCTGAAGGCCCCAATAGCAAATCTTTAGTTACACAGATGCTAATCACATTGACAGAAAGCTGAATCAAACATCTAATAAAATTACAACTTTACTAGGTTTGAACTTAGAATGCCTGCAGAAGAAAAGAGTTTGCCAGTTTTTTTGCTATATGGTTTGCTTGGTATATAGCTTTCATTTTAAGCACTGGAATGGTTTGACTTTTTTTTTTCTCTCACTTGCACAATATAAGAAAAAGAGAGAACTAAATGCAAATGGAGTTCGAAAGATCAAACAAAAGGCCTGTTCCCCAGCTGAGAGTGGGCCCAAAGAGCTATTTAAGCTTGGCCCAGGAGTGTTGTCCTGCATCATTTTCAGAAGAGTGGGCTGTGGGTGTGGTGTTTTGCACCTTTTGCAAAAATATGAGCAAATGAAAGAAAAAAAAAAAAAAGAAGTTTCTTACACTTTGCTGTATGAATTTCCCTAAAGAGAGCACTCACCATATTGACTAAAAATACAGTGTAAAATGCAATGCTATGTATTAGTATCACAACTATACTAGCTGTCAGGGTTATGCACCAGGATCAGCTCGTGCTACGGTCTCTTGAACGCCTCTTTTCTTCCTGCTGCCCTCTGTAAACTGCAGCTATGGGACCTGGCCGTGACTAGAGAAATTCAGTCCCTGCAGACTGGCCCTCAGTGATACACCTCAAGGCTTGACAGGAACTGAATATTTTGAGAAGGAACTCAGTGAATATAGCTTTTGCATTTCCCAGGGTTTATGGCAGTGAGGTCAGTTTGCTACTAGTTTACAATACAACATTTTTAAGACATGCTAATACTTCATGAAATTTAAATGTTACTTTTGATCTATTCCATACTATAAACCCACAGTTAAAATTTATCAAGTAGCAATAATTAGAGGTTTTTCAGTCTTAACGTAAGTGAATTCCCATATGCCTATAAATAAACAAGCAGCATGGGTTTGGTTCCATACCAACATCAGCTTTGCTGTGAGCCCAGGCAGCAAGGAACTGTCTTGCTTCTGCTCCCTGCAGATATCTGTTAGTACATCTCCTCAAGCACATTGCACAGTACAGTCAGTGTCACAGGCATTCTGGGTAGTGCCGTGGGATGGCCAGAGAGTATGGCCATTCCTCTGGGGCAAAGCAAACACTGGGAAGGCCATGCAATAGCAAAATAGTCACCCAAAAGTGTATCTTCTCCAATAAAGGTGTTTAGACACTATCACCCACAATTTAAGCCTGTCAACAGCATTGGCTGTGCAGAGGGAAGGGCTTTATGTACCAAAAAGTGCTAATGAGCCATTTAGACTACCAGCTGAATTTTTCATTAGCAATCTTTCCATTTGGGAATTCTTTAAGATGATTCAAAACTACTTTACTGGCTTTTTATTTCTTGTTTCATGTTCCACTTAACAAACTGCACCTGTCTTGCAATCCCTACAAGTAGCCCTGATGCCAGTAATGTTATTCTAGCAGCTGAGGTTTTAAGTTCTTAACCTACTTGAAAATAATTCATTATTAACATTTGGGAAAAAATATCACAGAGGCATTTCCTGGTAGCTTACATGTAAGTGCTGCCACCAACTATGAGCATGACTGAGGCATTTTAATTTTACTAGGTAATCAACCAGTTGTTGGGACTTGCATACCAATGGATATTCAATTAATTTCTAGAAATAGACAGTTCTGGAAACATTAACAATGTCTGTCACAGAGAGATCACAATTTCTGGAAAGTATATACCTGTTCGGAAACATTAACAATGTCTGTCACAGAGAGATCACAATTTCTGAGAAGTATATACCTGTTCCAAAATGGTGTTGATTCTGTCTACTTCACAGTCAATTAAGTATCTTTTTTCTTGCCGCCTGTCCATCTCCTCTATAATTCTTCTGAACTCTTGAACATCCTTTATGCTTCCTACAGATCTGGCTGTCACTTGCCAGTTGTTCTGTACTGCTGCTTCCATAATCGCCTGAAGAATGGAAAATCCTGTGGGGGGAAGAGACAATGCAACCATTTAAAAACAGAACAAAAATAAAAAATATTTTGAATGTTTGACAAAGGGTTCACAAAAACTTGTATCATCTGAAGGGTCGCAGACTAGCTAATAGCCTGCAAGTGCTTCATTACTTGAGAAAGCAACAGTGTAGGGACCAGTTTCTTCTTTCAGCTATGCCACTGCCAAAGTCACTGACTTCAGCAGAATTGCTTGGTGGTATATTACCAAGAGGCGTATCAGAATCTGTCCAATATATCATATTATGATCCTCTCAGTGATGTTTATGGTCGTGCTGGGGTCCGTGCCAGGAGAATAGGAGCCTGCAGCCATTACTTCGGCAAAAGTCCATCAGCTTGAAGAGCCGGACAGAAGGGGTAATTTGCCTGTGCAGACTGCAGCAATGGGTCATTAACTGGCAAAGATCCAAGCACTGCACAAGAATGCCAATTAAGTCATTGTGCTGGTTATTGGAGCCACGAACCACAGGAGAGTATTTTACTGATACTCACTTTGATTTCAAAAAATGTTTTTAAATATGGAGTCTAGCAGCATTAACCACGCTTTCAATGCTTTCATTAAGGTAATACCAACTCATTTAGCAGCCTCAATGACCAGAATGACCAAAGACTGCACAGTGGGAAATTATACAAGCAAACAGCATTTCATTTCTTGTGAACAGCTGTGCCTCAGTGGCAGACAGAACTCAAGTCAGGTCCCTAAATGAAAGGTGGTGGAACTGGGAATGGTAATCTCCTTCAAATCATGGTCTGTAGGAGTCATCAGACATTGATTTGCATCCCTTTATTATAGTATGTAGCTGGGAATTTGATGAATTACCTGTTTTGAGTCAGGAAATTGCATTTTTTTCATGGTTCTAATTGTTTCAAGTCTGGGTGGATGCCAATCAAAGACAGAGGTCATCTACTTCAAGCACACACAGTAGCTTCCAGTGGAGTTTCTTTGTACCGAAGCATCCATGTGAGCTGTGTTTCTGTCCAGACAATTTATTTGCAAAACTTTCAGTCCAATCATTTAGTCATACTGTGGATTTCTTAGCCACAGCCAGATTTGAGAAGCCTAGAATGTCTTCGCCCACACAAACACATAAACATACAGGATCAACAATCAATTAATTGTGCTCTGTGATAACAAGTCCCCTACGCTTCTGAATCTGAAAGCAGTTTGAGCTACAGAGGAACAACATGTTCACTGCTTCGAATTATACCAATAGCTATTCTGAACTCAGATACCATTGTGGGGCACACCAATAACAAAGAACTTGTGCTGCAGTCTGATCTTCCGTAGCCTGCTGTAAATCTGTAGTGACTGTCTGAAGCCAGAGGAGCTGCATCATTACCTCATTACAGACACAAACAAGGAAAGAGCGTGATTTTCTGGATCGCAGTTAGATTATTATGATTTACCATGTGACTTCCTTAAGTCTCACTCAAATGCCCTCGCTTTCCTTGTGCAGCCTCCTTGATTCTTAATGCTTTTCTTTGTATGAATGCACTTTACTATCCCATGAAAGGTGGTGACAATTAATACGTACGCTGGTTGGGAATTCTTTCTGGCATCTTCTTTCCCCTGAGACTATTGAAAGGGAGGCATTTACATATGTATAGTACAATGAACTCAGTCTTCCTTAACATCATATTTTACAAAAATGGCTGTGATGTCTGTGACAGCATTGTGATTCCATTACATGTAGGAGGAAGATCTAAGCCTAAGATATTTGGTTGGCTGCAAACGAGGAATTTTGATGTGGGAACACAAATACCACTAACGAGGATTTACAAATGCTTTGTGTACAAAGATGTGCTTTTAAAAAAATATGATTCCACTAAGTAATGAATATTTACAACTTTGTTTCATCATTCATATAGTGTCTAAGTATGAACCTTGAGCTTGCTGTAAACAACAGAAAACAGTCCATAAGTCTCTTTTTTCACTCCAAATTGAACAAAATGGTTCAACATATTATAAAAAAATGACACTTTAAAAAAATCTGTAGCTCTATTTTTTGCTAATAACACATTAAAAACTTACGAATTGTCTCAAGGAAAGAAGTGAAAATGAACATGCTGGAGAGCAGATGCGACTGGTTGACTGCCATACACCCGGCTTCAGTTAACACTGTTTGAGTCAGAGCTCGCTTTGTCAAACCTTGAATATCTCAGAAGAAACCTGGGCAATTTTCCTAACTCTATGCAACTGCATGTTTGTGTTGGTGTGAGTGTGTGTGGTTTTGCATGTGTGTGCATTAGTCAGTGGTTACTGTTTCAGGAAAGTGAAGAGCAAGGTTACTCAGCAGCCTTTCTCCTAGGCATGAAAATACAATTACAGTAATCTTAGCGTGAAAAAGTTGAGAGCGTCATGATTCCGCCTTCTCTACTTCCCGTTTCTCCTTGTCACACCGAGTTTTACAGCCACAGTCCCCTCTGCCCTTGCCGGTTCTTTAAATCCTCCCTATGGTCACCCTCTGTGCTGTGCCAGCTCGCCTCTCTTGGGCCCTCTCCCTCTCCTGTCCTTGCTTTGAGAAGTACCATTTGTCCTTCCTGCGGCAGCTCGTTAGGCCAGTCCTCTGATGACTTTACAAAGCCCATTCCCCTTGCTTCACAAAAGCGTGGGTCAAACCTCCTGCTTTCAGGAAGGCAGCGCGCTCCCATCTCTGCAAACACGCGTTCGCCGTTCCCAACCTCCGATCTCGCTCCCTGCCTATTACCTTCAGCACCATTTACTACATTTTACATTGTTACTCATTACGTGATATTTCTGTAAACAACATGTTCCAGGCTCCAGCTGTACTTTACCATTAAGAGAGCTGTTACATAAGCACTGCGATTGTTTAAATAAAAGGACCATTTTATCTTCAGATGTGAACTTTTCTTTCTCCTTAGCAGAACAATGCAAGCTGTGACAGTTCGGGGGTACTGCCTGGGTAACGAACGGGGGAAATTATTTTCCCCGTTCTGTGCATGTCAGTGACCAGACCTGTACGCCGAGCTTTTCCATTCCCTCCCCTCCAGTAAACACGCCGTGTGAACGCTTCACAAGAGATGCTTGCCCCCGAGCACCCTGGAGGTGCTGAACTCTCATGGGTGCCTCTCATCTCATTCACCCTAAAGGAAACCAGCCAGACGCCGCAACTATCTCTATTTCGTAGTTTTTCTGTGGTCTGCATCAGACCTATCCCAAAAGACTAAAGGACTGATAATTCACCACAGGTCTGTGCAGAAGCCGTACAGGAAAGGCTTTCATTAATACTGTTGCCGGCTTATACTATTTCAATCGATAAAGCCAAATAATATTAGATAAGAAGAAAAACTGACATCCTCCTAGAAGATGACAGCAATGAGATCATCTCAAAACAGGTTCATAATGCCATTACTAAAATTCAGAGGTTGCTCATCCTTTAGTTGTTAGCAGAAATACAGGCAGCAGGAAAAATTCGTTCTGACCCCAATCTGATCTTTCAACCTCTTCTTCCTTAGTCATACCTTGGATGTGAAAAAGCAGCAGGATGGAAGGCATGCACCTTTCTGGAAGCACTGCTTGCGAGGCTAGTTTGTCTGATGGCAGCACATCCCTTCACTGCACCACATTATTAACATGTCGGTATTATTGATTTACAAACATGTCTGGTCACACGATGGCAATGTCCATACTTGCCAGGTCATGTAATAGACTCCTACTATGTTTTGGTCCCTTTTAGCCATGTACTGGGGAGAGGCTGCTCCTGTGATCTTTGAATCCAATCTCACAAGTCAATCTGATTTGCACCTACTAAAAGCTTAGACAATCCTGGCTTTAATATTCAAATGTGCCATCGTCTGGCTTATTCTTAAAATACTGATGATTTAGAAGAGCTAACCCTCATCTAAACAGTCTGCAAAATGATTGGGCTGGAGGTAGGTAGAGTAATAAAACTAGAACAAAACAAGTGCCCAGCTTACTTCTCATTGAGCTGAAACAAGTATTTTGAGTTTTGCTGACTGAAGCTTGCAAAGAGGGAAAATACTCAATATAAATTTCCCTCAAAGCAGGGAAAATATTATTTGTTGCAATGCTCTCTCTGTACTTTAAACAACCCAGACAGAATTACATTCTAGGCAGTCCTTCCTGCAGCTGGACTAAGACATAAATTCACCCACTATCTTCATACTTCTGCCAGGGAAGCAAAGCCTGTACCTCAGTCTTTCAGATCATCATCCCTTTGATACAAGCATCTCTCAACTGACCTAGGTAACACAGCTGAAGAGGACAGTTCACTATTTTGCATCTATGAAAGCTCATGAAACTTTTCCCACATCCACGTAAGCAAAATTCATCTGAGCAGTTTGCTCAGCCATACGAAATTCTATATACTACATCATTGAACTTTTGTTTAAATAACAGCAAACATTAACATGTCATGAGTAAACGACCACACTGGAACATCTGTAGCATCACGTGAGCCCTTACAGTTGGCACCAAAGTACTTACTGAGAAAAAACCACCCCTTATGTAAATCACTCTTTTCTGGAATGTTCCTGATAAGATCTTGGACCTTAGTCTCCTAATTAGAAATGAAAGAGCATTTGCTTGCAGTCCCTCTTTCTTTTGTCTTGCTGAGTACCAAAGATCTTTGAGTGGTCTATTTTCCTGGCGTGCATCGTTCTTGTGCCAGCTGAATGAACATCAGCTCTGATCTGAGTACTTGTGTTTTGAACTATGTATCTGGGACAGGATGCAAAGAACTAAGCATCTGGCCTATGAGTGAACTCCAGGGATTTAAGTGTGGAGCTGTGTTTGACCAGGGCACAATGAACTCACCAAAAAGGAGGCCATTAAGGCAAGTGCGTCCCCAAGAGAAATATGAATTCTATGACACCAGCTTACATTTCAAGTGTACCAGAGGTCTGTAAGTTGAGATATACTTGGATATTCTGTGTGTTTGGCACTGAGCCTCACACTAATTTAAAAGGAAAGAGATCAACACATTAGGTGTGAGTAAAAAACAACTAGCCAACCCAAAACACTCCCCACCATTCAAAATCCAAACATGTCAGTTAGGCCAGCATGCTTTGCATAACCTACGTCTGCTTAACAATTTTATAGTAGGGGAAGAAGCAAGGAACAAGCTACTGAATTAGTCACCAGTAAGAGATGCAGCAAATGACTAAGTACACTGGAGTGCTCTTTCAGTCTAACACATGTAAGTTCGAATTATTGAATAAGAGTAGAATAACTGTATTCCATCTGTTTTTGACCTGATCACTTCTATCTGGTAACCAGCATATAAAGTGTTACACTCCACTACGCCGGTAGCAGACAACCTTTCTAGACCAAGTGGCAAACACACTCTAACGTTATTTTTTTCTTCTGCTTTTTCTATTCAGTAAACCTCTAGTTTCCCCTGTACATATATTACATTATTGCAACCCGTCATCCATAAACAGAGAAATCTACACAAATAGGTATGTCAGCTTGGTTGAGTGAACGTGAACTTGCCTGGCTCTAAAGGAGAATTTACAGGAACCATCTGGTCTGCATTTGCTTGGGATGGGATACAGCTAAACATGCAGGAATTCAGATCTGCTGAACGCAAGTTAAATTACTTTTTTTTTTTTTTAATGGCTCTTTCTGAATGCCTTTCACCTTGATCTGTACTTTCATAACAACCTTGCATCTAACTCATCCCTCATTTTACTCAAGTTTTAGGTCAGTGCAACTCCAGTGTTTTTGAATGAAGCTGTGCCAGTGTAAAATGAGAGTAATGTAGTAAGGGATCAAAGAGTACAATAACCAAGGGCAGACAGAAAGATGCCATAAGCAATGCTGTCACTTCCGTAAGGGGACTTATTCACATTACTTTCACAATGATGTGGGCAAGTCTCCTGGTGTAGGACAGATAGGTACACCTCAATACAATAATATGATCCCAAGTTTTTTGAAAGAGCTGTGTTCTAGTTTCAGCTTTGCTATGCAGATCTTTATTTAAATAACTTCCAAGGGAATAATAATAGAGCGATTATAGCTTCAGGTTGCAGATGGGTAACAAAACAGATGAGATGGGAACACTTTAAAACCAGAGTATGTTCTGCTTGAGGAAAACATAACAGGTAAACAATTGTGCAGAGAAAGCAGAAGAACTAGCACAGAAAATCAGAGAAAGGAATAATGTATTTTGAGAAGTGACAGAGGGTGAAGAGCATTCTGTTGTCCAGTGGGCATGGGCTGTAGCGTATCCTCTGTGTACTTATTACTAAGAACTCTTGATACTGATGCTATCAGAAAGCTGACAGAGGTAGTAGTGAGGGCATTCTGTCACCAGAGGATGCTGAGATCTGGGAGACACGGGCCTGGGAGTAGGGGAGAGCCCTCCCAAGGGAAAACTTTCTTACATGCAAATGGCATAATTGTGAAACTACATTAGCATTAAAAATAATTATCTTCCAAGGTTTAGGAGATCTGAATTAAAAAAATAAACTGCTTAAGTACAGAGAGATTTCATCTGTGAAGCTCTACACTGAGTCGTGGTCTTTGTCCAGCAGAGCCAAAAACCTAAAACTATGCAGTAAGCACAGTACTGTTACACATAGAATGGGATGCAAATCTAGGGAGCTCAATTCCAGTGATATTCCTGCCCAACGCCAATTTCCCTGAGTGCCCTCCAGGCAAGGGACACACTTCCAAGGGACACTTCCAGCAAGGACACACTCCAAGTGACATCAGCAAATTCAAAATAAACCATCTGCTGAGTACAGTCTTGCATCCTACTGGTATCGGGAAGGTAACAACATAATCTTAGTATAGTATCATAGCTTGCCTCGATGCAGCCTTTTGTAGTGGCTTCTTTCACTTCCATTCACCTTTGAGCACTTCTATCCCATGACCACACTGTTTTGCAGCCTCAGTTACTGCCTCTTATATGGAGCAAGCTAGACTGAGTCCACACCAAGCCTTGCTGCTTGCAACAGGCCAGCCTTCAGCTGAAAAGGCTTCGAATGACATAATCAGAATAGAAGTTTCTTTGGGTAAAAAAGAAGAAACCAAGATACATAGATATTACCAACCACTCCCTTCAGACCATCAGAGCCAGTTTTTTTCATTACTCCTGTGCAGTGGTTACTGAAGAAACCAGATTGAGCTATTGTGAACAGAAAATATCTCAGCCATAATCCTCTTGATGTCAGATGCCATGAAGTCGACCGTAGTGGGGCCTAAGTGAGACGCTTTGGCCTTAGTCTGTCCTTAACTTCAGGCACATTTGGATGACACTCCACTCTCTTAGGTTCTCTTTCTAGTCGAGAGAGAGAGATGCCATGTAATTTTTCTGTGTTTGCAACATGCGTGGAAATCAATGGAAGAAAATACATAGAAGAATGAAGTTGTGTAAGGTATCATCACGTAGGTATCACTCACAACCTTTACCTGCAATTGAAAAACTAAAAGAGAACAAAAATCCCAATGTGTTGACTAGCACTCAACCGATGAGGCTAATTACTGCATGTTAAAAATACATATCTAATTGTGTTTACATATTTATCTCAGCAAAAAGATTCTAATTAGGAATCACAGAGTTAGCAATTATCAGGCAGGAAAAGAAAACCTAACTTGCCTGCAAAACAACTGTACCACATTCCACGTGAAGCCAGTTGTCAAAGGGAAAGCTTACAAAACCCAAAATCAGACCATGCACAGATGTCGCAAAACATGGAGAATTTAACTCATCTTGTGGTGACAATACTGACTTTGAGGAAATATATTTGCCCTATCATATGACTTGGAGAAAAACAGAAAATGAAAATCCACCTGATAAATAATGGAACAGTGTGCTGCTTCCCAGTGATGAGCCAAGCTGAACTACCTTTCTCAAGGCTTGACTGTGGCTGGTCTGAGCAAGGTGGTGCAATGAACACTGTCCTTATTTCAGAAAAAAAAGTCTGCCCCTGCATGTAACGCTAACGCTGGCCTTCCCACTGACATTGATATGGGTATAGGGATTTCCTTCCTCTCTTCAATAAGCCTGCAAAACTCCTGATGTATCTCTGCCTTAATGACGCATTTTAGCCCAGCTTTATTGTTTCAGAAGTGTATCATATGTGGGCCTGTATCTTCCACAGAGTGGTCTATACTTAACACAAAGCAGTGCACTTCACACAAGATGTTTTTGCATCATTCAGCTTCCAGAAAATTCTTATAAAAACATTAATAATGTTAACAACGCTAAATAATGCTCAAAGCACTGCAAATTAACAGATTTCTTGTCAACATTCCCATATGAAAGAGGCAAATAATAAATTTGACATATAATAAAAAAAATGATTTGGCCTATCCCATACAGAGAACTAGTAATAGAGCAAATTTTCAAATTCAGGTTCTCCTGATTCATATCTAGGTTTATTTTTATTTCAAGCTGTAACATAGTTGTATATATACTTTTAAAGATTCCTGTACTGTCTACAAACACGCTAGCCACTGAAATTATAGAGTAAAAACATCACTATGGTATCTCAGGATACATTTTCCTCATACCTTATTTGCTAGAGTAAATTGAATAGCTACCTCGGTCCCAGTGAACTGGGATACTGACAGAAATAATTATTTATTATTCTGGCTAAAGTCGCACAATCATGATACAATTACAAAGAGACTTAAAAAGGAAAGTATTGTGTGGAATTATCATCTGAGAATGGAAATAAATAAAAATGAATTCTTTTTTAAGCTTAAATAACTTTTTTAGCTAAAAGAGAGTATTAGTGCATTTATTCTGTTATAGGCAATAGAAGTTCTGGAAAAAGGAAACTTAATCACTTGTCAACAGCAGAGGATTTTGAAAATAGTTAAAACTTGGCCTCACATATCATTGCATTCATCTAAAGAGCTAAAAATGTAATTTCAACGTATGCTGCAAACTTAAAATTATTGATAACACAAATTAATTCTTTGCCATGATACATATAGGGGGTTTTAGCATGAGTGTGCAAGAGTATTGCTGACTGCCTTCTCTTAAAAACATGTCTGGAACTGCTGAGTCTAAAAAATGATAAATATTATTCCTTTGAAGAAACAATCACAGGAGATTATGGTAATCAGACTATGAATTGAAATACATATTCATCACAAAAAAAACCCCTGGATTCACCTCAGATAAATGTCTTGGAAAAAATGATGCTATTTGAATTGTCCTCAAACATAGTAAAATTATTCTTTCTATCTGACCTTCAGTCAATCATGTTAGAAAAATATTTATTCCTCTCCCTAACCTTTATCTACACTTTCTGCTTCTCAAGCTACCTGAGCAAACAAATCTTTTGCCTCTGAGAATTTTCATTAACAGATGCTATCAGCCTTTCAAAGTCTCTCTTCATCAACATCTCACCCTTTGGTATCCAGCATTTTAATTGCCCTTGCAGCTGGAATGTGTCTCATGTCTCAACCCGTAAGTTAATTTCCTTTTATTTATTCTGAACACTAAAAAAAAATATAGCAATCAAAGGGTGAGCACAATTTTAAAAATATTCTGAAATTTAAATGAGTTTTTATGATAATATAAATGATAATTTATGGATCCATACTCACAGTCTGCATGTGCGTTTCTTTTTAGTCACTCAGCTGGCCATTTCTGCCTTTTTTTTGCCAGCGGCTAGTAACAAGGAGTTTTTATATAGCACTATTACCTGTATTTTTTCAGTACAAGCATTTCTCTTCATAACAATGATGTATTCATTAATTACAAGGCCTCATATTAATTCGAGACAGGTCTGTATACCTCCTAGACCACTTGGCAATACAGATTCGGTCTGAATTGGGCTTGAACGTACAAGTGTAGTTCTACTGGACTGGCCAGAGCACCGAATACATCATCTGTCCTTCTTTAAACTGATTAGTCCTGTAGCGAGGCCACAGGACAACAATGTACAAAGTTAGCAGAGAACCAGCGTGACATCAACAGACACCACCCGACCCAGCATAAAGCTTGGGGGTAAGAAGTTACCTCTGAAAACATTTCACACAGATGAGGGGGCAGGATGAGGATGTACTGGTTCAGTGCTCTGTATCACTGACCTCACACCATCCCTTCTTGCACCATTGTGGTTTGTGTATCAAAAAGACTTGGTTTGTCCTGCAGGGTGGTGACACACAACAGGCTCGCTTAACCTACAGAGGAGGGACTAACCCATTGCCAGTCAGGAAATTCTTGGGTCTTTACTTGCTATTGAAGAAAGAGACTGAAGGGGAAACAATGCCTTGGTTTTATTCTTCAACCTTATAATCCTACTTGAATATTAGAGGTCTCTTTCATTGTATCAAAACATCATTAAGAATTTTAGCATTAGCTATCCCTTCTCTGCTAACACACAGGATATTTTTTGGCTACTGCTTTGTATTTTGCAACTTCTAAATACAGGGGTTGGAGCCAGTAACCTTAGATGGGCGAAAACCCCTCAGATTTAAGCATCTGTGGTTAGTTACTGAATATGCTATTCCCGACTTAGCTCAGGAAGGCAGCTCAGATGAAATATTAGGCTGGATTATACAGAAATGTGCAAACATTTAAGCATAAATATTCACTAAGTAGACACAGGAATGTGATGTAAAAGTCTAGCTCTGGCTTTATCTCTCCAAGTTTCAATGTGCTCAGTTGGGGAAGGAAGGAGAAGAGTATTCCTGGAGTTAGCTCCACACATCAGCAAAGGTTGGGCTTCAGATCCAGTCTTTTCTTCAGCATCCAAGATAGTTTGTGACTATAGCACTCCCCCTTCCAGGATATTTTTCCCATGGATTGGATTCCCTGCCCCTCCCGCCCATGATACCATCCCATTCATTTTTATGCTCCACAAATGGAATTTGCCCAGGAAGGCATAACACAATTTTGATCTATCAAAAAGAAAAGGTAATATTACCTAGGCATGGGCAGAATTTGTCTGATTTACTGCTCTGATAATTGATGGTTTAGAAATACCAGTATGATGGGCTTCACAGAGAAACTGGACTCAGGGAATAACCTACATGACTTCAAAGGCAATTTCAGCAGAGGCTCAACCTTACCGTACTTGGGCACCTTGGGGCAAAAACTGGTCTTGCATGTAAAGGACCTGCTGATAGACAGACATATACCCTCAAATGTGTCCCAAAATTAGCATAATGGAAGTATACACTGCTGAATCACCATAAACACGGATGCTATCAATAAAAGTTTATGCATCCTTCAAGAACAAATAGTCACTAGATCTTCATTAATTGCTCCTGGACTATATACCCATATATATCCATGACTATACAGCAAAATCATTGACTACATAAAACTATGTTTCTTAGTTTTATATTATCAATAAACATAAAAAAATAATCTTGTACTTGCATGTGCACATGGTAAATGGTAAAGGTTCTGTTAAATGATATAGAAATGGTAATAACCGGAGTATTTGAAACAACTAACACTTTTGCCTACGATCCTCTCAGAAACAGGCTCACTTCACAGTGCAGCAGAGGTAAAATTTTCACAGGCATCTGTCTTTTGTTTTCAAAAGTGACTTCGGTAGTATGATACGAGTAGGTTTTCAGAGGCAATTAAGATGCAGATGCTGAAGAATCTCAGCAGGGGGGGTACCTGCACTCCACTGACTTAAATGGCAGCCAGGCATAGATCTCATTGAGGTGCTTTTCACAATGTGACTATGTGTATGCTGAAACCCTAAATACCTGTCCTGTGTGCCTTTGGAAATCACTTATGAAAATAGGGTATGTGCTTCTCAGAATATGTACTCTGTGGCCTGCTTAAAAAGTGGCACAGAATTCTCTACAGAATACACTGTTAATTAGTTATTTCATTGCAAGATGTTCAACAAGTGCACAGATAAGGACTGCCTGACTAAATGGGATGTACACATATCTGAGGCAGACCATCAATTATTAGCTTGAAGAAAAAAGGGAGACAAAAAATTCCCCTCCAAGGTTGCAGAGTAGTAGGGTATCTATTACAAAAGGAAGGGGTTGCATGTAAACTGCAAACTGCCTGTTTTCATACTTTCAAATTAAATTGTTCTTAATGTTTTCTCAGAGTTGTTTTGTAAAATTAGGAAGCTGTAACAAACACATCCTTGGGGCCAGTCAGCCTCAGTACTCCAATTATGTTGGGCTTTGCACCCAATTATGCTGCCAAGTGTTTACTATTATTTAAAATGTTTATATGCTATTTGAATATTCCAGCCAATATTCAGTGAAACAAAAGAACTCTTCTATTCCATTTGTTTTGATATTACACTGATGCATGACTACTCTTCCATGACTCCAAAGCCTCACAAGTCTGATTGCATGGTTAGCAAACTACATGATAAAATATGCAAAAAGTTTAGTATTATCTAATCTGAAGGAGAAAATAATACAGTGAATGGTACACACAGCTAGAAGAACAAGCACTGATAGTTCTGATCACTCAATTTACCATTACTGTAGTTATTCAGGCAGAGAAAGATTTCACAGAACAAGGGAGGTCACTGGTATATGGAGTGGAAAGGTTGTAAGTGTTCTGTGCGAATCAATACTTTAAACCAAAAGGTTCTCATTCCACCACTGCTCTCCCTCAGTAGGGTGGCACTGGTTGTTTAGTCTTATTACACCCCCCCAAGTAAACTAAATAAGATTTATTTTAACACTTTCTGCCACTGTAATTATCTCTCTGCAGGTATGAAAAGCAAGAGAAAACCAGGTCAGTCACGCCTGTGAGCAACCAGAACTGACTTCAATAAAAAATTTCCATCTAACCTTACTAATTATTAATGTACAGATGTTCTAGGCTCGAAGTATAATGCCTGTGCTTACTCCAGGGAGCTGGTCCCATCTGATTGTTCTCAATACTAACTAACCCTCCCCCTGCAATGAAATATCAAGCCAACATCTTTCTTTTTACAGCAAAATGTTATATTATTGTTGTTTCTGAAAAAAACCCCAAACATTTGGAAAGTATATTCTTTAAACACTTGATTATTATGACTGTGCTATATACCCTAGTGTACCAAGGGGTCAAGAATCCCATTCTAATTGTACTGCTACACTTAACAGCTCTCACCAAGGTCTTAACTCTCAATGCCAGATTTTCTTGCTCACTGTTTGGAGTATGTCCCATCACTTCACTGATTTTTTTTTTTTTTTAATTTTTTTTTTTAAATGCAGCAAAAGTTCCGTCCCTGTTTTAAAAGGTCTACACTGTGCACCTCTGTCCTTATTCTTTGGATAGCCCTTTTGTCTCTGCCTGTAATGAAAGTCTTGGTGTCTTCACTCCTATCTTTCAGAAATAGCACTGTTGTCTCCTCTGCTGCACTTCATGGCTTCTACTCATTTACCTCCCCCATTGTGATTCATATCTATCACTTTGGATGATGTAGAACTGAGGGAGGATTAAAAATAAAAGTGTGCTCAAAGACACAGGGCTGAGACCATGGTCTTACCACCATGCAGTTAAGCACACGTCTCATCTATTCCTCCACTGATTACATGTTGCACTAGTGGTTCAGGTACTCTAGGATAAATCACTTCAGACCTTCAGCCTAACTTAAGCAGACTCCCAAATGTCTGCTGTACTCAGGACTCCGGAGAGGAGTGGATTTATGCCATTATCTATCCTGAACAGCAGAAGAGAAACAACTTAACATTCCAGTTCCTCAGCTTTCCACATAACACCACCACTTCATTTTTCACATACAGTAATACTTTATCCTCCCTCTTACTTCCTGGAACTATAACACCTTGGGACTGAAGCAGGAAGAGAGCTAAATTAACTGTGTATGTTCTACATCAGCACTTTTCCATTCCCTGCAAAGAGTTTTAAAACACTGGCAATCAACAATAGCCTAAATCTGCTTCAGCTAAAGCCATGTGGAATTTTTGCAGGAATTCAATCACTTGCGACTATTCCAGCCATATTCCTGAAGAGATTAGTATGTGTTATTCCTAAAAGAGTTCACAGAAAGACTGAGTTTAGACCTAAGCGTATAAACCTGAATGACAGGAAGGACCCCAAGCCATTCAGAACTTAAAAGCCAACAATTTGCAATATTTTCCATATAATTCTTTGGCTCAGAGATCAGGCCATGGCCACAGAACCTGTGAACAGCTACAATAAGCCTTACTTACAATCTAGACCTGCAAATACTTCTTTTGAAGCAAAGTAATCACAAAGTAATTCACCTAATCCAAATCACTGAGCGCTTCTCCAGCACCACAGAGTTCCAGGGAGTTTTGCCACTCACTGGGGAGGGAACAGCATCATGTGCTATATCAAACTGCTTACATGCTTAAACAGACATCAGCAAGGTAATTCTGTGATTTTGCACTGCACACACCATAGTTTTTCCACTGTGCTGGTGCCTTATTATTTCTGGTTGAACACAATTATATGGCTCGTCTCTTGAAGTTAATTTTTAACTTGTACTGGCCAACTGTCTTAAACTATTAAGATAAAGCAAAACAGTATTTTATTTTGTTATACACAAAAAATTGGAAACCATGTCTCTTCAGGTCTATTTGTCATCTTTACACACTTCAATTATCTTTCTTAGCTTCCTTCTGATGGATGTGTGCAACCACCAAGACTTTAATTCTTACCAGTAGCACCTACCAAAGTGGAAACTCACGTCTGTTGACAAGAAATGAGTATGTAGCTCTCACAGCGTATCGGGATTAACTTAGATCTTTTAAAAGAGTTGATTTTACAACAGCCAAAGAAGAGAGAAAGGGTAAATTTGAATCCAAATTATTATCTTTTAGGAAATCACAGAGACCAATTGATGGCCAACAGACACGTGATTCAAGCAGTACGGAAAAGTCTAATATACTAGACAAACCTCCCACTGACTTCTCTAGGAATTTTGCATGGAGCTGAACATCTGGTGTGGCACAGGAAAGCTCTTCCTTGCTATCAGACATTCGCATTTTCTTGCTTGATTTTTTTCTTAAATAAGCATTCATTATTGACAATGTGAGAAAGGTTTCACTTCCTACTGAAGCTTCAGTTCCTGTATCCTTCACATAGTTCCTCAGAGCAACAATATTGAGCATGATCTTCCAACACACACTGGATTCACATTTAACAATCCGGTGCCATGGGATTGCCTTGCAATACTCAGTGAGCTTCTGCACCAGCAGCTGTCTTTCAAGGAATGATTTAAATTTTCTTCTTGACATCTGAAGACCAAAATTGTGGCTTCTCTCCCAAGCGTTCCAGAACACCATTACTAGCACAAAGGAAGGTGGGAGATGAAGCCTCTGATTGTGGCAGCACTCAGACTGCATTAAAGAAGTTGTTCCACACTCAGGTGGAATGCGGTGGAAGCCAGCTTTTCCTTACTTTGCTGGATATACAGACTGCATCCCTCTGCACTGCATAGTACATACAACTGCAACACCTGTATCTGAGATACACGTACTGACCTCAGCTGATGCATTGCTAAAAGGATATTTCAAATATTCTTTCTCCGCAAAGTCACATGGATAATACACTTCATTTCTTTGGAAAGATTCCCAAGGAAAAAAAGGGAGAGATCTTAAAAGACAAAATATTGCTGTGGTGCCCTTACTCTTTTTTTTTTTTTTTTTTTTTTTTTGGCCAGAAGCTGTGTAATTCTTTTTTGGCTGGCTTGTTCTGTCACAAACAGAATGACCTTTATTGAATGGTCAGCAAATGTGACGGTTTTAACAAAGCTACTGTTGCAGTGAAACTGATGCACCATGATTGTACCCTTGCCCACAGAAGGTAGAGGCTCCACTGGGTATTGTCAAAGCAGCTCACAGCAGCTGACTGCAACAATCCAATTAGTGAAACAAGCACAGTTTATGCATAAAGTCTCTTCCAGGCACCATTAGAAAACAAGACCCCAATGTATAAAGGTTTGCCTTTTAAACTATACATTTCTACTAACTGCAGAAGAAAAAAGTTGGGATTACCTTGCAATTTGATTTCATCTAAAAAGACCAGAAGTCTGGAAAGGTCCACTTCTTGTAACACTGTGGCAGAGCTGGTTGCTAGAATACAATAGTATGCCATGGTCCTTTACCATCAGGGCCACAGCTGATGGAAGAGACACCAACTTCTCCATCCTCCGCAAGGAGTACAAAAAGGCTTGCTTTCCTTGCAGTGTATTTTTTTGTTACTTAGCTTAACGGATTTTGGGGCCTTTATCCAGTTGCTTAGGATTTCTGCTTTGAAAACTGAATAGAACAAAGGAAAAGCTCTCATCAGCTTTAATGGGATTTTTATCATGGCGTTTGTAAGGACTAGCGTCAGAACGAAGGATACATGCCATCGGGGCTAAGAGATAAGACAGCCTCAACATAAGATTTTGTCTGGGTTCATCGGTTCATCTACCCCATCCACAACAATACTCTCACCACTAGAAGATGCAACTATGTACCACAGCTTCATTTGACTCCCGTGGTGCCACAGCGCTATTCCTCTTCTGTATTGACAAGACAAAAATAACAGAGATTAGGCTGACTCTCTGGAAAGCACCATGCAAGAAACATGACAGCAAGCAAACCCAACTGCTTCTTGTGTGATGGTTCTTGCATGTGGGTAGAACCTACTCTCAGTAGCTTTAGCTCTTAAATAGCTCCTTACAATAAGCATGGTTCAGACATCTGTTTCTGATAATCGTTCCTAACTAACACCTGGGGCAAAGGGAAAGCATCTCTCATTTACATCGATAAAATAATATGTTATTATTCACTTTGCCAGCTTGTTGCTTAAGTGAACAGTGTTTAAGAAGTCTACAAAGACAATGCATGATCAACACTACAACAGTACACAAAAGTCACAGGGACAAGACTACACTGAGCAGAAAATAAAACAAACATGAAAACGTTTGCTCTGCACCTGAACGATTTTAATCAAAACCTGTTATATTTGTCTTAGAAAAATGTGCAATGATAATTTCATGCTTTTTGTTTAGGATGTGTTTATAGATATCAATAAATGATCAATGAATACCAAGTAATTTTATATAATGCAGAAGGGCAATAATTCCATAATTTAATGATTTAAAAATCATTGCTAAGTATCCATTTTGGTTTTGGCCAAATTTAACATGGGAACATATTTACAATATGTTTACAGTGTCTTAACTGTGATTTATTATTTTTTAAATAGTTATTAATAAAATAAAACAAGAAGTGGATGGTAACAATTGAAGGCAAGTACGCAAATTATTCTAGTCTCAGTAAAATTATATGCTTGCACAGAATAATATGATATAGTACTTAACTGAGATGTGAAGATTGCTAAAATAATGTTCTGATACATTTCTTTTTGGCAAAAAGCAGCGTGTTTATTGCTGGCTGGTTTTCTTCTATAAAGTGTGGCCATTGACCACTCTCAAATAAATTAAAAATGTTCTTTGATGCCCTGCATGAGTCACATATGGGCATATAACTTCACTTACCAGTTAGGGAAGTGTCCCGTTAGCAATTACAGCTCCATTAATTTAGTAATAGAGCTGGTGAATTTTTTTCAATTAACATTACATTTACTGGAAGAACAGACCTTTAGGAGAGGAAGGGACCACAGTTACAAGTTAATTTAGGCCAAGCTGAATTTATAACTGGCTGAAAAAAAATGGAAGAAAATATTTTTCAAAATGAAAGTTAATGACTTTTACTTTCAAAATCTGAACAAAGATTAAACTAAAGGTTAGTCTTGAAATAACATGGACCAGGGTTTTTGCACATAAACTAACACTTTTCAGCTTTGTCCAAAATGAATGTTGTAATTTCTGTTTCACTCAACATTTCCCACTCCTTTCAGGTTCCACCTGACTTTAACTTGAAAAAAATTTATTTTTAAGCTTTAATTCTTTCAGGCAAGAGAGAAAATATAAATTTGTTACTTATGCCTAAGAACCTAGTGCTGCATTATCACAGAATAAAGCAGAAAGCCCTGGAAAGGAAATGAGAAAAGACTGTGAATAGTAACTTGAGAAGAAGGTACTGCACCAAGGAATATTCTGTAAAGGACAGTCATTAAAAAAGACTAAAGCTAGGGAAAGCTTTCAGCATTTCTTTAACAAATATGCCCCTAAAAATCCCTGAAGGATCACACATTAGAACATCATTTTTATTAGTTTACAGAAAACTAGTTTCCCTTGTGACACAGTGATTTCTGTTTTTATTGCTTCTAGACTCTGGTCCCTGTGTGACAGTTGGGGCCGCTATTCTTCATACTGTAACTCATATAAACACAGCTCAAGTAATAAAACTGAAGCTAATTCTCAGTTTTCTAGCAAAATGTCCACTGAAGCCTCTCTTGTTTCCCTTTATTCTAGTATAATAATCAGCAACTCTTTGTTTAAAGTAGTTCTCAAGAACCCCCATTGTGGTAGATGATGTAGAAACAGAAAACAAAAATGTATTCAATCCCCACCTTCAGTAATGACTGCAGGTTAAATACAACAGTTAAGTGGATTTCTACCATCTGACCTCAAGAGTGGTATAAAACATGACAATCAAAATCTTACAAACTGGCCCACGATGAAAATTCTCTATTATTGATACAATGAACTCACTGTTCTTAAGAAAACATTTTAAATAGCATCCATTATTCATGTGAAGTCCTAAAAATTACCTATCTGGGATTTGGAAAAAAGAACACACTTGCATATCAAAATATGGGAGAATTTTTCATCTTCTTTTATAATAATGATTTTGTACAAGTTTTTATCTCTGCATTACAATTCCGTTGTTTCAAATATTTAAACACATAAGGTCGAATCTTCATCTGTGCAAATCTGCATTGCTTCACTTCAAAGAAATGCAATGAATGGCTTTTGCTATGCTCTGAGGCATATTCTGATTTTTACACAACTGAACCAACTTGGTTACTTTCAGTAGCAGTCTGAATTCCCTGCAGTAAAAGTTTTAATGTTAAAAACATTTTGACAAAAAAACAGCTTTATAGTCAGAGGGAGGTCACTAAAGTCACAAAAACACTATCTGCAGAAAAATGCAAATGAATATCCCATAAACTAAGACGGTATCTATGCAAAATGAATAGCACTTAAAACTTAAGAACAAATAACATCATTGGTCTCATTACCTTTTTATCTATAATTTTTACAGGAGACCAAATAAAGTGTTATGAGGATGCAGCTGGCATCTAAAATTCACTATAAGACAGACGATGATGTATTTGTATTGCCTACTGTGGCCAGTTTTTTAAGAAGGTCAATCCAGAGATTACTTAAATTAAATCTAAACTGTAATGGTCTACAGCTGCTTGCACTTAATTTGTTTGGCTACATATATATTATTAATGAAAACTCAGTGTAATTCTATACACTTCAAACTTTTGAAGCCACTGTTCTTATTTATGCTTCCAGATGTGTAGTTTCATAATAATTGTTAAACTAATGGAAATTACTGCTATATAAATGGGAATTCATAATCAAACAGCCAAGTCGAATACTTCCTTGTAAGGAAATGGTGCTTTAATGCATAAATATTATTATATGGTTCATGTCAAAAGGGAAGCATTCTTTGGTCTTATATGTTATGGATGCTGTGTGCAGCTAGAGTTTTCTCTGATTTGTAGCATAAGGAAAACATGCAAACCAAAATGGTCATTATTCAAAGGTATGCCATTCACATCCATTTTGTGGCTTTCTTTGAGAAGTGTAGCTAAATGGATCCAGAGAGGACAACTACAATAATACCTACACTAATACAATATACATGCATCATCTAAAGCCACAATTTTCACTTCCATCAACATATCTAAAAATAAGCAATGAAACAACCCTGAAAAATCCTTCAGGGTACCCAAATTCATTTTAAAATGTGGGAAATAACTATCCTTTTTAAATTGCTAGGGTTTTTTTTTTCTTACTGAAACAGGACAACTGCCACACTGTGATGAATGTTTCTCAAATGTTTGTGTTCAAACTGTCTCAGTGATGTGGAATACTTCTAAAACCAACACATACACTAATGTAACAGAGGCAGTTACTTTGTAAGGCTTTTTTAAAATAGCATAGCATGAAACTCAAACTGTCACTGCATGAATTACTGCTGCCTTGAGGCTGCAATAACTTATGCATCCATGTATTCACCCCATCATATAGCACCCCTTTCAAAGAAAAGCTCAGATCTCCCCTCCTGCCCCCATCTCCCCACCTCTTTGTGGCAACTGTTACGATATCATTAAAAATAAGTAGGCTTCCACAGTACCAGTGTAGGTGAGGGAGAGAACTGCGTTAACAAATGACAGAAAAAAACAAACAGGAGGGTTTGGGGTTTTATTTTCAAGAAATCTCTGCAAAAAATGTTATTGCAATAATTATGTGTTCATGTAACTCATTATTATTTGTCTACAGCCAGGCATAATTTGATTTTATTTCTTTAACAAAATTTGATCTAATTTGAGGTTATCATTGTCAGTTCATGGACAAAAACAACTGATCGATAATGCTAGTACTACTAAGCAATAGGCAATTCTATCTACAGAGCAATTACTGACACCGGTGTAGTCAACTCAAAGGTTTGCTCTTGCTGAGCCAAACAATGTCAAAAGACTGGCTGCTTTATTTTTCATTTCCCTCTTTTTTGTCCTTCTCCCCCCTCCAAAGAATAAAGCCTTAGCTTGCTAATAAAAGATGTGCTAAACTACACAAACTGAAGACTGATATTTGCTCCTAAAATCATAATTTCCCCTTTTTTAAGCAGGGGGAAAAAAGCCAGTGAGAAATGAGATTGCAGCAAATAGCACTCTTTGATCTAGAAACACATTTACAATATCTTTAGTCTTAGGAGCAGATCATGACACAATCCAGTCTAGACTACGATGGTGTTATGTGTATATAATGCTGGCAAAATAATTAAACTGCACTGAAAGGATTTTATACTGCAGTTCTGACTTAAACTCATCTAATTAAATTCTTCATGAATTAATGCACATAGACTGAGGTCAACATAGTATATGACTTTGACATTTCATAAAGATGAGTGACAATTATGGATTCTTTCATATATTTTAGATGGCTCAGCAGGACATAATGGTAACTGAAAATTATGTCCAATAGAGAAAATATATTGTTTATATCACAACTTTATCCAACATTTTATAGTTAATATTTTATGTATTCACCCATTAGAACCACCTATACTTGGGTATTAACTACACCACTCATACTGAATTGAAGGCACCCAAGAGTTTTGACAAACGCTTTCCCATGTTAATTCTGAGACTACATCATTATTTTTATATCACCAAGGGAATCCCAGTATAAATTTACAAGGTCATGTATAGCCTTTGCTACAAAAATGACAATACTATGCCCTTAGAGTGATCAGCATGAAACACCTTGCTAAAAAAGACACCTGAAAGTGCCTGCATTATTTGCCATATTTATGTGATGGCTTCAGAGTGTTTAAAATATTCTAAAGTACCCTGAGAAAATCTTTAATGACCACTGCCATGCATTTTCTTCTCTGGAAGAGAAGACTCTGAGATCTAGACAGTTTAAGAACAGCTCAGAGCCATTGTCTTTGAGACTGCTTTGTACACCATGCCATAAGGAGAAAATGAAAGGAACGAAAAGGCTTTTCAGTGATTAGTTGCCATTTCATTAGGCTAAACTACAATAGCCAGAAGTGGCTTTTACTTTACAAAGGGGAAAGGAGCCTCAGTTAAATGCTCACAACACATAAGTGTTGATTAAAAAAATGCCACAACCGAACAAAGCAACTTGGATTTGTCTTTGGCCTTGGGTAGTATGGCTCAATGCAGCGTATGGTGTGGCTGCGCTCCTTTATAAACCCATTCTCGAGTACAGTTGGGCAGATTATCAAAATCTGAGTTATCAAAAATGAATTATTGCTCTCCTGAAAATGAATAGAGAGTGGAGAAATAACTTCATAAGCAGCAGAAGAAATGCTATAAAAATATTAGCACTTTATGCAAATAACAGTAGTCCTCTTACATCTGGTATGTGTCACAGCCCTGGCAATTCACTGCATATTATTATTATCAGCATTGACAAAAATACCCCCAAAGCAAACAACACCTCAGGAGCTCCTAAGAAACCTTAACAACCACTGCTTGGTATCTGCTAACCTTTCCAGACTGATGCTGTTTTATCATGTCAGCATGGAACAGTGATGCTCATAGCTTACCAAGCATTCTAGCACAGATCACTGTGCTGGGGCAGAGAACAGAACTGGAGTTATGTTTCCAGTAGTCACGGTTCTGGCTTATAAAATTCTTCAGTTTCAGATATGATGCCTTAGCCCACACTGCTCACTAAACTACTACTACCTTGGCAAAAGCACCTCACCTTACTTAGGCTCCAGCCCATTCACGTGGAGGGAGCACAGATGTACTTCACGTGCAAATCCAGACTCCACAGCACACCCGCTTCGCAGAGTGGTGCCTGAGGAATCTGGCCCGAAAAACTGAAGGAGAAACACTTCAGCAGTAAAGGGGATACTCTGCTGTTGTAAGAGATAACAACTCTGTGCTTAATCACTTTTAACAAACTGAAGAGGGGCCCTGCCTAAATGCTGCTATACTATGCAAATCACTGACTGGTGATTTGTTTCTTTGGGTGGCTGACAACCAAAATAAGTCAGAAATACTTTTTAGTGCAAAGCAACAGGCTGTGAACACGATGAGCTCGGGATCAGGAGGAATAAAACCTTAGGTCACCTTTCTCTCCCAATGATTCTTTGTATCATGAATCAAAGCAAAAGAGGTGGCCAGGAAAAGCTATGCATCTAGAGCTGAAGAAATGAATAATTACTTGTTACCGAGTACAAAATTAATGTCAGGAACTTTTCCCTTTTTTCTTTAGAGATTAATACTTAATCACTTCATGGAGGTATTTTTCATTCCACTGCACTACAGTAGTACACTGTCTTATACATCTTCTGAAATGCACGCTCACAGTGCTGTCCTACTGTCAATTGCAAGGAAGAGAGTTAAAAAAAAAGGAAAGGGTGTGATTTTAAATGTCTCATGAGAAACCAGAGAAAAATCTATCTCCGTAAGAGAAAAATCCTTTAAAAACTCCTTAACCTAACTACAATGAGGTCATTTTACCTGCCAGCTGAGTGGATTTGTCATAAACGCATTCACATTTATTTTTCTTCTACAAAGCACTCAAGTCATCTTTATGCTACTGAGACAGCTGATATTTTCTGGGAAGAAAAAGGGATGTGGTCAAACTAGTTTGTTAAATTATCTGAAGCCTGAAAGAAGAAGTTAAATCTAAAAGGGCCAAGTGTCACAGATGAAGGAAGGCATTGAAGCTATAACCAATGGATTCCTTCATATAAACTCTATGGCAAACACCATTTAATTAACCATCTTAAATGCAAAGCTTCTTAGTAATCCCTTATGAGTTTCTCCAAAGGCTCAAGATTTTTTCTAGGTGAGAAGGGAAATTCATGGTAAAATTTAAGGGAATTCTTGTGTACGAATGTGAAAAACTGTTTTTCATTAGTAACCATAGCCATTGACTTCCAGTATGATGATCTGCACATCCCTTAAATAAAAGCTCACTGTGCTTTCAGTTCAACAAAGGTACTTCCATATACATAGGTAGAAGAAGATCAGGTTGTTAACCTGCTGATCGGTACATCAATTCTTCCACCTGAAAAACAGGACTGAAAACCCTTGCAGGCCCCACACAGATATTGTTGATCTTTATTCACTGTTGTTTGAGACCATCCAATGAAAATCACTTCAAAAGCACAAAGCCTTTAACAAAGCTAAATTTTTACACACCATTCACCCAGCATGCTATTTAGTCCTGTATCAAAAGAAATTCAAACTGCGTATGAAGCCTCTCTTTTGGTAGTGAGAAAAGCACATGTCATTGCTTAGCTGAGAACCTGCTTTGCCGTATCTGAGAGCAGTCTATGAAAGGAAAAGCTTTGATTTACTGACTTGCTGAGATACTCCATTTTACTCACGTATTCCTCAAGCACTGGAGAAATCTCCTTTGTGTTTGGTGGTTTTTACCACTTGCAACTATTCTAGTCATTCCATTAAGCCACAACAGCCTGCGATCATTCTGCAGAAGTTCTTCACCTGGTGAACGGATTATTTGTCTGGGCTGAAGATCATCATCTCACTATTGCATCATGCTCACAAAAGTGTGGGGTCTCTCATAGCCTATGTAGAGAATCTGTTCCCTCATTGTGAATAACAAACAACCATTGCTCCACAAAATACCATGGGTCACCAATAAGAGCTGTCACTCAGGTTAAGAATGAGCTATTTCTAGGTAAAGACATATGGGAAGAGTAAACGTACAGTCAAGATCCAGTGAAGGGTGATGAAATTTGAAAACTTGTAAGAATACTAACATGTTAAATACTGCTATCTTAACTGCATTAAGGTATAGGATGTCAAAATGTTCTTTCTTTGGAAAACACGTGATAACCAGAACATGCTACTCCACTGAAATTCACAGTAAAGTTCACATACTAATGCCATGTCACACATCTCTCTTTTTGATACATACCTGGAAATTGCTTCATCTTGACTCCATTACTAAACAGTGCTGCTTTCTTCAGTCCCACCCAAAGTACTAAGGCCTTTACACAGACTTTAAGTCAGCGAGACAGTTCACTTCCATGAACAGAATCAGCGTAACTCCCCAGGTGAAGCTAGCCTACCTTGCTCTGAGCATCCAAATGCCAAAGACACCAAAGGCTTCCAGTCTTTAAAGCTATGCTGCATATACAGATGCAAAATAAAGTAACTCAAAGTAACTTTAAGTAAACTAGATCTGTTGGGTAAGAAGGGTTAAATAAATAGGTTTGATAAAAATTTACTCACAGTCCTTTGCATATAGGTATTCTTTTCTATACCCTTCCTTTCTAGTCCAAAAAGTCCCATCTCCTCCCCAAGATCAACAAATTCTACCTCATCTCCTCTGGTTCCAAGCAAAGCCTTTCCGTCACCATTAACGCTTGGCTTTGCGTCAAGTCCTTGCCCTTGTCTCAGAGCAAAACGGGCAACAACCCCTCTCATGTATCTTTTCAGCCCTTCCCCCCCTCCACTCGCACTTGGAAACTGTCTTGAACTTTAGCTTTGTTTCAAGAAATCTGGAAATGTGAGATTCTGACCATTTAAGTCTTGCCAATACACACATAAAATCAACTGAGAACAAAAGCTTCTGCCACTTAAATTACTTGCACATACAATAAAAAAATTAAATGTTATGGCTATACCAAAAGTTGATAAAACATGCATATTTATGAAAAGGTAAGTATTTAAATGCATGCATTTACACAAATCAGTTTATAAATACAATTGTTTGCAGACTTCATTTCTAAGGCATGGGTGAGTGGCAATGCTGCTAGTTCTGTTTACTATGCAAGATATTCAGGGCTTCAGCTCACGTTCCCGAGAGTTCCAGTTGCTTTTGTTAGGACCATGAGGGTAGCACATATCCTGCTTTAGGCTCCCAGAAATTATTTATGCAGGACTTTCCCATTCATACTCTGTACCCTGAATATTCTGACTTGGTTTTACAAGCTGATTTCACGTAAAGCAAAGTCAGATTCTGATGCTCGCCACAACTGGACTCACGCTCCACGTGAGTGAGGCTACCATAATACCCTACCACAGCACCATTATGTGTGGACGGAAGAATCGATGATACATCATCACCGCATGAGCAGTATCGGGGCTCTGTCATACAAAGCTCTTGCGCTCCTGCTTTTCTTCATGAATGGGCTGACACAGTTCCTTATTCTCAGGGGCTCCACGAAACAAGACGCAAATTTGTTGCACATGTGCAGTTACTCCACCCGTCGGACAATACTGCTGATAGTAGTGTGTCTTCCAACAGCTTCAAGGGATGCTCAGGCATTTTGCCTGGGCATCTCAACACCAAACCGAACCCATTGTTTATACACAAAACTTGTAAAGAGGCACAAAGCTGCGGTACAGAATACCGCCATGAACTCTATGCTGTTGGTCTTCAGCTGCATCTTAGTCTTGCCAGTATGATACATCTCATGCTGGATGACTTTCAAAGTTGATTCACTCCTCTTGTTCATAAGCTAGAAAAATGGTTTAAGTGATTACCAGGGGTAAGCTAAACAAATAGCAGCTAATGGGAAAGATCAGGAGAAAAATGCTTAGGGCTCTCAGTCCACCCAAAAACCAGCCAACAACCATTCTCCCACGCAGGGTCTGAATGTTTGTTTGGAGAAGGATCAGTAAAAGGGCTTTCTTCTGTATCTGTGTACCACAGAGACCAAGATAAAAGGAGTCTGTATGAGACTTTAGAGATTTCAGAGGGAATAAATGGAGAGTGATTATCAAAAGCTAGATTTAACTGTTCAGGCTCAGATTATTCCCGAACACATTTAGGCAGTAAAGTCAAACAGTAAAGCAATCCTGGAATATTTCAGTTAAGGTTCTGGCACGTTTCCTGAATAGAGCCTTAGTTCGTACATTATACTGCCGAATGCAACGAAGCAATGCGCCCTAAATAAGAATGTCAAGATTTGCCTCTTTGTCAGGGTAAATTACTTATATTTCACACAAACACTGCTAAGCAGTATCTATGACTTTCTGTTCTATATAAATACAAATTCTAGGCATTATAAGATGGTAAAATGACTCGTTCCCAAAAGGCTGATAGTGAAAGAAACAGATAATTTTCTTATTGCACATCACTATATGAAGTATGATTGTTCTTTAAATCTAAATAATGGATTTTCTACCTTAAGGGTCTTTATACTGTGTGCGCTCTATATTGTACCAGAGCTTGAAAACTTGAACCTACATCATATCCTTTCAGGAAAGCCATGCAAAAGATGCAGCATTTTGTGGCCATGCTGCAAGTTGCATTTTGCTGACATCATGACTTAGAAGAAAATTTCTGGATGGCAGTTACTGGGGCACATGATTCTTTGTATGTACAGACCTGTGATGCCTGTTCCTGTGATATGGAGGCCAAGCCTCAGCTCAGGAGGTCTTGCCAAGGTTTTATTCCCTGCTGTGCATTTCCCAGTATATAAAGAAGTGGGAAAGGAGAATGAGGCAGCTCATCTACATAGCTACCTAAATGCTAGCAATTGATATTGTCTACATGTCACTACTCCCATGATCCTGGGCTGCTGTCCAAAACACTCCTGCAAAAGAGCCAAAAAACTCAGAAGAATCAAGGTTTGCAGTAACTCTTCTCCATTTTGTCACCTTTGGTGTTTTACAGGCTTCCAAGCATGCTTTGTATGTTCCATTATTCTTCAGCACAGACTGATATTTACAGAAGATAATGTCAAGATTTTAAATCCTTTCATACTTTTGAAAGTGTAAGCAAAATATATTGCATCAACCGTATAGGTGCAACTGAGAAGAATTAAGCAGGTATAAACATACTAGCAAACAAGAATTACAATTTTAAAATGGAACAAGCCCATGTTTAATTCTGAGAAAACTGTCAGCCAGCCTTAAATCCTTTTTCCTTCATGCAATGGAATCAGACCAGTTCTTCAGCTAGTGGAATAACTCTCCTGCTCTGAAGAATAACCATATTAATGAACAGCTCAGCTATTGATTCTTTTGACGTTTAACTGTTCAGCAGGTGCTGAATTCAGGGTTTACTAATGCTGATGTAGCTGCTACCACCAGTTTCATTTTTCCCCTTTATTGAAAAATGATCTTTATAAATGAAGATAAAAGTTCCTGACATGCAGAAAGACAATACAGAGTTTAAAAAATGAGCTATGTGGAAGGAGGAGTTCTTTTGCACCTGTCTGCTGATGGAAGGTGCTTATAAACAGAAGTCAGTCATTCTGTGTTGGATTACATTTTTCATTGCTGTTTTTAGCAGCGACTCAGTCCACCAGAAGCTGACATCCCAAAATCCCTAGGAATCCACCAGGTACTAAAGCAGATTCTTTTTAGATTCCACTATAATTAATCTTACTCCAGATGTTTTGCACAGAATGTTATGGTCTACATATCAGTAATTTTCAGTGCAACTCTTATTTCATACAAAAAAAATATCTATCAATTTAATTTTGTGGAAGATATAATGAGCCTGGTTCTACATACTGCTTCTTTTATCAGCTCCAATCTCTCATTCTCCAGGGAAAACAGTACAGAAGTGTCTTGTCCTTTGATAGCAATAGATAACTAACCTCATTTTGTAAAAGCAGAACTAAACAGAAGAGTTATTCTTTGTCTTCAGCAGAAGCAGTGAATCAGATCTCATTGCCTTGTACTGAATCCAGTTTAAAGCAATTCGACGCCTTACACATAATCATTGAGAAGCTTACAGTTGTACTTTTTTTTTTTTGGCTCTTTACCTGGCATTTCTTTATGCAACAGGGTACCAGAAGGGTTTATATTTGAGAAATATGACAGGTCATATTTTCTGAAGCTGTATTTTCAGGTCTTCTGCATCCTTACCCATTCGTTATGTTCAGGTCAAATTTTTGTGTTACTGTGGCAGTAAAGATTAAAGATGTAACTGCTTTTAAAGCAGATATTTTCAACTCTTCTTAGCCACATAACCTGGGGCTTTAGATGAACATTTCCATGCCTTAGCCTTCATCTAGCCAGTGTTAAACAATTAAAAAAAAATAATTAGCTAACAATAACCCTACTTACCAAAGTTTTTTTTTTTCCTCCTTGATCTTAGGTATCGCTAGATACCTACTGAAAGACTAAATCAAAACCAAATGACAGAAGAATTTCAGATTTAGAGAGCTATTTGATTACAATGCCATAAACACTGTGATCTATCTGTACCTCTGTCTAGACTGAGCTCCCACCATGTAGGTACACAACGTTACTTTCCTGTCCTGTGATGACTCCTATGGTCTGAAGCAAGAGGAAGAAGACTTGATGCACATCGCAGAAATCACTTGGTGTGATTTTGTTTAAATGATCTGCATGACAGAAATCAATGTCTTTGTGCACAGTAGGTATGACAAATCAAAGTAACTTAGGACAAAATGCCTGTGTTGTATTGACAGATGGAAAGTGAACAATCTGTACCAAAGAGTGTTTCTCAGGCAAAAATAAACTGAAATGTTACTTAAGAAACATTATGGCAATTTAAATAAACAAAAGCTTCGGTATTACAATCTATCACACCATTTTTATAATTAAATGAGAAGTGCTTCACACTTTCACACAACATTAAGATGACTATGAAAACCACAAGCTTACCTCTCCACACATTCATATTAGTGTTACTCCGGTCCACTGACTTCAGTGGAATAACATCTGATTTACAGTAAAGTAAGGCAAGAGGAGAAACAGACCTGAAGACTAGAAATAAACCTGAGGTTTTTGATGAAACATAGTCTTCAGCATGAGATGCAAAAGGTGACTTTCCTGACAAGTGCTACCCAAATTCTTAATAGGTTTCTGTATGTAACCCCATCTCATTTCATCCTGACATAATCTTAATTAGTCTTAGTTCTACTGCAGAGAAGCCTACTGAGGCAGTTAGCACCATATAATTAATCAGCTATTTTGCACACATCACAGCAACCAACAGTGTCAACTTACTGATGTGAGTTAATACAAACAGAAATCAACCCTGCCTTTCCCTTTCACATGAACTAAAAGCATGTGGCATAGAATGAACATACGACTATTTCTTCTATACACTGCCTCATGTCCTTTCTTCCCTTAGCAGCCATTTCCTAACGCATCATTACTCTGCAAAGTATAATCTGTTTTTTCTGCTGGTACTAGGAGAAGAACATGCAATTTGATATTTCTCTTAAACTTCAGTTTCTTCACAGAAGAGTAAGTCCAGCAACTGAAATAAGCAATGATAAGACGTAATTCTTGCTGCTGGAATTCATAAATCTCACATTTTATTTTTCTTTCTGTGTGCTTTAGCAGTTTTTAAGAAACTGAATTTTGCACCTGCACATAAATACATATTTGAGAGCACAATCTGCAACATTCAGTCACCTCATAGCAACAGAAAATAATGTACTTATAAATATAAACATATACAATGTACATCTAACTCACTGGATTAAAAGCTTCACCACCTATTGATGTAATTGCAGATCTTAACTTTATTCTATTGTTTGAGATTTATCTTTTGTCTTCACTGCAGGAGCCAAACATCACAGTATTGTGGCTAATGTCACCAAGGGGGAAACCATATGATTATATGATTTGATGGCAAAGAAGAAAAAAGCCACTGCTTAAGGAAAACAGTTTTATAAAGGTGATCCTCCATTTGCCTAAGCTTAAACTGAAATAGTTCAATAAGCAGTATAAAACCGCAAGAAGGTTTATTCAGTTTTGTATGGCATCTGTAATATGATGGGGTATTCATTAATAGTCAATGCAACGTTTAATACACGGCAGTGTTTTGCTTCAGCAGAACACTGTAAAACTACTTGCAAGAACAATTTAGTCCATAACTAATATTCAACATAAGAAAGAATAGTCTAATGTTTTGAGATTTCTCAGATTCTCAGAACAAACCAGTGAGATAATCATTGTAATAGAATGACAGTTTATTTCAGGAACTGACAGTAAACTGCTTAACACCTTCTCTCTACAGTGTTTGTGCCCCAAAGCAGTAAAGTATCTAAGATTGGAATTATTAAAGTTGTTACAGCTCTAGTGTTTTCATTTCCAGTGGTATCTCAACATAGGAACATGTACAGCCTATTCACTACCCCACACAAGGAGTCGTTTACCATTATTATTGTTCAACATCTCGGGATGTTTTTTTGTATTTGAAGGCCTATCACAAGAAATTACGCAGCCTACTGGAACTGCTAAATGTTTCAGGTGCTGTCATCCACAATTACTACTCATCAAGCAAAGGAATCTGATGTCTATTTCTCAGTACCTAATTGCCCTGCCTCTCCCTCCTATATGAGTCTTCTTAATTTCTTTTAATGCTGAAAGAATACAGCAATTATAACTCCAATAATAGGGCTACCAAGTTTGTTTTAACCTAACTAAATCAGCAATAACTGAAGATAATCAACTGTTCATCTCTGTTTCTATTTTAGCAGATGGCAAACATGTTATCAAACGACAGCAACGACAATATTATGTATAGGAAGGAAAGATAAGATGTGGTAAGGTTATCCTAAACAACTCAAAGCCCATCATCAAGCTACCTATACCACTGATGCCTCTTCTATCCTAAAGATACAGCTGTCCTTTATCTTCTAACCCTGAGCTACATTTTACAATCCTTCAGTCACCTGTGCTATCATCTAATTCAGATTTCGCACTCTGACACTTAGTCTGAATGTCTGACATAACACACAGCTAGCGAGCCACAGTAGGTTCACAACATGATTTTGATTAGTAATTGTAAGATTGTGAGTAGGATGTGAATGGGAAGTCAAGACAGGGGGCAGAAGGCAACAGAGGTAAAGTCAGATTCCTGGGGCTAATTTCAACAGCAAGAGCTGTGTTTTAACCTGTGATTAAAATCTCAGTAGGAACAAGGCAAAATGAAGCCTAGACACAGCCTAAACTGTTCCAAAGGGATCAGACATCATAATAAGCTCATGATTAGACTGTGTCTACCTAAAAATTGTATGCACTGAGGATTGTAGAAAAATGCAACTCTTGAGTCTGCACGTCTTCCCTCGTGACTTCTGTCACCATCTCAGTTAGCTTGATAGTCCTATCATCCAGACAAGTGCTAGTGAAACTGACACTGTTTTGGATGATTTTTCCAGTCTGAAGTGCCAAATTTCTTATTAGGCATGACCTTGGATGACTGATGCATCTCCTTCCAAAACAAACTTTATTAGCCTTAATCATGATAAGTTTCATCAGTCCTGGAACATATTGACATTTTACTTTATTGCATGCTGTAAGTTTATCACATTTGGTCACATCAAACCTTTCTTACTCAGACAAATGGCATATTGACAAGAGCTTTCATTTAAAAGTGGACTAAACCAAAAATATGGATGTTTGGGTTTGTTTTGAAAGTGGTTTTGAAAGATTTAAAAACTAATGGCATTCTTAACTTCTCCGTACTTTCCTACTTGATCTCATAGCTAGCATTTCTCAATGCTAGAAATATTTAACACCTCCAAATCACTCAGAAAATTCTGAACTCTCGGCATTCACGTAAAATCAGACTAAAAATTGCTTTCTTTCAACATATGGTATGTCCTTAGCTGGGTGATGCTATTAATCTTCAGTGTGAAAAGCACAGCCACAGAAGACTTGATCTTAATCAATATGCAGTAGCATAGGGTATCAGAACTTTGTCATGGGAGCCAGGAATGGACTCCAAGCTTCTTTGGCTCTAGCCAGACCCCTTTGAGCTGAAGAAGGTCTTGGAGTTGTTAATCATAAAGCTGGTGAGAAGGACAGTGGCACATCTATCTGATGGAAAAAATGCAGGTGAAATCTGTAACCAAGCAAATTCTGTACACTTAGAGCAGGTGGCAGCAGCTGCTCCACAGAAATACGCAAGATTCCTCACAGGAAATGGTTTCTGATGCTTAGATCTCTTTTTGACAGGATTTGCTACCTTTTATGCTTCTTAGTAGTTAACAATTGGTTTAAGCATAAAAACACTGGTTTTAATATGTTTTCATTTAGTAAAAACTTATCTCTGGTCATTCTTGTCATGTATCTAAATTCATCTCTGGATATCCATGTGACATATCTAGAGCATCCTTTCTCCAGCAGAGCCCTAAAGCATCTTATGCGTTATATTCTTAGACCATTATTGATGCCTAGACATCTTTAGAGTGTATCCTAGTACGGATTGTCTTTGTCCAGTGACAGGAGAAATGCACATTTTCTGTAAAGTGGTGTGGGATTTGCAATGTCACGCACAGCGGAAGGTCTTGCTTAACAGCCTACTTCCCAGTGCCGACTTTTATTTATTTTGCAAGGATTCAAAAACCCTGGCAAGTGTTGAGTCTGCGGTTCCATGGAAACCAGGTATTCCAAATTGAATGCTTATACTGCTAACACTATCCTCCAAACAACCTCTTTACAAATGATCAGTAATATGAAAATGCCTTCTTTCCATCTATCCATTCATTTTAGTTTCTTCAGAATAAACTTGTTTTCTAGGACCATCAGAATGTGCTATCTGTATCCAGAACAAAATAGGGATGGGCTGCACATGCTGATCCTGGTAATACTTACAGCAAGTTATGAAATAGAAAAATCACTTAAAATGATGGTGCTTACCCCGTTCTGTGTCATAGAGGTACACAAACTTTTCCCACTTATAATGAGTCAAGAGACTCAAGATGGCTCCTTTTAATGCTGGTCGCATCTGGATGACAAACTGCACATCTGCATCTGTTGGGAAGCTAGGTGTGACGAAGGATGTGTGAAGTGCTCCACAAAATGATGTCAGTGTGTTCATTGACATCTGGTCATAGAATCCAAAGATGGCGTAAACTCCTCTGGAAAACTGTGAACAGACTAACAAAGACAGACAGGGGTGTTAAAATCTGACATATAATGAATGCAACAAACTTTTAAAGTGTGTTTGAAGTAAGCCTTCTAAGCAATCCTGAAATTATTCTGTATGCTGCAGTAGATGGAATGAATTCATGAGATAGTTTACACTAATTTCAGTGTAGCTGTGAGTTGTACGAACTTTGTCACAAGTAAACTGGCCTGAGCACATTTTTGATTGTGATTTGTCCTGCTATATTGTTGTAATCCACTAATCTCTCCATATTCTTAAAAAATAAACATGGGATTACATTGCTTGTCTGTAAAATACCTTCCCTCCCTTGAGTACCACCTGTTAGCAGCTACGTAAAAAATGTCAGGTCTGCCTGAAAGTCAATATGTTAAGATATAGTTTTCCCTGGAATCCCACCTTGATTCATATCTGATTCAAAGAAATCTGGATGTTTTATTCCTTTCTAGTCCCACAACTCTGAAATCTCTGTGTGAAACCTGGGTGTGGTCTTTTTCAGTGAGAAATTATGGTGGCTTCTTAACTGAGTGTTAAAATCTTTCAGAAGCAATTTGAAACGTGTATGGCTCATTAATGACAACGCAAATAAGGAACACATATTGTTGCTTCATGGGATGAAAGTTGATATCCCTTAACCAGGAGGCTGTTAGTTATTAACTTTTCTGGTGTCCTGAAGAACTCATCTAGTACCAGAAAATAATCAAAATGCAGTCAAGGGTGTTTTGTTTCACATGCACTTATCTGGGGAAACACTTCCTTTTCCATGCTTTGTAAAGATTTAGCAATGACCACTTGGGACAAAAATAAAAGTATTTCAATTTATAAACGTGGTCAGCTTCACGGGAGTTGCAGGGAAAAGAGTTTCTTTGTTGTTCAACTCTGTAGCAACAGAGCAAACTTCTTGTGACCCTGGGTTCTTTCCATGGAGGGAGACTGCATCAGAGACAGCAAGGGAGCCTGGTATGTGGGATGCTGGGGCTCTGGTCCATAATAAAGATTGTACAACTGAAATACACTACAGCATAGCAGCACTTCTAAATCAAAACATTTTTGGACTGAGATGAGCAAGTTCCATTTGTAATGAAGATAAGTTTCCCAGAAAAATGTTCATTTAACATTAACAATTTCGCTTGTCAAAAACTGGATTTAACAACAATTTTCAACTAGCCCCATTAACCACTTTTGCCAAAACACTTCATATTTAACTTTGCAAAAAGCAAGGGGAAGTAATTACCGGTAAAGAAGACATGACTTCTACATAGAAATATACAGCATCATTACTTCCAAAAGTACCATCATGAAACATTTCCTACCGTAAATGCTACCATTCAGAATCACTAAAGCCTCTAAAAGTAATTTTAAAAAGGATTCTCCACAATATCAGCTCATTGATACAGCATCATGGATAACACCTCAAATAGGTAGCCAGGTGGGAAAATTCTATTTTCTTCCTGGAGATCCAGATGCAAAAATAGAACTGCTCTTAAGGAATTTCTTTAAGTGTTTAAGCCACTGTAACAGCACATGACCAGTCGTGGATACCAGCAGCAAGTAACAGCTGGTGTAGACAGAAGAGATGCACATGAGACACAGAGAGGGAATAAGAAGTAGTGATTTCTGAAAGAAAAAGTTTGCCGAAGTTCTCAACCACAGTAAGGAAAAGATATAAAAGAAGTTATAATACAGTGAGAATTTATTCCCAGAGGCATGACTGAGGAATTAAATACACTGTTTCAAAAGGCATTTTGTTAAACTATATACCAGCAGGATATAAAGAAGAAAAGCTACCGTAAAAATTATCTGCTGAAATAACAAATAAAAGGCATTAACTTACAGGTGAAAAAAAGGGAAAAATAAAGACTACATTAGAAAGTCTGGCAGTCTCCAAATCATTTCAATGGCATGTAAGCCCTCTAATTTCATGGAAATAATCACTGGAGTGGGGCTAGCAGAGCTGGGTGTCCTCACATACACCAAGTCAGTACCTCACAGACCAGGCTTCTTTTACATATTTATTAATGGCCTAGTTTACTATTTTTTTAATGTAGATTCGGTACTGCGGCGAAAGCAGAGAAGAGCAAGTATTCCAGGAAACATCCCTTCTTGCAATGCAAACAAAACATATTTTCAAATATCTCTTGACCCTAAAAACTCAGAGTATTTCAAACAATCCTGGGTTCACCCATTATTTCTTATCAGGTATAAGGTATAAGGCTCTTGAATACTTTTGAACTGTGACTCCACTAAAATCTCTCAGATTTACAGGGACATAGTATCTGAAAAAGAGAGTCACAAGGGGGCTCAGAAAACCTACCATGCTATCTAAGTGTAGGACTATAATGAAGAATACAGATTAGCTCTTATCAGGACTGCTATTTCCTCCACCTCATAGAGTCAGTAGAGAGAATAGGTGCAGTGCTTAAAGGTAACTGACTGTGGCTGGCTCCAGCATCGACCAGTTCCTCTGCATTGTGCTGGGAACCAGCTGAGAATTGGTCCAGTTTGTGCTCTTTCTTAGCAATATGGCACCTAGGCACTGTGGTCAACAGTTTGAAAACGGTTCAAGGTCTTTGCCCTTTGGACAAAATTCTGTCTTGCATGGCTATTTTAAAATACTGAATTAAGGTGTATCTATTTTCATAGCAGTTTGTGCTCTTGCTCATTTATGCAAAGAGCCCACTCTCAATTTGTGAGTAATCTGAGAAAAAAATCAGTGTCTGTGAACAACCTGACTGTTAGCAGGACCTTCTCCAAACAATACCTAATAGCCAACACGGAGCTGCTGCTTGCACGGAGTATCCTAGTGCAGGTGACAGCTTCTGATTTGGCCTTTCAGATATCTGTGATTTTTTTTCCTAAAAATTCTGGAGGATCACCAACAATATCTTCTAACAAGCATACCTCCCTGACCAGTCTTATTTCCCCTGATTGAGGTTTGTATTCACTGCAGATCTTTAAGATTTAACACTTTTACAGCCTATCTGTCTTCTATTAGTTCTGAAAAATCTTCATCTCTTAAGCTTCTCTGCTTATTATAGCTTATTCTTCTTGACTACCTATTCTGCATGCACTGTAGGGTGCCAATTCAATTTTACTGGCCCATTTAAAAGGCAGATAAACCATTGTTTTTATAAAGAGAAGCTAAAAGACCAATTATCTTGGTCCTCAATGTTCATTTGCATTTTTGAACTCACAATTTTGTTACAACTTTGTAGCATTAGGTCTTTTATTTAGTTTGTGACCTAATCTCCTCTGTGATCAGATGAGCCTACTGAACATCCATGAACCCACAGCCATATTGTTACTTGTCTTCCAAAAACCAAACACATAATTACATTCATTTTAATTAAATTATTATTCTAACATCACTGAGCCTTAAGCAAAATTTTAAAAAAGGCTAACTAAACCTTAGCTTTAAGCTCTTTCGAACTACTTTCTATTGACAATCAGAACAATCCTCATGTTTGAGTAAGAATTTTGGTATTTTCCCTTAATTAATCACAGTTGATTTATGTTTGTTTTTCCCCTATCTGAAAAATGCAGATGGTCAAACACATAATTTGGCTGTTAAAGAAGTGATTTGGACAAATCCTGAAGCAACCTTATTCCTCAAAAAAAAAAAAAAAAAGCCTTTTTTTTTTTGCTGAGCTATGCCTTTATGAAACTGCTCTTAACTATAGTTATTAATACTGTGTATGCGCATCTGTTTCCAAGGACAGCTCATAATCAAATTGCTTTATAACCTGATCTGAAAAAGTTGCAACCTCCACAAACATGGGACAGATGTCCTGAGGAGCAGTTATCCAATGGGAGATCGTCGTAAGCCGTTATTTTGGTATTAGGTGCAAGGTGAGTATTTATTAATGGAGACTTAACTTGTTCTCAGAATAAGTTAGCTGTCACATGCCATGATTTTCGGGAAAGGAATGGATGGTATGACAGAAGTCTGTGAATTCTCAAGCATGTCAAAAGAAGGTAAGAAACTTCCAGGTCATGAGAGATTGAAGTGTTTCCTGCCAAGGAAGGAAAATGCTCAGAGCCAGAGTGATCACAGTGGTAAGCAGAATTTACTTAAACCCCCTCCCCCCAAACCAAAAAAAAAAAGGGCAACCAAAAACACCAAACCAAACTCAAATAAATAAAAATCTTTATTTCTGTACTGAATAGCAGCTGAGCCATCCTAAACATCAGTGTAAGTCAATGAGACCCAGTCTTCTGTTTTACTAGCAGTTCCATCCTCCCCCCAGTTAAATCAGCCCCACCACAGAAACTTGCTAAGATTAACCAGATGTGATTTTTTTTCACTGAGACCCCAGGAAAGCTCCAGGCCAGAAACTCAAAAGATGCCCCATTTCACACATGTTAGTTGATGTTTTGTGTCCTTTTAAAATTTATTTTTTGCTTTCTAATGGTATTTAGTTCTTCTGCCTTTTAGTGACTGTATTCCTAGCACAGCAAGGTTGTATAGGCTCTGACATTTCTACTGTCTATTGCCTGGAAGCTGAAGTCAAAACTTCTCTGACAACTTTTTTTTTTTCTTTCTTTTTTTTTTTAACTTCCAGTTCTTACTATAAACAACTGAAGCATGACTAGGAACATTTACAAGTAGGTTTGGATTTTTGCTTGTTTAAAGAAAAGATGCATAAAGCCAACAAAAGAAATATGTTAAAGGATGGATCTTAATACACCATTTCCACTAGATATCATTAAGAGTCAGGGGTTGGAGGTTACAATACCTCAGACACTATTCCTTCTTCATTACTGTTTGTATGGACAAGTAATTTCCCCTTTGTTCACATCAATTTCTTATAAAGTAGGTCTGACAAAATTAACCTATGTCAAAGGGGCACTGTAAGGCCTGGCTTACTGATAATCATACAGCTCTTTGGGATGAAAGGCGCTGTAGGAGCACAATCACAACTGACATTATTGCGCGTTGCTCATACCCGTTCCTCGGTTTTGTGTTCTGTGTTTCCCTCAGCTGTGAAATAATTTTATTCCCTCCACTTTCTTCTGCCAATTGTCTTGGATTCCAGACAATTCTCACTTCCAGCTTCTGCCAACAGACTAATGGGACTACTTTATAATGGAATAATATGCAGCATATCTCAGAGCAGTTGCTATTTGCTATCTAAGGCTCCATCCTATGACTTCCTTGCTGTAATAATGCAAGGGTTATCATTAACATCACTTCATACAGTAAGCATACAGGCTCTTACAGAGACCAACAATGCCTCTACTGCTTTCTCTCCTTTCCTTTCAAGACACTGAATGAAAAGGCATACTCTCTCTTCCTTGAGCCCTGAGGAGATCAGCACAGCAGTGAGCTACTTTTGGGGGGCTCCACACAATCAGACTTGAGAGCTTCCTTTAAAGACAAACTCATCATATTAAAAATTAAAAATGAACTGCATTTACCTTTGGCAAATAAAACTATCTTTTACATTTAAAATTTTTAAGACACTGAATTCTGTCAAGAAGAAAATATTCCACGGATTTGTTTAAAATTCAGCTGAGAAAAGAAGCATTTCTGAAAACACCCATTTCTGAAATAGTTAGTAGTGAATATTCTTGGGGGTGGGAGGGAACCAAGGAAGTTACAGCCTGGATACAAATCCTCCTGAGATATTGGTTATAACATCACTCCTCATCCTACCTAACAAAGGATGTGCCCTTAAAAACATAAAAAAATCCCCCCAAACCAAACAAAAAAACCCCAACCCAAAACCTCACAGCACAGCGCAAAACAAAATTATGATTTAGTCTTGTTACTTCATTTATGGCAAAAGTTTTCTTAGTGATATAAATGCAGTGTGTTTTATCTAGTTCTTTATAAAAAGAACTACTCGGCTTGCTTCATTCTATCTAGTGCCTTCTTCAAGCATATACACTTCCTTCAGTTTGCATTTCTTTTTAGAAGAGCCAATAAGGTAAAAACAGTAGATTCAGGCACTGGGAGGGGGCTATTATTAAATTGCAAATGAAAGGCATAAGGATTAATCCATTCATATTTTACAAACCATTTACTGAAAAGCAATCCAAAACAAATGTCCAGATCCAAGCATCCCCAAACACTCTCTGGTCAAGATCCTGTTCAAGATTACTTTTGTCACCCTATCACAACTCCAGTATGCATTATTAAATGAGTCTTTATTTCTTATCTGCTTTTGAGGATGACTTTGGAACCCTCACTACAATTATAGCTCCTGGGTGCTGGGTGCTGTAGAAATACATTACCACAACCTTGGTTTCCTTCAGTATGCCCAATTATTTATGACATACATGACTCGACTCATTAAACTTTACACATTTTGGCCTTTATATATACTACTACAGTCAAATAAAACCCTAACAATGTACATGAATTTGCTGCGTGCTGGATCTTCTCTTCACACCGAAACATTTGTGTGAATTTTATGAGCATATGAAAAATGCCAGCTTGCAACAATAAAAATAGGCCACTTAGGCTGTAGCAGTGCTAGTAGGAACACCAGCAGCACAAAACCTCATGCACACTGTGATGCCAATAGGTGCCGGTCAAGACCTGCAATGACTGCTCGTGAGAAAGAAGTGCGTAACTGAAGTCAGATCCTTTTAGACAGAAAGGCTGACAAAAGGCACAGTTTCAGAAAGCACTCAGAGAAAGGTAGCTGAGGTTCATTCAGGTCTGATGTACTTTGTCCATTAGCGTAACTTTACTCAGACAAAGGTAAACCAGGACCGAAACCTCTCTGCCCCCAAACTGCCAATTTGATGCATATGCAAATAAAAGCTTTGGTATTTTAAAAAAACCTAACTAATATATTTAAAATCTCAGTAACAAGGACATCTTTGAGCACCAAACTGTGAAACAGACAGCAAGTCAGGCTGAACACGACCTTGATTGTCCTGAGAAAGCTGTGCTTAGCTTTCTGAAAGGTGTTCTTTATCTAGTCAGAGAACATATTGCAGGTGGCCTGAGTGGCTTGGAACAGGCTAGGCTACATGTGCTGCTATTACCTACTCACTTCTGTTTAGTTCCCAAGCTGCTTCCAAACCTAAGATTATGTAGAGTCTGAACTACCTCTGTTTTCAGGTTACTGGCCACAAAGCTAAAAAAAAAAAAAAAAAAAAAATAGTTTTGTAGAACGTTGATGAAACTCAAGCACAAAATGAGTATCTTGTCCTGCAAACCTACTAAATTATAATGTATGTTTCACTTTCATTAAAACAAAACAAAACAACTCCCCCCCAAAACCACTTACCATTCAGAATCCCTGTATTTACAACACGTTTCTGACGATGGAAGAAACCCAGGAGTCAATCTACCTAGTTTCCAGGAAAATTGTCAGCCTCTTATCAGTAGGTCCAAATCATAAAAAAGATTTTGTTTTAACTGGGATCACTATTACGCACTGATTTTTTTTAAAATACCACGGATTCGGAGTTCTATAAGAACATTCCTTTTGAAAAGCTATGATGAATTTGAAGTATAATCAATCTATTGGAGTTTGAGGGAAGCAAAATAGGGGTTTAAAGCTTAAAATGGATTAAAGGTGAAAGGAGATATATATGTGCCATGCAAATCAACTGACTTTTTTGGAGGATGATTTAAAGAATGTTAGGTATTTGAGGACTATACTTAAGTATGTGCTGATCAGAATACTACATTATCTTGCTTGTGTCTTTACAACATGGTGTTCAAGCTCTCAGATCAGGCACCACAAATCATAGCCAAGTTTTCTGTTTTTAAACCCATCCTGGCAATCCACAATCTTCTACTGTTACCAGACCACTTTCCATCCTGAACCCACCACCCCCACAAGCTGCTCACAAGGGAGAATTCCTTTTAGTTTTAAAGGGAAGACATCAAATACGTACCATACAGTTTAAAACAAAAAGCTCTTAGAAAGAAGACTTTGTAACACTCCTGCAGAACTCAGATTTAAATGCTGTGGATCTGTGTTATTTGTGAGCTCTTCCGCTTACTGCCTATGCTGGTCCTGACACGAAAGGAGACACCTGAAGGAGGAGCAGCAAGACACTTCTCTTCGTAGACAGTTAAACTCACTGCTAGAGAGAAATGGAAAGGCATTGGTATCTGCCTTTTGTGCTTCGATGAAGAGATGTTTCTGCTCATTGTCTCCAGGATAATAAATGCCGTGCCAACAACAGCAGTATGTGCAATGCCAACACTCTGCTCCTGATGGGCAGCTCCACGATCCTGGATGCTTAAGAGTTCAGGCACTGGCCTCAAATTTAGGGAGTGTTAGAGACTTATCATGTGGATGTAAAGCAATTCATTGAGCTTTTGCCCTTTGAGAAAAGGCTTAGTCTATCCTGTCCACGTAAACACGCACTCCTTTCTCCCTGAAGCACGGAACATGAGCTAACACCTGTGTGAGGGAGCCAGAGGACCTGGCAAAGTTTTCCCCAGAAGAGTCTAAATATATTCACAGCAAACAACGACCATTTGCGTTCTCCACATCCAAGGCTCCAACTCCTGTTTCATGACTAATCTCTGCAGAAACATGGACAGTGTGCATGCAACACAAATATGTAACACACACTTGAGTTAAATAACTTGTTTCCATCTGTTGCACCATTTGAAATGCTTTTCATTTTAATCTAGTATGTTATGCCAGCATGCTGTGATCACTTTGGATTGCAACTGTAGCTCTTATTTTCTGAAGCAATTATTCTAAAAATGTTGGTCAGAGGAAAAGTATGAAAACCCCTATTCTTTTAAAAGTTATTCAGTTATAAAACACAGGGAAATTTAGCAGCCGTTTACTTACAGGTGGCCAATATACTCTACTAATATGCATATTCTAATAAACATATAGTAACATTTAATAGTTTAACATAAAAATCATGAATGTTTCTATAATTTTATTCAAAGTAATAAGAGTTCCAACAAGCCATTAAGAACTCCGCTTTGGAAAAAAAAGACATATTCAAAAAAGTGTTTTTAATATGAACTTGACAAGATGTGGTAGACCATGGAGTACCCATGTAGCTATTGTTACATAGAGACGATCTATCTCACATATTTTGTCAATACTTTAAACAACAGGCTAAGAGAAAAGCAAGCCCTTTGTGGTATGAAGAAAAAATAAGTCGCACCCATCCGAAAATGGCATTTCGCAGTTGAGGATGTTAGGCTGACCGTAGGGTTGAATCAAAGCACAGCAGTTAAAGGCAATGCTGCGCCTCAGAGCTGCAAATCATCAGCAGCTATCTCCAGCACTCCAATACTCTGAAGGGATTTCTTATTTCATTGGAACATCCCAGTATGGAGGAAGTAAAAAGGTAAAGGTGTATTATTAAATGTATGCTTGTTCAGCAGAACCTTCCCTAAGTGATTTCAGAAGTTGACTTCATTCTGGGCCACTGTGGTGAAAGGCAATAAATCAAAAGAAGGCTCTGGCAGTGTGTTGAAAGATGAGCTGAGTCTGCTGAGGTGGTGCCATTTATAGGCCTGTGGGGATACATTAGAGAGGATGAGATAGAAGAGGCAAAATGGCAAACACACCTGGAATCACTGAACTGGGTAAAATTCACCATGAGGTAAACGCCAGGATTAAGGTTGTCCAAGGAGAAAGGGGATGTGATCGCCAAAACAGCAGCTGTGCAAGCAGCCTCCAGCTCTGGAGGGTTTCCAGTTGGCTCTGTGTGTGCAGAGCATGGTGCTGGCTGACAGACAGCCCAGTTTACCCAAAGCAACAGTCCCTAACGCTCTTCTGGAGGCTCTGCAATAGTATTCCAGCAAGTGCTGTCACTGCAAGTACATCTCGGACCAGTGGACTGGATTTCACATTTCCATATCTCCTCCTGTTTACTCAAGGTTCATGGGGCTATGCAATTCTCACCCACTCCTTGTGTCCCACTGCTCTCAGCTTACCACTCTGAGAGACTTCAGATCAGTTAATGCAGAAGAGGAAACAGAATAGCTGTGAAAACCTGGCTTCAGCAGCCAGCGAAATCATTTGAAGATGCTCCTTAGGGATCCAATAAAGTACCCACCAACGTCATCGAGGAAGCTCCCATGGACTTCAGTGAGAGCTGGACTAAAACCAAGAGGCCTATCTGAAAGAGCAAACTACAGAACTGCACAACCAAAATCCCAACTCCCCTTACAAAAACAAAAGCATGCCCCCCATCTAGTTTTATTCTTGCTATCGTTTCTATCTGCCTTACAGTCCCAAGAGTCCTTCTTGCCACTAGCCTCCTGGACCTTCACGATCACATCTGACAGTCATTCACAGACCAGTACCCACTCCTAAGCCAGTGCCTTATTTACAGGGAACAACAAGAATATTATTCTGTATAAATTATGCATAATCACTATTTATCAAGCTGGGTTAATTGGCACATAACAAAAGAGTTGTCTGGTGCACAGCTGAATAATGTGGAAGCCAAAACTGATGGAAATGGTACAGCGAAAGCCTGATTGTGGAAGGAAAGTCACATTGCTACTTGTTAATTCTTAACTGACTGCTGCCCTTTCAGGCGAGGAGGAGCAGCCAAGTCAGACAGGCCTAGTTTGAAATTATTTGTTGATCTCAGAGGGTTTGGACACATTGCTGTAGCTTTAAATACTGGTTCAAAGCCTGCTCTCAGCCAACTGTATAGTGAAATGTTAACCTGGTGCAAATCCATTGCTCTCCTGTGTTCCACGAGACCCTGCTACATTCATAAGAAGAGAACTATCTCGTTCATCATCAGCAACAGCATGAGACTGTGGCCTGCAGCGGTACGTGTGATGGTGGTAAGAGAAGTGGGACTCTTCCCGCGTCTTCCCTTGACAGAGAAGAGCCAAATGCCTTATCCCAAAGTGAGACTAGCAGCCCTTTGGTTCTACTCAAGAGGTCCTACAAGTCCTCATAAGAAACCTACTGTGTAATAAGACAGCAGCAGTGTGGGGCAGCACTTGAATTTCTCTAGAACTGCGCACACCTGAAGAACCACAGCTTGATCAACCTTATTCTACATGCGCAGAATTGCTTCACTGACACCAACAAGGTTTTACTAAATGTCCTGGATCCCAAAGTGGCATGCACAGATTTAAGCACATGCTTAACTGCTTTGATGAACAGACACAGACTGTGCTCAAGACACTAAATCAGAGCTGGGGGTCAAATCACCAAGAGGCTCACTCTGCTAGGAGATGTCCCTTCAGTGATGTATTACAACCTAGCTGTACTAGGTGTATTCAGATGATTTAGTCTGATTTACACACACAGTGGCACTTCCACACTTCTCTAGTCTCTACTAATACCTACTAAAATCTCTCCTAGCAGGAAAACACCTGCAAATCGATGACTTCGAAGAACAGCCCTTTCTCCCACTCCCCTCTCTTTCAAACTTGCTAGTAGAGTTAACAGAAAATGAGAAGACTCCCCTAACTTCCACTGCTATGAGTTAGAAGGTCTTTTATTCACAACCACCATCCAGGCCAGAGAATACTGCTGTGATCTCATCACGTTTGTGGTCTCACCAGCACGAATACAAATGAATGCAGAACCACAGATATTTTTAAAAAATTTTGGATTACGTTATCTCCATTACAGCTGCTCCATATGGGAATCATGGTTAAAAAACATTAGCTTTCTTCTGAAAATACTCTGACATTTACCAAAGTTACCAAGCTACACACGTTGTTCACATCATGGGTGACAATCCACGCTTTGCATCCACATCCTCCTATGCAAGAGGCTGCTAAGCCTGAATTCTTGGTGTCCCTTGAAAAGTCTAAGTGACTCAAGGAAGAGAAGCATCTCCATTGTCCCGTGTCCATCCATCCCTCCCCCCCCCCCCCCTTTTTTTTATCTTTACTGTAAACAACATCTGAAGTTGCTGGCAGTTCTTTTGATTGAAAAAGTGGAATTTGATAGGTGAGACTGCGTATCAAGTAACAGTGATGTCATGAATTTTTGCTGTTTCATGTGTACAGTTAACCAGTCTCCTCACTGCAAACTTCATTGTATTTTCACATTATGAGTTTCTGGTACATAATTTGATTTAATAATTTGTACTGTATTTCAAACATAGGCCTGTTTTTATGTAATGTTTCTTTGCCTGTAAATAAAATACATATTTAAGCAATTTTGTTGCTATTGAAATAAATACTTTTTCAGCCTACTCTTTAATCATCTCTATCAGGTCTACTTTCCAACTTATTCCTTAGCCTCTTGGTTCATGGACGTGCTCCATCCTCAGAGATGCATTAGCAGCCTTAATCCAAATTCCTGTGTAATAGTAGCATTTATTAGAAGTATCTAAAAAATCCTGCTCTCCGACTTTTCACAAAAATCACTAAATCTGCTGACACTTTGCTTGTATACACCAACAAATTCCAAGCATCCTGCAAAAACACTGTGTGAACTTTGGAGGGAGAAGAAAACTGAGACAGGGGAAGTCCAAAACAACAAAGGAACCGCAACGCTAGCCAAGTCTTTTCTGGTCTTGGGAACAACCACTCTAACCCTTACAGCAGAAAATAAGTATGAATCTCTACTGTGGATCCTTCCCTCAGTAAGTCACTTCAGGGAACCTTCCACAGCCCTCAATCAGTCCTTGCCATACCACAAGGAATTATCCCATTTAGGGGGTATTGTTCAGCCAAGGAACAAGCAAATGAGTCTCATCAGTGTCTTGAACACAGCTGTGCAATACCCAGATCGGTACAAAGTCTGGGGAAACAGCCTTGAAATGGCAGTGTGTATCTCTATGACAGCAGCCTCCTGTAGCCAATCTACCAGCACCAAACAGCTTAACTGTAGGAGTTTGGATGATAGGTGGCAATATCTGTCTGAAGGAAAGTTCTCACGCGGCTGTACCATCGCTCCAGCTCTGCAGTAAGCTGCAGCACGAGCTCTTTCCAGAAGACCATCATCACCCTGAAGGCCTGCCCCCGTTGCTGGTTATCCCTTGTTCGCAGCACCACAGAGGTCAACCACTGACCAAAACCACGCTAAGGATAGGAAGGATCTTACCGAGAGATGCCGAACGGGAGAGAAACGCTGCCAGTTCTGGATGACACCACTAGGCTCTAGGTAGGGTAGCCCTTATTCACAGCAGGCATAGACATAACCATGGGAGGAACGGTTTCATGAACTCAATGAACTCGATTAATTTTTCAGCTTCCTTTCAAATAAGCTTTAAAAAAAAATCAGGTTGCTATGCACAACAGAATAGAAACTGATATGTGACTCCAGTTAGAGACTGTAAGTAACACCTTACTTTAATTTAAATGTACTCATGTCCTACCAAATATGATATTAAATTTCTGCTTTACTGATTTCTTACAAATTAATTCACAGTATCTTCCAGGTTTTATAGATTAATGACTCTGCATTTTAACTTGCAAATGTCAGTGCCAATTTCAGTTTAAATTTAAAATAAATATTTTTCTTTTGTTAAAACCAGTGAAATAGCCATCAAGAAAAGCACCGGTGTCATTCAGCAAAAAGCAGCTCATCACAAACTTAGGTTCCAGAACAGGAAATATCGCTCTCTTTCTCCACACACATCTCTCTCTCTCTCTTATATAATTCCATACTGCCTATCAAAATAGCAGAAAACAGAAAGGACTATGATAATGCGTCTTCATATTTGTTTAAACTAATACATCACACAAAGCTAATGCTAGGCTGTTGTTACTGAATTTTCCTAGTCTGATTTCCAGACAGACTCCCTGACAGTGTCAAACTTTTCAAAGCAGCCCATCAACAGATTATTTTTGGACTTGAAAATTTTGTAGGCCTTGGAATAGATTTATTTGGTGAACTCAGGTAGTAAAGCTTTTCAGATAGATTAATGGACAAAGTGAAGTGCCTCTCCAGACTATAATATAAGGCATAAGAGACCTCATTTTTGAAGAAATGTCAGTTATAGGCACAGAAGACTTCTTTGTACTCCGATTTTCTCCATATATTTTCCATTTACGTGAGCCAGTCCGAGCCCTCCTTCCCACTGGCAATGTTATCAGTGAGACAATACCTTTCTCTAACAAAAATAGCATAGAAACTTGCATAAGAAAAATGAATTTGATAACAATAGAATGACTTTCTCATAATAATTTAATAAATTGAAGACATGAAGATTTAAATCCTCCAGTAGAGCTGCACAAAAAGGACTGATGAATTCATCAGCTCTTCCAAGCTTCCCAAAGAAGCTCAGATAATATTTCTTACCTCCTGCTTTACAGAGATCACCTATAAAAGAAAAACAGGCATTCAAGTCCCTCTATTATGCCATTCTTTGCCTCTGGGGCTAAACTCACTGTTGAATCTGCAGTAAGTAAATGTGAAACATTTAGAAATATTCCCATTTGTTTCTAATCTTTCTCATTAGAGTAATACACTTGTAAGACCCTTTCTGGTTAGAAGCATGGTTGTGAGCCCTGAAGTTACTGTACGGACATATAGCAAGCTACTGACCTTTATAGCTTTCTACTAATCCAAGAAAGTCTGCAAAAACATGCCAGAAATGCAAACACAGTTAGGCTGTCACTAGCTTTAGCTTTAGTTAAGCACTGTCAGTCCAATATTTCAGGAAGTCTTGAGACCTACAGAAACCACATCAAACCAACCAAATTATGAAATCCATGAACTGAGAATTCCCAGATTATTTTGAAACCATCAAAATAATTTAAAAACAAACAATACCACCCCTTCCTGGCTCTCCATTTTTCCATAGCTCAGTGCAACTAGCCCTAAATTAAATTCTATTGAAGCCATCCCTATTAAGGAAAGCAACCAGAATTTGAGTTACTGCATTGGGATAGTTTCCTTTTCTTTGTTCAAGTAGTAAATTTGTGCTATCCCAGCTTCTTTTTCTCATCCTCTTCAATGTATTTTATCCATCCTCAGCTGGATACAGTCAGTTTTTAAAGATCATTTTCAAGGCAGTTTCAGGCCCTGCACTCAGCCCAGCTCTCAAATTTTTTTTATGGACTTAACAGCATATCTTTATATACAGTTCTTCCTCTTTTTCTTGTCACTGTATAAAAATGAAGACAGAAAGTGATGGGACTAACTAACGCAGGGATGCGATCCTGCAACAAGTCAGAAATTGCTATTTGCAAAAATAAGTGAGAAAAAAAGAAGAAATACTTTTTCCCCTCCGGTTTATTCCAATGACAGTCAAGTTGGTGCTATAAGTAAGGACAGCAGGAAAGACAATTTTACACAGAGTATATGTAATCCGTAAATTCACAGTGTCTCTTTAGGCACAGAACCTTTGGGATTTTATTCTGTTTTAATCTATGTTCCATAAAAATCTTTCACCCCACCAAAATTCTCAGGTTATACATGGATTCAGATGGTGGCCAGCTGATAGGAGCCTCCTCTTTATTCTGGAAGAATCAAAATACTCTGAATCTGGCCACTTATTTTGTTAAGGGACTACGGGAACAGAAAGAGAGATTGACAGAAGCAGGCTAATTCAGTAGCCATGAATACATGGATACACACTACACATTAGTTCCAAAAGAAGCAAGTATGATTTAATTCCTGTCCTTCAGGAAGAAAACTTCCCTTCCATAAAAATCTACCCATGATACAGAAATTGAAAATCTTTCAAAACAGCACCAGCAAACACACCAAGGTTGTGCCCTAGGAAGGAGTACTTTCAAGCAATTTCACATCTTAGGAAGAAACACACTTTAACTCTCTTGGTTCCGGATCCTTTTCTAAGCTGTGGCTTCCCCTCCACTTACTTGGTCCTCTCCTTCCTCCCTCCCAGCCCCCAAAACTATTCTCAAATAAAAAAATATCCTGCTATCACACAATTAACATTGAATAAAAACATAACATGGAGTATATTACTAGGCAATAAAGAGAAGCCATCAAACTGCCACAATAAAAGTATTTTCTTTTACCAAAAGGATGGTTCAAACAAATGTAAATAAGTACAGTATCTAGGATTTTCATGACTTCAGCTAAGCAGAATAAATGTACTGGGTCAAGCCAATAAGTTAAACTAATCATGCTGTACAGAGCTGTAGTCTTCTGACAAGCTGCATTCTGAAGTCTCTTTCTAAAACCGTTGTATCTACAGGGTCCATTCAAACTTCCCAAATGAAGGAGAGAATCCAAAGGGCAGTCAGTTAATTAGAGCCAACGATGTGGGAAATGCAAGATAATTAAATTCTTCTCCTAAAAGATTTATTTCTGAATATCAGTTTTGGGAGACCAAGGGGAGCAAGTGAGAAATTAATCTCACCCCGTAAAACTTAACTCACCTTTGTGAAACTCTTCTCATGAATCAAGCAATCATATTGTTGTGTAGCTTATTAAGAAACTTTACTGATTACAGTAATATTACACAATGATGATGCTGTACATATAATTTTAAAATTTTTGTCCTTGATATAAGCAGATGTTGTCTGCACAAACAGGAGATGTGCATTTGATCTATGAGCCAACTGCAGTAGAAAAGAATATGAACAAGTTTGATGTGAAAGAAAAAAAAAATCGAAACTTTTTAAAAACAAGGAAAATCAACTGTGAGAGGAAACATGATTTAGAAGGTAAGGGTTCTTCCTCTAAAACAGCATAATCAGGGCTTCTGTGTTTAAAAAGTCAAATTGTTGCCTAAGATTAGAAAAAGCTACTTGAACAGATGATCCTGGAAAGATTGCTCAGGTGAAAAACTTGGGGTTGTGATTAACTAATCTGAAAAGTAACCAGTTATTTAAGCTAAGCAAGCCCACATGTCCTCACTGTCTTGAAAGACAAAACAGAATCCAGAAGCAGAGATTTGACTGACATCTAATGGAAGATCATGGTGGAGACTACACACCAGCACATTGGCTCTTGCAATGGATATTGCTACTAACAAAGAAGAAAGTAGTGGCCTGAATTAGAATATCCATCCAGCATTTTATACAGCTGAGCACACTGTTGAAAGGCAAGTTTGGACATTAGAGTGTCCAATTTCAACATCTGAGTTCTCCAACAAGCTGTTAATGTCTTTAAGGAGAAGTGCACAGAATACTGAAGAATATCATACATGCTTTTAGCTACAAGCGATGTACAAGCATCCTTTCAAATGACAATATTGCCGTTCCCTATTTCCTGCTCTGCCATTGTTTTCTTAAGAATCCAGATAATCATCACATGTAATCCTTATTACCATAATTGATCTTGTATCTTTAAAAGGCAAGCAGGATAGAATCAGTCATACTGCAGCTCCACAGAAGAATGAGAATATACCGCTTAGGGAAGGCCACCTTTCCTTAGGATTTCCAGGAAATTCTCCTCTTTACTCTGAAGTGAACAGTCAAAAATACCATAGTTCTCCATAATTGAAAAAAAAAAAAAAAAAAAGAAAGTACAAGTAAAAAGAGAGATTCACCTCTGTGCATTTTTTCACCCTCAAGCTGTCCTTTCTGCTGAGGAAGCCAGAAAAGCAGAGGTATTGAGTATATGTATCAAGCAAAAATACCTGCTTTTCAACTCGCAAGTTAGCTTTTTTGAGTAACTTGATACTGCAGCTCAATAGCCAAACTTGCATCCATGCTTTAATTAGAGACAAGGGGAGCACCTACTGTTTGCATTTACAGTATATCTGGTTCATGAGCAGCAGGAGCAAGTTCAGCCATCACAACTGTTCAGCTTGTGCTGCTCTGATGCATCATTTCGGCAGGGGAGGCTTCGGTAACAATTAAGCAGAGCCATTCACAGCTGAAGAGACCCCTAAATTTTGCCAAGTGCAGTAGCTAGTGTTTTATCCTTGCTACTGTATCTTGTCAGCCACTGCACCACAGAAGTTATCAACAGAATCCATCTCTCTCTACGCTGACACCATGGGGGTGGGGGTGTCTATTCTCCCATAAACGTGTAGGATATTTATTCCACTAACTCATCCACTTTTATAGAGGATGAGCATTTAAATATCCTGTCTCATAACAGGAGATTAAATTTTTAGAGAAAGAATTTAAAAATAAACCACCATCAATTAATGTGGTTGTATTACAGCAGCTTCATTGCAGGGACTGACATAAAGGAAAAGAAAGCAGAAATGTTGAGCAGAAGGAAGCAGACAGTTAAAAAGTGGCTTTCTGGGATCTGAAAAACCAATGACAAGAGATGCTCAAATAAAGCTTTTTTCATGGTTACAAATGTATTACTTACTGGTAAAGAAAAATCTCAGACTATGAAGAAAAAGGAAGAACAAACGAGAAAAAAAATTATTTTCCTATTCATGAAATTGATAGTTTATGCCATGGAAAATTGAAATTATGACAAAAAATATTCCATTTGAAAGCTATCATAGGTAACATAAGCTGAAGAAGAATATGATCCTTTGGCAACTGAACAACACACAAATTTGTAAAGAATTCTATCTACCGTACTGCCAAAAAGAACTGTTAAATACCATTTTAAGAATCATGGTGATATAAATCTGCTTCCATCCACTTACATCAGGCACCCTAAGTCAATCTACTCCAGCTGTGATCTGGACTTACATACTTTAGGAAACCTTAAATGCAGTTATTTAACAAATTTGCTACAGTTGCAAATATATGTTAAAAACACACCCAAGCATTCTACAGTTACATCTGTCACCACTGTGTACAATTCAAGTTAAGTTCAATGTACCAATTAGCTCAGGTAAATATGGGGAAAGTCTGCTCTCAGGGCAACTACTAGAGACAATGGTATTATTTTAGATACAGTCAAGTAAGCATTAGTAAGACTTGGAAAAAAATGCTCGGAGCACTGTAATCTATTTTTGATCATTCATGACTACAGAGAAAGACAATGGAAATTTTCAAGTACAGAACTTAAAAATCTATCTATTCTTTATTTAACAATCATAGCTTTTCAAAATATGAATATTTCAAATATACAGCAATGCATCAATGAAAAATCACATCCTCTAAAACACAAGAGGGGGGGGTTACTTCAACTTTTGGGGCTTTGTTCTAACCCATTTTGAGTTAGAACAACAGATTGTTCCAGTGAAGGGACAGAAGCTGCAGCCAAAGGGCCATCTGCTGAGCCTCTCTCCAGTGAATCCCACAGCAAAAGGTGATGTGACAGAGCAACCCAGGCAACTGGGATACACACCATTAAGTAAGCGACAGAATGAAGGATGGAAAACTTTTGAGGGTAACTATAGACGAACGTGATCACTGCATCACTGCATTTCTTTAAAATAAAAAATCAGAAAGATGAAGGTATGTTCTATGAAGCCAGAAGACTTCTACCGCATGTGCTGCAAACTGGGCTTGCCTCAAGGTTTTCTTTGATTTTAAAACAAAACTGCAGTAATAGAGTAGCTTTAAATGGTCTCGTTCATACCTGCATCTTCCAAGAAATCCTTTACTCATTTAATAAAATAAATTTTTTTCCACCTCCACAGCAGAAGATTGTTTAGACCAGTTAGCACCCATTGAGGTTTCATCATGTTAGCTCATTTCAATGTAAATTTGTTAAGTGGTTGTTTCTAACGAAGGTATTATAATACAGTGACTGATACTCCATACTGTATTCCTTCAAGTAACTTTTAATACTTTTGAATTGGGATTAAGAAAAGTTTATGTATATACTGCCTATAAGGACGTATAATTCAGTGTATCATTTCATAACCCAGCTGTCAACAGAGACAACATTTTTATAATACATGTATTGTATGCGTGCCAGTATAAGATGAATAGTCCTGTAACTATAATCAATACCGTTCATTCAAACAACTGGCAGTAGCATTTCAGACAACTGGCAATTTCATCAGTTTCACTGGGCTGCCCAAAAATAAACAGCTTGAGAGGAATGAATGATCTCTGTGGTTATCTATAAATAATACTAATCTGAGTCATTTGTTTTAGGGGGGTTCATCACTGGGAGCTGCAGAAGTCTTATATCAGTGCAAAAGGCATGGCAGGCTTCAAGAAACTAAAAATAAATGCTGAAGAATTATACTGTTGGTTTTTTCATTCACCCAGCTACTGTATTTACATAGAAGCTCCACCGAAAGCACCAGGATCCCTCCGGTGTTACGGCAGTTCCAGCTCTGCAGGAAACTCACACCATCTCAAGGATTTGTAACCATCTCAGAAGTCGAACTGGATTCAGAGAAAGCTCTGGTGATCCGAGTAAACCTACCCTGGGAATAACTAATGCCAATTCTGAGGAAATGTAAGCAAGTTTGGGATTTTTAACTACTTCAGTGTGAAACGTGCCTACTCTCAAAAGTTTCTGAGAGCGAAACAAACCTAATGGCTCAATGAGAACAAGACTAACGCTGAGGCTGATGGGTGCGAGGTGAACCCAGGCAGACGGGGAACAGAAGGCGCCATTCACAGGCCTGTTCACTGTCTCTGGGAAGTGAAACAGCTCCTTTTTTTTTTTTTTTTTTTAAATGATGGTCTATCTGCTCCTCTCTATCAAAGCAAGGCAAGAACAGAGAACAGAGGAAAAGGAATAAAGACAGCTGACTAAAGGGAAAAAACACATCTCTGCGGAGCACAGATCCCAAAGAAAACTCCCAGAGCCCTGAAGTGAAGAAAGATCCAATTGCTGTGGTTGAAGTGACTCTCCCTGGCAGCCTTGCTGGGCTGTGGGCTAGCACAGAAACACCACTGTTGCCCAGCCTGCGAGCCTGCAGATTGGTGGGTCACCGGCCCTGAGGCTCTGAACATCTCTCATGCTCCTGCAGGAAAATCTCCTAACCATTAGGAATTACTATTAGGTTTTTGACCCTATTTCACCAGTTAGGAATCATAAGATGCCTGGTGTGTGCTCTAGGCAAAACAGAGGAATGATCAGTTCTCCCAAGGACCTAGAGGTTGGCACTCATCTGCTTCCAGGCAGGACTTATGCTGCCATGAGATACTCACTGCAGAGAGCTCAATACACCACTGGACTGCAGCAGTTTCTTTCTTGCGGATATCATGAGTGGGAGCCAAAGCCATCACCTCAGCTCCTTCACACAGAGTGTAATGCTCCAAGAAACTCCATCAGATCAGCTCCACAGAAATGCCCAAGCCCTCTGAACAGACTACTGGGCAGGAAGCAACAGCCTATGTGCATACATCCAGGCAACCAAAATGCTGCTGGACCAAGTTTAAAAAGTCACATTGTTCCATCTATAGCCATAAACAATCACTTTTCAGTCTTAAAGTCTGCTGCTCAGAAAATTTATATCTTGGCAATTAAAATAATCTTCAAGTTGTAGCATTATCCAATTTACAAGCTTATTGCTAGCATGATATGAAGGACAATCAGCACACCCAGCCACACCAAGAAAGCATTTCAGTGGGATGTTTCTAGAATAATGGCCAACAGCAAAATGATTAATGGCACCAACTTCTTCAGAAAGAAAACACTCGCTTTCCAGTGGACAAACAGGGGAAGCTCACAACCCAATTGGCACCTTCACACCTCTGAGAAATGAGACAGGCTGTACTGTGGAAGTTGCCTTTGCAAACAGAAGGTCAGCTGCTGTTTTAAAATGAAAGCCTTGATTATGTTGTTAAAGTAAAATTGTCTGCAGGACATTCACAGAGAAAAGCCAGCTTTTAAGAACGGGTGAATTTATCAAGCTGCAGATCTCTATTGCTTTGATCATCAATATTTTAGTTACTACTTGTTATTCTATATTGGCGATAAATCTCTATGCACTTGAACGGTAATCATCACAGCACAACATGATACACTTGTCTCAGAGATTTAAAGTTGGACTCAAACACAGAAAACCACCCCAAACAAAACGGGTAGGAGGATGGCTAAACTGGTAAAATAAAGTCTCTCAGTTTCAGGTAAATGGTTAGGTAGCAGTGTACACTACTATTAACCTAAAGTCCATAATGAGAGCCTAAATGAACAGTTCTAAGTGGACGCAGGCCTTTGTAACGGAGCTGCACTCCTGCAGTTGGGACTAATTGACCCTTTTGCTGGCAGGCTCAGCAGAGAAGGCAGTCAGCAGCGTCTGAACTGCAAGCAGGCCCTTCTCTGTCATGCAGAACAAAGTCACAGTCCTGATTATCCAGGAGGTTTGATCTTAATGCTTTACACTTCTATAGCATCTTTCATCCAGGAATGAGGCAGGCAGGATAGCAGGGGAGAATCTTAAACTGCTGTTGCCCTTCCCACACCCATTTCGCAGAAGGAAATCTCCTGTCTTTGGAGCTTTCCGATACTTTTTGCAAGTGTACTCCACATACATTGCATTACACAGCTGAATTTCTGAGAAACTGAAATGATAGATTCACATTTCACACATAGCTTCACCCAAGCTTCTTGAAAACACAATTAATAATCGATTTTGATTAAGTTATTTCCAAGAAGATTTTAATCCCCTTACAGAAAATGTAGCAATAGATTGAATTCAACCCAGCATACACAAGAAATGCACGGGGCTGATACAAGCATTTTTAGAGACCACATAGTAGAAAGGAGGAATCATATTAATCCTGCTTGCAATTTTGTCCAGAAAGATGCCATTTTTAAATTCCCGTGAATATCCTGATTAAGGCAGACTATTCCAGAGCAGCAGATTCTGGAATCAATTAACAAAACAATTCTTATTAACACAGGGAATCTCCAGACATTACCAAGGAAGCACAGAATCTTTTCAGAAAAGCCCGCAAGGAAAATATACTTAAATATCAAATTGTATCCTCCAGCGTATGCAGAGATTGCCTCAAATCTCACAATGCATCTTATGTGAAACAGAGGCTAGCACTGCAGAACAACACAATAAGAATTTAAGACAGGAAGTGCAGATAATTTATCTGAATAAAGCTTCCAGGAGAATAACTGATTTATGTTGATAATGATCCAAGCTGGAACCTGACCAGGATGCAGGAGTTAGCAGCATCACTACCCACAATAGGTTCATTATTCATGAAAAACAACAGGGTGTTTTTACAGATGAAAATAGGTTAAAATGTTAGCTTTATGCTTCAGCCAAAAGACCCTGTTTTGCCAGAGATCTGTTCTTGAATTACCTCTAGAGCAACTCAGGAATAGGTGCTATGTTTTTCAGTCAGGACTATCATTATTCATGCAAGCCCGTAAGAGACACAATGAGTTAAATTTCACAGAAGAGTCTATGGTCTTTAATGTCACACAGCCTCTATCCCTCTATTCATACAAGAATTGCAAAATCCATAAACTGATGCAGAGAGAGAGAGAAAACTAGTGAAATGTTCACAGCTACAAAAAAATATATATGGAGGGAAAGGGAAAAAAAGAAAAAAGAAAACCTGAAAGTAGAGATGGTGTAACTGACTACTGCTAAAAGCAAGGTCAGCACTTTCCACTGGAGACTATTTGATTTACACTATTTTGTTTCAATTGAAAAACAAAATCTTTCCTTGGCAGATTCTGCTCTACACAGTCTATTACAGATACTTCTGAGATACCCAGCATCATTTATAAAGGGACACTTATTACTGCTGAACGTGAACATTTTGTTAAATTTCCCAAAGTTCCAAGAGGAAATATGTGCAACACTACACAAGGGTGTATTCAGTTAGTTGTTGAAGTCAAGAGCCTGGACAACCTGCGTAGTCCTGGAGGAGAGGTGTGCTACTGATTGAGATGCTCCGAGTCTCCCTTGAAGAATGCATCGGCTGTCCTGGACCCACAATCCCCCACTTATCCAGAGGCTTAAAGCCAGGAATACCCCGCGACGGACCACTCTGTTTTTAACCTTTACTGGCTTCACTTCTTCAAACTCCTGCAGAGCTACTCCAAATTCACCCTGGTGTAAATCAGATCAGAGGAAGACTCCATTATGTATCTTGACTGCCCCTATTTATCTAATGGGATACAAAGAGGCTTTTTTTTCTTTTTGTTAGGGTAGAACAATGAAGCACTAAAACATTTAGGGTCCCAGTGGTCATTGTAGATACGCACAACTAAGTATCACTGCTTGCAATTTCTTTTTGTGTTATATAGCACAAAACGACTGGCAGTAATGCACATTTGATGCATATGAATGCATGTCTTTGAAACAGGACATTGTGGTCGTAGAAACCATCACTACATTTACCATGCTCTGCATGTAGTAAAGCTATACTGCTTCATGCTTTAAACAAGGCAACTCCTGCACCTGGAGCACCAAAGTGGAGTAGTGGAAAACTTCAGAAGGGTTAACTGGTCTCATTTTGATCAATTTTGGGTTTATCTCACTGCCTCTCCAGGTAATAAAGTAAGATGCCTGTAGATGGTGTGGAAAGACATGCTATACATACTTTAAATGACAAAAATTGTCTATCCATAAAATCCATCACAAGCAGCTTGAACTATATACCCTGAAAAAAGCAGACAGCTTTTTCCAAAACACACACAACTTTTTTTTTCACATCCATCATCTATATGTCATTATAAAAATTGGACAGAACAGGTGCTTTTACATTGAAGAAGGCAGATTCATATCTGCAGAAACATCTTGCTAACTTGGATAGGCTTCACCAAATTGTTTCAGTCAAGAACAGAAATGTACAAAACCCAGTAATCATCATTTCCAAAATACTTGGCTTCAACTGAAACCAAGTCCATTTTTTGAAGTCTGAAACTATTTAAAAAGCTTTTATTTTTAATCCTCTAATTTGCTGCTTGATCCCTATCTAATCTGTAAAACCTTTTTGGAACTACATCTTAAATGAAAGATTAGCAAGTCACACAGCTCCCATCATTTCTGATCATATGTGTTTTTGAAGTCATGCAGCATGATGTTCTGGGATATACAATTCATTTCTGGGATGCACAGAACACCAGTGGGATAACAGTTCTATGGAGGAACTTGGTCTGAGCTGGCCAAGGCATACAATATAAATATATGAATACTACCATCAGTCATGAGAATCACTCTGCTGACATGGCTGAAACAGGAAAGAAATAGGATGAGCTGGCATAGGATGACCACATGCATTTTTTTCTCTTTATTACTATTTTGTATCCATTAAGAAGTTATAAGTAAGTAGGCACAAAAAGCAATGTTTTTAAAAAGAAAATTCGAAGGCAGGATAGCAGATATTATGCTGACTGCTCGCTCATTCAGCATTTCCTTAGGTCCAACTCCTTTTGACATACTCCACAATGGTAGTGAAGCCACTCTGGAGATGCTACCTGACCACTGCACAAACACTTTGGAGAAAGATGGTCGAGTACATTAAACTTGCTAGACAATTTATAATCCCCTAACAGTTTCAATTCAATGCAGGGTTAGACCCTGGGTCAGTCCTTTGCAAATCAATGGACACTAATTAGCTCTCATCTAACTGCTGGGAAAAAAGAATGCACATGAACTTGAGTTTTCTGACCATCAGACTTCATTAGAATCCAAACTTGGTGACACAAGTGGTAAGGCCTAAGAAGACAAACCCCCTGTAATTGCTAAAAAACAATGCCTTACCAGGTTCTCCTGTAGAGAGGCTATGGAAAGTTCATCACCTGAAAAAACTTACCAATTACCATTTCTCCCCAACCTACCTCTCCCCCTGCACCTCCCCCTCAGAAGAACACAAACAACTACAACGACCAAAAGGTTTAAAGGAATTTAACATACACAGCAGGGTACAAAGACGAATTGAGATGTGTGTCATGATGCAGCAAGCCTGTGATTCGCAAGACCTGATCCATGTTCACTTAGGTGGGCTGCAGCACCTATCTTGGACTAAGATCTCTGAAATGGAAACCGGACAAAGAAATGGAAGGCACCAACCCCTAAAATGCACTGCCGCACACCTCTTGGAAAAGCTGGCAGCTGTGAGATACTGATTACAGCATGTCCTACAGACCTCACTGAGAGAAATCAACAGGCAACACTGCTCCTAGTAAAGACGGTTCTTTCTCCCACCACTCAAATAAACAGCGTGAGTGTGGGTCAGGTAGGCAAGAATTGGGGGTAGATGCTTTGCTGTAGAAGTATGGACCATACTTCTAATAAAGATCCAGGGTATGTACCAGACAAAGAACTTTCCAATATTAAACTTGCTTTCTTTCCAACAGCTTTGCTTATTTCAGGTAAAGAGCTGAAAATTCCTCCTTTGTCAAGTGATAGATTGGCCTGCTGTACAGCTGTGACACATGTTCTCCTAGGTCCATCAGTGGGAATGTACATCATCTTCTGGCAAGGACAGCAAATTAGTAAGTGCTAATTTCAATTTATTTTTCAGAAGCATGAAGAGTAGGCTGGGTTTTGGTGGGGTTTTTTTTTGCTTTTTGTTTTTGGGGTTTGGGTGGGTTTTGGCAGGTTTTTGGGGGTTTTTTTTAGGAAGGAGAGTGGAAGAAGTCATCAATAAAATTAAAAAAAGCACTGTTAGCCAAAGCTCTCCAAATTTTTCACTGCAAACAGCCCTGCAATACCTGTCTGATACAGGTAAATTGTATTACCCTTGTATAAGGGATAGAAAAACTGTGCTACCACAAGTACAAATCGACTTACTCCAAATCACGCTAAAAACCATCAGAAGACTCCACAATTACCCAAGTTCAGTCCCTTTACCACATCGGCTAGGCCCAAATGCTTGTGTTTGCATATGACAGAACCAGAACTACTGATAGTGAAATTGGCAACCACCATTACACACATCAGTCCCAGAGAAAGAGATATGAAAATGAAGAACTATACATAGAATGAAGTAAGTATGCATGGACTATATACTCTCAAAGAGTGGACATGCCTTTCCCAGATACCTGCATATAATTTTAAAGATAGTTCTTGTATTAAAAAGGACTCAAGACAGTAAAGGCACCATGCATCCCTGCATTTTTTTATTTTTTTTTACATTCTTGATCAGCATATCAAACATCACATTTGAATAAACGCCAACAAATACAAGCCCAACAGGAGGTCAGGACCAAGCATCTAAAGGCAATCATGTAACTTATGAGTGGTCTGAAAGTGAACATGCTGTAGATTGTGTTTGAAAACAAACAAACAAACAAACAAAACTTTCAGCATATCTGAAATGTCCAAATAGTCTACCAAAATAATTACATACAAGTGACCAGATAGGTCGCTTCATTCCAGCAGAAGAGTGCTCACCTGGGCTATTACCCAATTCTAGGAGAGCAATTCACGCTTTTCACAAGTGCCTGGGCAAGTTATCTGCAGTGCAGTGTCCCTGCAGGTTGATCCTCATGCATAAGGGCTTCTGTGCCTCCTGTGCAGCGTATGTGTGAGGGCTGCACATGGCCACTCGCTATCTTGGACGCAGTTAAGATGACAAAACAGACACCTCAGGCACCACGAGGAGGATATGCAGGAACAACTGCTAGGTGGATTCATTGAGGTAACTCGTTCCTACATTCACTCTTCCTCTTTACACAGAAACCTTATCACCTGTTTCTCTCTTGCTCTGTGTACATATGACAGTTTTACCCCTAATAATTACATTTTGGTGAGATCAACTAAAAAGGCATGGACTGCCTTTGAATGTTTCACATATAGGTATGCGCTGATAAATGAACTCTGCATTTCTGGTGCTACAGAAATATCTCCAAACTCCCCGATACAGTCAGGCCAGAGTACATACTGTGAAACTGTGTGATAGTTACTAGTATCCACACTGCAATGGCTACAAACAGCGGAACGCGAGTGTCTACTTTGGAGTCTTCATCGGATGACTGCACATGAAAAACTCCAAGATGATTTCAAGTTTGAGGTTTCTAGGGCATCTGATATTCTGAAGATCAACAATAATATAAAGCAGGTGATGTAATGGAGAGAAGCACATCTCTGCCTCTGATGGGAAACGTAACACATACACATTTAGAAGAAAAAGAATCCCCATGGATGAAATCTGGAAATTGCTTCACTGCAGTGATTATCACACAGTTTCACAGAAACTGGTTTGATCTAGATCAATCATTTTTATATTTCTATTTTTAGATCACCACATTTTTCCAGTGGAGGTACAAGCCCCTGTATGGCAAACCTCATGACAACACTTACAGAGCTTTTAGGCTGCCTTATGAGTTCCCTTAGAAAGAGGACCATGGCCTCCGGCCTCCCAGTGATCTATACTTTACAGCAGCATAGAAAGTACTGATCTCAGGCTGCAACTTAAATGCCAAATACAAATTCAACATAAACATCTTTCTCACAATAAATGAACATGAGTTTTCAATTATATGGTTTGGCTTGGTTTGAAACTGAACTATGAAACCAAACTGTTGCTGCTTTAAAAATAACATGTTCTAAAACATTTTAAGGATGCCTGCCTAAATCAAAATTAGCATTCCAAAATCGGTAATGACAAAATATGTACTTTAAATGGAAAAATGTTAAATCGCTGGATTGTGACAATGACAATAAAGAATCATTAAAGATACATCAGCTCCCTCATTTCACACCTTCTTGCATAACAGTCCTACACTTGCAGTAGGACAGCCTCCCACCTCCCAGACACTGAACACAGTGAACCCAGAGGAAAGAAACCCGCTGTTTTATGTGGCTCTTGGACAAGCTCCCGAGTCAGCCTTCAACAAAACTGTGGTTTTTTGTTGTTGTTAAAAGCTACTGTCACATGCTTGTCTCCCATCATGGCATCTCCATTTCCTCCCAGAGATAAACTGCAGCTGTTACAGATTTTATTGGAATGTGTAGTTAATCAGGAGCTCTCCAACCCATGTCAATAGTCTCATGGGTCCTCCAGGCCCAGTGCTATATAGGAAAAGTGAATAATTTCATCTCTGCATCTGCACAAGATCTTTCTGAAACTGAACAAGTAAATGGCGCTCTTCATCGTGCTTTACTCTTCATTCATTTGGTGAATTCAGAGTTTCTCAAAAAAAGTGTCCATTCATGTAAGATTTTTTTCCATCCCTACAGTGTGAGTTAAATGGAACCCTAACATCTAAACAGTATGTAAATGCTATGTGTGCAGCAGAGGCGGAGAGAAAGGAGCGTCAGCTTATTTTAAAATGAATGTAAGAAATAATAAAATATACTTGAAAGTGGTATGGTTCCTTCTGCTAACACTGAGATCACGTTCAGCTTAATGACAAGTCATCTGCTCTGACATGAAGTGGAAACAAACTTTAGTTGGAACACACCCTTCACCTTTCCACCTAGCCCAATATTGAAAAAGCTTTGACCCCTAAACTGAAGCCCGCTGATTTTCTTTGTCATACAGCAGTAACATACAACACTTGACCAGATTCTGCAGCATAAAAGGCATTTTCAGGGATCTGCAATGAGTACAGTTGTGTAGAAAGCACATTTCCAGGTGTTTTACCACCGAATGCTGGGAGAAACCACAGTGCATTCCTTACCGGGGGAGTGAGGCATCTACCCCCTGTTCTCCAAGCACGCAAAACCACCAGTACACGGACCAAACTTGGCAAGACTTTCAGCGAGACATGCTTATGCTTTTGGCAGAAGGGAGCTGACCACTTTCAGCATCAGTGTCCTTTGCCAGCTGGCCAAAGAGTACACAGATGCAAGGGAAGCAAATTAGCTGCCCACTGGCAAAAAGAAATGCTGAGCAGCACCTAAGGAAAAAGCGTGTGTGTGTGCGCGCGTGTGCATGCGTGCACGTGTGTGATTGAGTATGCATGTGAGCATATATATATATGCGCACCTGTGCTTTGGGAAAGGGAGTAATACAGTTAAACTGTAAAAATTGTCTGCTACTAGCCCTGTGGTATCATTTTCTGCAACGTTCTCACAACAAACAGGCACTTTTTCCATTAAAATCTTCCAAGCTGAATTTTAAAGATTAAACACAAGGACTGCAAGGATGCTAAAGAAAATTTTTTCTAATAAAGTCTGAAATCAGACCCCTTCAAGAAAGTGCCCATACAATCACTTACAGGATTTTAGCAACTTAAGGTAAGCATGTCATTGTATCTTCTCTCTTTTTTTGGTCTCTTAAAGAACGAGTGCCTGTGGAAAAAAAACTACACATCAACATTTGGTAAAATAAAAAAAGCCTTCTGGATTCAGAAGATATATGAGAAATGACTTAGAAAAATTAACGGGACAAGAATTAGCGGCTGATAGATTAGGTTTGGCTGAGAGAGGGAATCTGCCTGTACATTAATTAGATTCTGCAATCACAGCCCCTTTTCGCCCGTACATATCCCGCCACTATCATTACATGATCAACAGATTTTAATGAAAACTAATGCTTTCTTTTGCGAAATTCCATGGGGACTATATATAAGGTTGAGTTTACTTTTCTGAATATTTCTTGAAAATTGTACATAACGCAAGTGCACATTTGTTGGCTGTAAAGGTGTACAACAGCAATTTTTTGCAATGACAGTGCAGAGAGGGAATATGAGATCTGTGTGCTAATGAGCTGACACTGCAGAGGCTAGAGCAGTGTTAGTATAGTGCACTACAAGTGCAGAGCAGAAAGACATACGCGGGTTATTTCTAGGGAATATGATCTACAGAACTGTACGCATAATTCAACATTAATACTAACATCCTTCATCAGAGGTTATAAGAAAAGCATGAAAGACTTCAGTGATGAATTTATACATTTGATTTGTTATATTGATATTGTTCTGAAAAAGCCAGCTCACTCCCTACATGAGCATTTTTGAAGAAAATATAACATCCATGTTTTACTTGATTTTATTCATTCACAGGTCAGGTTAACTTTCTTCCTTTCTGTTTTTTCTGATGGCAAAAAGCTGCATATTTTAAAAGATGTAATAAATCTCCCCAGAGCCAACTGATAAACTTCAATTCACCCTTAAATACACTGGAATTTTCATCTGTGTTTGTATTTTCTCTCTGTTAAGATATCATAAAGCTAAACAAATAGGTGGGCAGGTAAATACAGAGTGGATGAATACTGTATGCATGTGTGTAAATTAAATATACCGAGAGGGGCTCAGTGCTAGCAGTGAAGCAGGGAATACATGTACATAAATCGAATTATGCATCATTTAACTGAAAGAGGAATGAGAGGGAGGGGCTTAGGGCAGGAATTTTCTTTTGCTTCTAAACAAGTTTGTTCCCATGTTGGGGTATTGCCAAATCAGCCCTACCAGAGGTGGGCTTTTTATCTGTGGCTCATGAGGATACTTCAGAAGTGATTTTTTTTCTCCTGCCTCTGGAATGCACCAGATTGCACCAAGCGGGATGTGCAGCTGTACAGTAAGAACGTTAAGTCTTTCCTGAGCGGAGCCCCCCTCAATTCCTGCACACATGAACACTTACTACAGTCACTATCATATAAATCAAAGCAAAGGAGAATGAAAAGTATTATTTTATGGATACTGACTAGTACAGGCACTAGGTTTAAGCTACACGTGCTACCTTCTCCGATTTCCCCTCAGTTCCTTTACCTATCCCACCACAGTCAGTCACAGTCTCCCTCTCCAGTGAAGGCAGTCAGAGTCACTGCAGGTTTCTCTCCTATGGATCCCTGCCAATTGCAAATATTGATCAAAAGGCTGTGTGACAGCGCTGGAGACAATTTATGCTTATCTCCAAGAGAAGTAAAAATGTTGTGGAAAGAATTCCTTCATGGATATGGCAGCACCCTGAAATTATCTGCCACTCCACTGGGAAGTGAGGATGTGATTAAGGGTACTTAGGCCATAATGTTTTACGTGTTAGCCAGGTAGTGTGAGAGGCTATTAGTTCATCCTGATGTATTGATATGCATGAGCATTCTGACTTTCAAAGATAATTGTTTCCAGATCCAAAAGGAGCAACTACTGTTCTATTTTTTTATTTTGAGCTACTGAGGCCTATATGACTGGTGACTTGGACTCACCGTAGTCTTTTCCTACCAACAGTATTACCGGATGGTTGACATAGCTACAGACAAGGTCACCCTTTCATTTTCTTTCTTCTGTTCCTTTTTTCACATCTTCTATTTTTAAATACGTTACTGTAGGTTGGTATTCTCTTGGTCTATGGTTTCTCCAAAGATTTAACTTTTCCCAGTTTTACTACACTGGCAATAGGCATGTTGGAACATGCAGCCCTATACTACAGAAAACCACCTCGTCTTACTAAAATTGCCACAGCTTTCACTAAGAAATGACAAAAATCATTAGATGTCAGAAGATGAGAAGCAGACTAATACATTGACTGCCTCTGAACGAGCGTGTGGTTCACTTGTCTTGGTGGGATCTGTAAAGAAGTGCTGATAGAACTTTTAAAAAACAATTAATAATTAATCACCCAAGCAGTTTAATGTATTTAGTTTAAATCCATATAATTGATATTTAGGAAACTATGTTTGAGATACAGCCTCTTGAAGGGATTACACTGATTAAGGATTAATAGCCTGATGTTTGTTGTAAGAGCTGTTGAGGCCGGATAGGAGTAGTAAAATAAGATGCAAAGTACAGACACACTTTTATTTACCATTTTTTTCCACTTCACCAAATATTTTTATTGGATATCGTATAATCAACCCCCCCCAAAAAAAAAGTTTTTAAGGTGCTGATACAAAGCCCTTTAAAAGTGTAATGCTGCACTAGCAAGAAGCAGTCACATGGGGGATATGTTAGAGTATCAATCCAAAATGTGTCCAAATATTTCCTTATTGTGTATTTTCTAACCATCAACTTTCTCGGGAAATACCTGAAATCCTAGAAGAATAACATCTACTTGTCCAGCCTTCCAATTATACAGCGTGGGACAGGAATGTAAGAACTATCCTATCCCCAACAAACAAAAAATTAAAGAAATAAGATCCTCAAAACAAGGAATTGTTTTAAAGCAAGATATACCAGTTTTCTGTACTCCAATACTTCATTATTTTACTACAATGCTTCCTCTTTGAAGATTTTATACTGTGAGTGTATGAACAGGCATCCCGTTCATAACACAAAGTTAGTACATTGCATTCAGAGGTCCTTTAGATCATACACAGGCATATTTCTGTACACTGCAAAGTGCATGCAACTACCTCACAAGAAGACTCCATTCATCTTCAAAGGTTTACAATAAAACTGAATTTGGACATGTCAGTAAAACAAATATTGAGGAACTACTATTGGTAAAGGAATGCTTTTTAAAATGCAGAACACGCACCAGTCTTTCAGAAAGAAGATTTCGCATTTTAACACCACATTAACACTACTCAAAGTTCTATTTTGCTGCTTCTGTTAATAAAGGCTCAAATTACAAGTATTATAGCTTGTGCAGAGCTATTTCTCGTAACGTGAAGCATTCTGATTCCGTTTTCTCTCCCCTCAGCTCTAACACTATTTGTCAGTTCACAGTCGTCTCAGATTTTAACAGGACTTTCACTGTAAGAAAACAACCCAGTATTTCAGGGCAGAGAAGGCAAGTAAGCCCCTCTAGCTTTGTCCCCTCAAGGTCACTTGTAAACAGCTCTTTCTGTTTTATTCCTACATGGTATTATTTGCAAATCATACTGTTTCACACGGTTAGGTTGTAGCCTCAACAGAAAAGGGATGTTACTTCAGCAGCAATTCACTGATCACAGCTACACAGCGCTGCTATATAAAAAACATGGTTATTTTTCTGGAAAACAAAACTAAAGGGGTGAAAAGAAGTGGTGAGAGAAGTTTCCCTAAGGTATTATTCAACCATATAATGCTGCAAATCTACTAAACCTCATGTCAGTACACGCATTTGTTGCACTCCGTTGTATGAACAAGAACTCTGGGCTACCAGGGGAGAAATTGAATGTAAGGCTAGATAACAAGTAAGTATTTTTTTAAAAAAGCATGTATTTACTTACAAGCATTTGTCACTGAAAAACTGTTGGAAGAGTCCAAGTGATCTACATGATAGTTCAAATGGAAGGGCTTCTCCGTCGTATTTTGGTTTGTGTTGTATAACTGCACAGCGAATCGAAATGCACTGTGCTCCTGAACAGTGTTCCTCATGAAAAGTCCACCTAGGATGGGAAAAAAAAAGGGAGAAGGTATTTCAGAATGAATTTTGAGAAGAAACAGCAGCAGTAAGTTACATTCGCACACTGCACATCTCGGGAAAGACTGAACAGGAGCAGGCTGAGCCTGAGCACGTAATTCTGACAGAGCGTGTACATCAAATACATACTCCCGAGTCCAAAGTTGGGCTTTTAAAGCCACGCATCACATCCAGGTGCCCCCCAGAGCGGTCGGGAGTCACTGGGAGCTGCAGGTGCACCTTGAACACCAGGCCACTTCCACACGGATGCCCACACGCCGATTTAAAAGTCTAACTTGCGTGGCTCCTACATTATCTCCAGACTACCCAAACAACGTCTCCGTGGAGTTATTTGCTAAGGACACGGCTGGCGTGGCAAACGTGCGGTTTGAAACGGTCTGCTGGAGAACAGGCACCGCCGAGCGCTGCTCCAAGGGAGAGGCAGGGGAAAAAAAAACCCCAACCCCAAGTTTCACTCGCGTCCCCTCAGCCTCACGGCTCGTTCGGCCCCGGGGTCGGGGCACGCCGGTACACCTTCGCGCCGTGACTCCCTCGCATTATTCGCTACCGTGGGGTGCGCAGCTCCGGGGCCACCGTTCCGCATAGCCACGGACCAAATCCTCCCGCCGTTCCTGAGGGGAACGGACAGCGCAGCAGCACCAGCCGCCCGCCACCGCTCACCGCCGCCCGCCAGCGCAGCCCGGGCGCCGTTTCTGCCTCGCTTCTCCCTCACGACAACGGCCAAGGAGCCGGGGCCAGCCGCCGGGGCCGCCCGCGCCCCGAGCCGGCTGCGCCCGGGGTCGCCCCCCGCCGCCCCCCGCTCCCCCTCGGTACAACTTCCCCGCGGCTGGCGGGGGTTGAGGGGGGGAAGGAGCGGGTCGCGGTGCCGCGGCGGGCGCTTACCGATACTGATGGTGTTGGGGAAGCCTGCCAGAGCCTCCCCCAGCAGCCCCGCCAGCAGCAGCAGGAGGGTCCGGGGCGCGCTCTGCCCCATTTTCTTCAGCCCCTGCGGTTCAGCCCCTAAAACGAAACTGGCGGCACAGGCATGAGCGCAACTGGAGACTCGGAGTAGTGTCAATGGTGGTGGCGATGCTGGCGGAGGTAGCGGGGAGGATGGTTCCCCCTCCTTTCTTCCCTTCTTCTTCTTCTTTTTTTTTTTTCTCCCCCCCCCCCCAAATCCCTCTCCTCTTGTCTTCACCCCAGCCTGGGAGGGCTCATTGGCTGCGAGGTTGCCTTTCTCCCCCCCGTCTCCAGCAGCCCCCCCCCAGCGCAGGGACTTCCCCCAAAGATGGTGGGTAGCGGAGCCGGCGAGGCTGCTCCGCCCGGGCCGGGAGGGGGGTTATCGATCAAACTTGGCGTGAGGCGGGCTGGCAGCCGCCCGCCGCTCCGCTCCGCTCGGCTCGGTTCGGCCCGCCCAGCCCCGGCGCTGGCGTCTCCCGGCCGCGGCGGCAGCGCTCGGGGCTGCGGTCGGAGGGAGCTCGGCGGCCTCACGTGGGCCGGCCCCCGGGCTGCAGCTGGCCCCTTTAAAGCTGCATCGCCTCGGTGTGTGTGTGTGAGTGTGTGCGTGTGTGTGTGAGGAGTGAGTGAGTGCGGTGCGTGCGCCTGTCTGCGGGCGGGGGAGGAGGCGGGGAGCTGAGCCGGAGCCGGCAGAGGAGGGCGGGGGGGTGGCGAGGGGGATGCGGCCCGGGTCCTGCCCGCGCCCGAAGGCGGCGGCGGCGGCGGCGGCGGTGGGGCAGGGCCGGGCCGGGGAAGGCGGGCGCTGAAGGCGCCTGAGGGCCGGGGGCCCAAAGGCGGCAGGGGCGCCTCAGGGCCGGGACACGACGCCAGAGGCCCCGTGAGGGCGGGGGCAGCCGGGGGCCGGCGGGCCTGCCCCTCGGCGGGCGGAGGAAGGCGCCCGAGGGGCGAGGGCCAGCGCGGCCCCGCCTGAGGGGAGAGGGCTGGCGGCGAGGCGGGAGCGTGAGGGCGGCCGGAGGGAGGGCTGGAAGGGGCCGCGGGGCAGCCGGCAAGGAGCGCGGAGGGACGGTGGACTTTTCCCGGAGGGGCTGCCTGCCCTGCCCCCGAGTTATCCCCGTCCCTCCTCCGGTGCTAACGCCTGAGGGGGGGAGGCTCCCGCGTTCATCCACCCAGGGTGCCGTCAAGTCAAGAAAGACAAGGATGAGTTTATCCCGCGCAAGGGAACGTTAGGTCCTTCCCAGCCTCCTCTAAAGGATGGAAATCCAACAAAGTCGCCCTGTTTCATCCCTTATGCTGGAAAAAGACAGGGATCATCTGTCAGAAGCTGCGTCGCTCCAGCACAGAGCACAAAGCGTGGCCTGCCCCGTGGCCGCAGGGCAGCAGGCAGGTGCGTGTTGGACACCCTGTGTACCACTCAGCTACCCACCTCTTGGCTGAGCACCGATCTTGATACGCCCCTGGCCTGCACATTCGTAGGGAGCTACTGTGCTTCTGCTCGAAGCTTGGTTCTCTGAGGGCTCCGTCTCCTTGACACCCCGCTATATGAATCCTGCAGCTCTTTTCACTGCTTCGAGGCTCACAAAACTGTAGAAAATGGAGACAGAAAAGAGATATTGGGTCACCTAGTCCATCTCACAGGCCTAGAGAAGATTGTTCTTCACTTAATGTTTCCTTTTCCTCTGATTTCAGGAGGTCGCTTTCCCTTGGTCTTCCTCTGCTTGCCTTTTTTTTTTTTTTTCTTAATCTCAAACTTTGGTGTTCTTTGGGTCTATGTTCAGTTGAGTTAGGGATAATATCAAAAGCAGTTGGCTTTGCATTTGCAAAATAATCAACCAGTGCCACTGGCTCTAGCGTCACATAAGCATACGAGATGTGAGACGGTGGCAGGTTACTGCACACATGCTAATAAATAACATCAGAGATTCAAACCACTACTCTTGAAGGAAGCCAAAGGCACAGGTGAAGAACAGGGCATCCCATTAATGACGCAGGAGCATAACATATGCCTTTAGCAGCATATATGTGACTCCTACTTACTCCTAGGTGCATGCATTGGTTGCTACATGTGTGTTGTTTTATGAGAATTGTGCCCAGAAAATGGACTCTATTCCAGTTCAGGCAGGAGTAGGGATCAGGCTGCAGGGTGTCTGGTAATGTTCCCTGTTTAGATTGAGATGGCAGTTGTCACTTTATCTGTTTAAAGAAATGCTTATCTGTATGGACAGGTGGAGTATAAAGTCCATCTTTATATCTATAGCACTCCACAAGCTCAAAGCACTCTACAGATATTACCTATGAATTCCCGTAAAGATCCCATGAAGCATGATTGTATTCTTCTTATACAGATTTAAAAACTTGAGGGAAGCAACTGGCCCAGCTCACCTAGACAGGAAGTTTCAGACCCAGAATTAAGATCATGAGCAGCAGCCCAGCTTCACTGTAGAGCACTCTTCTCTCCAGTGTCCTTTGGTGAGCATAGCAGATCTGAAAACTACGGACAGGTACATGAAGTTTAATCATTCAAGACAGTTGTGAAAACCATGTTCCTATAGGCAAATAATTTCTCGCCCTGGTTGCAAACTACTTATCTTTCCCCATTCTACCCACTTCCAGCCCATTTCTAACACATTCTCCACAAAGTCCTGCTGTCCTCTATTTTGTGTCTTTTCCTAGTACCCCTTCTTTCTTCCTCTTCACTTGCTCTCACAAAGTTCTTCTCTCCATGCCTGCAGCTGTGTATTCCAGGCTGACTGCCACCTGCCACACTGACAGCTGATGATGTACTGACAAAATTATGAAAGAAATTATGTTTAACATTATAGATGTTAGAACAAGAGAAGAGATAAAATAGCCATGAATGAAGGTGGCGTGTGTCAGAACAGCCAGTAGGGTGGGTATCTCATCTCAAATAAAATGGTGCTTCACAGCCTCATCTCAAAATGGAGAGTCTTGTTATAATCCAAAATATATCTGTGCTAAGAGACAAATAAATTTTCATTACCACCCACATTTTTCCTCCTGAAGTCCCTAGTATACATGTCATTATTATAATTTTCAATACACACTTTGCTTTTTTGCTTAGGCAATTAGTCTCATGGTACTATTTGCAGATACAAATGGTACAGCAGCTGTCCCATACAGATTTTGGAGAAACCCAAAGAGACCCCATCCCAGTTTATCTTTCTTGACAGTGAACCCAGCGTGTCCTTGGACAAAATGGTAGGAGTTTAGTTGGCTTTATGTGGATATTAATGCCATGCAAGTAGTTTATATACTTTGCTAGGGATGCTCAGTGACTCGAGTTAATGAGTTCCATGGTAACCGAGGTCATACCAGATGCTTTCCCAAACCTTCCCTAACTAAATACAACCAAGAATTTGCAGGATAATCAGAGCTTCATGTTTAGATGATTTATAGTGTTCTGGGACACTAGGGGATTCTGAGTACTATCTACCTGAGCAGGAGGAGGTAATGATTTATAATTAGCTAATGTGTTCTCAATGTAATGTCTAATAGTGGATTAGAAAAATGCTATGGAATTTGGGACACAGCGTTCTCACTGAGCTTTCTGATGTTACTAGGCTAAACCCATAGTGTTAGCATAAAGTCATGGCAAAATCTACACCAGGATTCTGTGGCTCAAGCTTCACCCTAACTGCACTAAGCTGACTTTATCACTTTTGTCATTCCTGTTTCTAATTGCAAGAGAAGCTCAGGCAGCGAGTCTCTAGAAATCATTGTATTTCTCCCAATACCAACCAAATCAGGTTATAATTGCCAATAAATGTATTACCAATTGTGTCTTACAGCCTTTTTGTTTGTTTGTTTTAAACTGGTTATTTCTTCATAAAAACAAAGGACAAACAATTAACTGAACTTTATGTTAATGTCAGCATTTTGATTAGCTAAACTGATTAATTCTGCAATAGACAGTTAACAGATAGAGTGATAGTGAGGAGAGACAGAAGCAAAGATGAAAAGGGATTCAGGAAGAAGATGAAACTACAGATAGAAGGAGTCAAGGGGAAAGTACAGTGTCAAAAGAGGGAAAATGAATACAGACGTTACAGCTTCATACATTTTGGAAAACAGGTCAAAAGGACATCTAGTTAAGATTTGATTATATTATGAGTGGGCATAGAACAAACTATTGAAGCTCTCCTGTTTACCTTTCATTACCATGCAATAACAGAGACATAAAATGAAATTAAAAGGCAGCAGACAAGAGACAGTTTTAACAGAAATATTCTGCTATGCACTTTATAGCTAATCTATAAAGCTGTCTTCTACACAGTATTCTTGGCAAAAATAATTGTTTTTAAAAGTTTCAAATTTTATGTGAATTAGTGGAGTAAATGCATTAGACTAACTAGTAAAAAGCTGCTGGGATTAATATTCAGAATTCATGGCAAAAAGTAGCTCCTGGATGCCTCAAGAAAGACCTGTTCTTATGCATGATGAGAATTTACAGTATGTCTAACATTCTCTGAAAGTTTTTGTACCAGTCAGCATTAGAGACAGGATAGGAGACTGCCTGAACCATTGATTTGTTGTTGCTCATTTTTTCTAAGAACAGTTAACAGGTGAAATCCTGGAAACACAGAAGTGTATGGTAGGTTTATTACCCCTATCATTGGAGCTAGGAATTTGCCCAATACATCTTGGCAGAATAATATCATCTGGCACATAGAAATATGTTCTAGTACATGGAAGGATGATCAAGATTTGTGTAGGAACAGGGTCAAAGAGGAAACTTGTTGATAAATAAAAGTCATTACTCCATTACTGGAGTCTAATTCAAATTTAGGTAGCAGAAGCAAATTCATGCAGGAATTTTTATCAGAACGGAACATGGACTGTTACAGTAATAACCTATATATATTACAATTGCACAACTAAGACACAAATGTGGAAACAGTCAGCATGTACAAATGTCTTCATTTTTCTTGGGTTTGTGGTATCTTCAGGATACATACTTCTAATTCTTCTAAGAGCTACGGGGCTGGTGGAAATGTAGTGTTATTATAGTCCCATAATGTCAGAAACAATTTATATTACCTTCTCCTTTCTGATTAACTGTACGCTAGGCACTGCTGGCATAACACAGCCCTGCAATTCTTATTTAAACCTGTACTGTTGCTGTGCTCATCTATATTTATTACTTAAGGAAACAGTAAATCAAGTAAAAAAGTAATGATATCCCCTATATACTGTTAAAGTGAATCCTCTCTCTCTTTTTGTTTTATACCTATGAATACAGTTTTCAAGAAATCTTGGGAGTTATATCCAGTTCATGCCCACTTCAAATGTGCAATATCTGACCAATGAATATTTAATTTCCGTATATAATTACTGAAATATATTCTTCTTAAAGACAATCTCTTTTAGCCCTAAGTAGTGAATAATCAGTTCAGATGATTGTTTGCCAATCAAAAGTCTATTTTCGTCCTGGTGTGTGTTTGTATATTACCATAACTCACCTCATCTCAGTTCAAATCTGCAGTAGTGTCTTTTAATGAAAACGTCTTTGGAAAACAGCACATAGATTCTTGGAAATGGATGTTTAGACAAAAAGAATTTACATTTTTCACTGAAGTTTTAAGGACTTCAGATTTGTTCTGTTCCACTTGATCAGACAGAGATTCCTACCCTCCCCTAAGCCATCAGTCTGGTGATTACAAATTTTTAAGTTATGCAGAAAACTGACATTCAGTTCTCTGCTAATTTCAAAGAACCTGTTTTACTTCTGGAGTCAGCCTTTGCAACACTAGGGTATGGAATCACTCTCTTTTTTTTAAAGTTAATCCAATTCATATATATAAGGTATTAGTTAATATGGGAAGGAAATTAGACAGAAAAGGAACTTTAAGCTGTGTCTCCCTTAGTCCTGGGGAATATATTGTCTGTGGAGTGTTGGTCTCTCCCTTGCTTTGTCACTACCCAATAAATGTCACCTTGAATGTGAAAAGATTTCCCTATGCAACTTCCATGAAAAGAAAGCATTTCCTTAGAAGAAGGAGGTGCATATAGCATATGTGGTAAGAATGAGCAGCTCCAGTACTTTAAGACCATTTTTTCCTCTCACTTAAAGACCTACCTGCCATCCAATTCCAACAGCATCTGAAACTCTAACAACACAATGTATGAAGAAAAACACCAAGGAAGCTAGCAAACTGTCAATATAGGGAATTTATGGGACAGTCCAGAATCTGAGAAGGCAACAGAGAAAAATCATAGGAAAAGAGATATCCTATTGCAACATCACAGTCTAACCCACAGGCTGGAGATTTTGATCCATGTATACTAAAAGATCTAATACACAGTCTTTAAATCATATTTTGTTGTATTGTGAAGGACTTGCATTGTCCATCTGCACAGAGATGAATTTCACCTAACATGATTTGATTTATTGATTTCAGTGGGATTAACTGAAAGTACAAAGATGACTACAGTGGTACACTTACATTGATGTGAGTAACACAATGTGGTTCTGATAATCTGCGGTGTTCAGGAGACAAGCAAATCCTTCAGAAACCCAGTGGCTTATTTAAAAAGACCTGATAGTAACAACATAGCCAATGTTAACAGAACTGTTCTCATGCTTTATGAAACTTTCATTCCTAATTAAAAGTTGTTTGGCTTCGCAAGTCACACCTTGTAGCAACTGTGCTGGATCTTGATAGTTACAGTATAAAACTGACTGACTATTTGATTGCTCTTTCAGCACAACAGAAGGCATAAGGAGTGAAAAAGCAATTGCAAAGGGTTTTGTAATAGCAATTCTCACCTTGTATCAATTTGAAGAGCCTTAAGCATTCTCCAGTAGATCTGCAGTGGTCCTTATATAGCAAATTGAAGTTGACTGGCAATAGATTTACTCTTCTTAATTACCTTTTGCAGACTCTTCAGAAGTAGCCCATGAGTCCCAAGGAGTCCACAGACCTGATTTGCATGAAAAGAGATATTTATTTATTATCATCTGTTAAATATTGGTTTAGTATCAGCTTATCTTGGAGTTGCTCTTGAACATGTAAACTGCTAGAATCCTGTTTTGAGTTCTGTTGTGTCCTCATAAGCACTCAAGTACTAACATGAAGGTAAGATCACTACTATCACTGAATGTCTATTTTTAGGAACTTTGTCTAACCCATGATGTTGCTAGAGCATCTTACTTTTGATGATGAAGCTCTGTGTTGTTCATACAACCATTACTTTTAGTAAATTTGAAAGCAGACTTCACTGTGTAACTGACTCAGACGAAGTCAAGGAAGAGGCACCCATCTATCTTGTGTTCATAGTCCCACAGCTCTTAGTGTTACTTTTCAAAATACACTGGACCAAATCCTCATCCAGTGTAAAGCACCTTAGATTAGTGAAATAAATTCTACTGTGGAGTAGGATAAATGGACTCTAAAGGGATCAGGTTAGAAAAGCTAAAGCCCTAAAAGGGATCAGGTTAGGAAAGCTAAAGCCCTGATAGAATTAAATCTGGCCAGGGACATCAAGGGCAACAAGAAAAGCTTCTATGTGTACATCGGTGATAAAAGGAAGACTAGGAAAAATGTGGGCCCTCTCTGGAAGGAAATGGGAGACCTGGTTACCTGGGACATGGAGAAGGCTGAGGTACTCAACGACTTTTTTTCCCCGAGTCTTCACTGGGAACTGCTCCAGCCACACTGCCCAAGTTGCAGAAGGCAAAGGCAGGAACTGGGAGAATGAAGAACTGCCCACCGTAGGAGCAGATCAGGTTCGAGACCATCTAAGGAACCTGAAGGTGCACAAGTACCTGGGACCTGATGAGATGCATCCATGGGTCCTGAGGGAACTGGTGGATGAAGCGGTTAAGGCACTATGTATCACATTTGAGAAGTTGTGGCAGTCCAGAGAAGTTCCTGCTAACTAGAAAAGGGGAAACATAACCCCCATTTTTAAAAAGGGAAAAAAGGATGACCCGGGAAACTACAGGCCAGTCAGTCTCACCTCTGTGCCCAGCAAGATCATGGAGCAGATCCTTCTGGAAACTATGCTAGAGTACATGGAAAATAAGGAGGTGACTGGTGACAGCCAGCGTGACTTCGCTAAAGGCAAATCGTGCCTGACAAATTTGGTGGCCTTTTACAACGGGGTTACAGCATGGTGGATAAGGGAAGGGCAACAGACGCCATCTGCCTGGACTTGTGCAAAGCATTTGACACTGTCTCACATGACATCCTTGTCTCTAAATTGGAGACGTGGATTTGGCAGATGGACCACTTGGTGGATGAGGAATTGGCTGGATGGTCGCACTCGAAGAGTTGCGGTCAATGGCTTGATGTCCAAGTGGAGACCAGTGATGAGTGACATTCCTCAGGGGTTTGGTATTGGGACCAGCACTGTTTAACATCTTGGTTGGCGACATGGACAGTGGGATTGAGCGCACCCTCAGCAGGTTTGCTGACGACACCTAGCTGTGTGGTGCGGCTGACATGCTGGAGGGAAGGGCTGCCATCCAGAGGGACCTTGACAGGCTTGAGAGGTGATCCTGTGTGAACCTCATGAAGTTCAACAAGGTCAAGTGCAAGGTCCTGCACATGGGTTGGGCAATCCCAAGCACAAATACAGGACGGGCAATGAGTGGATTGAGAGTAGTCCTGTGGAGAAGGACTTGGAAGTGTTGGTTGATGAGAAGGTCAACATGACCCAGCAATGTGTGTTTACAGCCCAGAAAGCCACCCATATCCTGGGCTGCATCTAAAGAAGTGTGACCAACAGGTTGAGGGAGGTGATTCTCCACCTCTACTCCACTCTTGCAAGGCCCCACCTGGAGTACCGCATTCAGCTCTGGGCCCCCAAGCACAAGAAGGATGTGGACCCGTTGAAGCAAGTCCAGAGAAGGGCCACGAAGATGATCAGAGGGCTGGAGCACCTCTCCTATGAAGACAGGCTGAGAGAGTTGGGGTTGTTCAGCTTGGAGAAGAGAAGGCTCTGGGGAGACCTTATAGGAGCCTTCCAATACCTAAGGGGGGCCTACAGGAAAGCAAGGAGAGGGACTTCTTACAAGCGCATGTAGTGATAGGACAATGGGTAACGGTTTTAAACTGGAAGAGTGTAGATTTAGATTAGATGTAAGGAAGATGTTCTTTACTGTGAGGGTGGTGAGGCACTGGAACAGGTTGCTCGGAGAGGTTGTGGATGCCCCGTCCCTGGCAGTGTTCAAGGCCAGGTTGGATGGGGCTCTGAGCAACCTGGTCTGGTGGAAGGTGTCCCTGCCCACGGCAGGGGCGTTGGAACTAGGTGATCTTTAAGGTGCCTTCCAACCCAAACCATTCTGTGATTCTATGATTCATTGTATTTGACTTTTCTGCTCTGTAATTGCAGTTATCATATTTTGCATGGCAGAAAGATTCTGATCAAGGCCTGCACACCAGTGAATGATCCATATATTTGTTTTCACTCTTTTCACCCTTCCATGTGTATTGCTTAGGAACTAGTTAGCAGACCCCACAATCCTTCTGGGCATCCCTTAAGACTAAAGTTTAGGCAGAAATTTCCTTTCATTTAAAAATGATTCTATAGTCTTGAATTTAAAATTTGTTTTTACTGTTTAGCTTAACTGCATATGTACCCCCCTGAAGAATCATATTTCAAGAATGCAAAATTAACTGAAAAAAGCACTGTGATTTTTCTTGCTTCAAATTATTTAAACAAATCTTGAAAGATTTTTACTCTTAAATTATTATTTTATCTTTTATATTGCTTTCTAAATATTAGAGATATCAGATGTGATTGTTCCCCTTTCTACCAGAGGCCCCTCTGGTACTACAGAGAACTGTTTAAAACATCAAACCATAACTGGACACTCAATCTCGGATAATAATTTGTGTGTCTTAACAAATGCAAAACAATAAATGTAAATCAAGTCAAATCCCTCCTTTTCATGAGTCAGATGCTGTTTCCTTGGTACTTGTGATGCAGTAACCTAGAGTTTAATCTAAAAACCATTACATTCATTAAGCATCATTCTAGTGACTTCAATGGTCTTTGAATAAAGCTAATAGCCTATTTTGTTCCTACGTATCCATAGTGTTGAGGTGTAAGGGAGGCTAGGAAACAACAGGAAAGGCAGGACTAGAATTTTTTTTTAAAATATCTCATGAGCTATTTGTTCTTCATACATCAGAAATTATAAAATAGCATGGGTTGGGTTTTTTTTTGAAGAAGAAGGTGGCAAAGAGGGGGAAGGTGGCAGAGAGGTCACCTTATAGTTCTACCTTGAAACCTGTTTACATAAAAATCACTCTTTTTCAAAAAGAGTAGCTCTGCCTCCTGTACCTAGGTTATGACACTGACTCTGAGCACCATCCAACTCCACAATTACTTTCACAGTTATTAACCAGTTAATTAAATCTCCATAAAGCAAGACAATTCAGAATTATCCTTAACACCATCTTGTTAACCAGCTGTACAGTTATCAGAAGGGTTAGCTAAGAAGCAGCCAGTTTTTTTACACAAGGTTTCTTTGGGGCTGTAATACTTTAACTGTGATGTAGTGAGTTAAGGAGGAAATGCAAACACACGATTTTAGGCTTAACTTTGAAATTTCTCGCTTTTGTGTTGCAAGGCAAACCTTACACATTACTTTGACATACTGTTGTTATTTGCAATGTAATCTTATATAATAATTAACTCCAACTGATCCACTGCAGTGCTTTAGCAAAGTATTGGGGCCTATTAAATTGGACCATGAATACACAGTTGCTTTCCTTATTTCTAACATAATTATGCCGTTGAAGAAAAAAAAAAAAAAAGCAGATTAATGGAAAGGCGTTGCTAAATAGGGCTCCTTGGTGCTGTAAATTTCTGGAGTGCTGTTACGAGGTTTTGAAGTATTAAGTATATATGAAAAGCGACATGCTGGAAATCTTTTGGAAAGCACTTGTTTCTGTTATTCTTTAGGGAAACATTCTGCTGTCAAAGGTGAAATCCAATGACAGCAGCACCGAAGGGTATGTTTTCACTGCAGGCTTATTCATAGCTTTAGGGCCACCCCATTCCACCCAGCATTACACAGTCCCTTATGCCTAGATATACATGAACTTTGAACCTGGCTTTGCCGTTGGAGCTGAATTCAACTTCTAAGTAGATCAGCACTCCTAAAGTTTTCAGTGAGGAGTCTAGCTTTAAGGCACACATGAAGTCATGTGTTTGCTATATACATCTGATTGGATTATGGATTCAGTTTGGAGGATAAATATCCCTTTTATGGACTTACTAATGTATTGAGAGCATGAAAAGTAAATAAAATATCTGTGGTAAGCAAGAAGGAGACAGGGCATTATTCTAATTCTGTATGAATTGGACCATAATGACCACAGTTTTTCAAGATTTGCATCTCCTTGACCCTGTAGTTTCTGAATCATTTGTCTCCCACTTGGATCTTGCTAGAAGCTACCTGCCAGTTTATATACCCTTACTCAGCATTTGACCCTTCGTTCCACATGCTCTGTCTCTTTTTGCGGAAGAATGCTGGAATATGTCACCTCAGTGGGCTGCATTGTTGTAAATACAGCAATGGCTAGTTGTAAAATATGGCTCAGAGTGCCAGGAGCCCTCTCAGCTCCTTTTCAGTCAGCAGTCAGCAGCAAATAGCCATAGAGATAAATGATAATTACCAGCCCAGTGATGTTGCTCTAACAGGTCAGTTCGCATACAGTTTTTGGGGAGAGGACCCTACCTGACTAGGAAAAAGAGGCTTGGGGGTAACACTGTAATTCAGAGGATGAAACTAATTCAGAAAAGGCAGAAATTGTTCTAGAATACTCCAGGAGTCAATATATGAAGAAACTCAAGACAGTGACAATTAACAGCCTGTCAAATACCCCTGCAGACCTACTGTCAAACCCAAGTAAATGTAAGGCCGTGATGGATATGTCTCCACATAGGTGCACAACTCTGTGAGTATGGTCATGTACTCCAGATATATTCTGCTGGTTTAGCTTGGGCCACAGCCTCCTCAACTCTATTCAAGCTAAACCAGCTATTTCACATTGGAGATGACATTGGGAACTTAGTAAGTGCTGAGATTTGTATTTAAAGCAAGACCAGAATTCAGCTGTTTTACTTGTTCTCAGTGAATGCATTTTCCATAACATTGCACAATAATGAACTGAAAGTCAACTAATTTCTGTGGGTTTTTTCAGTATGCAATATATGTACCAGCTTTTTCGTAAGAGATTATTCCTGTAGTTCTCATATTTACAAAGAGTCATTTGGTCAAATAGCAGAGTCCCCATAACTTTACGCTCACGTATGCCTTGATTATGATACATTTCAAATAAGCTGATAGTGATCTTCTAAAATAGATACATGAAAATAATTTTCTCAGAACTATAGCTGTAAGCTAAAAACGCGAAGATCAGCTGACAGCACTTCTCACATCCGTCAGCAACGTTCATTTTTGATGACAAAACATAACTAAAATTTCCAAAATTGGTTCATCAGGGAAGATCTGCTCTCTCAATTTAGTTGGTGTTCATCAAAAGGCTTTTGCTGAGTTAGTGAGGGTTTGGAACTTACAAGACCACTTAGGCTACTGAAGCCAAAAGGAAGCTGAATGGCAGCTCTTAGTAGCAAAAGCATTTTTCAAAGTTCACAGACTGCCTCAAGGTCATCAGACCATTAAGCCTAGAAATATAAAGATGTAACCTTGAGATAAAGTTCTGGTCCCAGTGAATAAGAAACCCTCACTGACATCAGTGGACATCAGACTGGACTCGAAGTCATTAGATCACAAAGGCAAAAAGGAGGAAATACAATTCTAATTTTAGTTTAGGCCATGATTGTCACATCTTAAAAATATGCAGTATGTATAGTATACAGTCCCCATAAGAGGAAATATATTTCTGATTCAGAAGGTTGAATGCTTCCAACTCACCCAGGAATTAAATACTTTTCAGCAGCTTTGTAAAAACAGCATTGTGGAGTCCTGTGCATCTCTTGATTACTTATACCAAACATATTCCTTTTAAGATTAAAAATGCACTTTCAAGCTCAGAGTTCTGCAGACTCATTTGGGGCCCTGAGAGTCAAGTCATATTCTCTCCCTTCCCAATCTCACAACCAAGTACAGTCTTTAAAGGCTAAACAAGGCCCTCAATGGTTTGTGTGTGATACCACTGCCTTCTAATTGCACCGCCAGTGATGTCCTTGCAGCCTGAAGCCTGTCAGTGGAGTTTATCAGCACACGGAAACTTCTGAAACTTCCAGTCCTGTTGAAGCTGCTCATAAGAATCCAGCTTGCATGTGCAAGCTATGTTAGCTCTTTCTGAAAAACAGAAGCAAGAGAGCAGTGAAAGCCTATTTTTGGCACGAAAGCCAGCATAACTGATTCTTAAAAGATGTGAGCAGGACTGCTGAGTGAGAACGTGCAATAAACAGATTCCCCACTCTGGGCAAAACTGCTCAGGTAGGGGTTAGCATGTATTTCAGCTCTATGGCTTTTCCTTCTGTTCGGTAGAGTACATGATTTGTATTCTACCCCAAAAAAATGATTTGGAGATGAAAGGTAGGATGGTTAACAAAAGAAGCTCTGTTATTCCAGGAGCAGCATGGAAAGGAAAGCTGTTTCACAGAAACATGGTAATGTTCCCTACCTCTGGATTCAGATTATTAGAAAACTGTCTCTATTCTCCCCAACCCTTATGCCACTTGCCTAATGTTTTTCAGTGTTTGAAAGACATCCATAGGTATTCTCTAAATAGGCTGTTTTCTAAAAAAAGGAGATAGAGCCAAATAACCTTGCAAATCTGGGGAGTGTACTTCCATTTTCAGTAGATTTTTCTGCCAAAGAAAGGATTACAGACCTTAGGATCTGGCCCTACAGTTCATATGCAGAGTACTGAAATCATATCAGGAAGGCAAAAAGAATATAGACACAAGCAGAAGTTAGTTAATATTTAAATATTTTGGTAGTTCAGCTATAAATTCAGACGCTAAGCACAGATTAACTGGATTTGGAGCTATAGAAATGACCGTAGCACAGCAAGGTCAGGGCTGAATGAAATGACTAGAAATCAATCAAATGTGTGAAGTACTATGGGGGAACAGGGCAGTTAATCGTTTCAAAACTTTACTCTGCAAAATGTACTGTATGTGATCGATGACAGAGGAAATAATAAAACAAGCAGACTATACCTCTGTTCCATACATAAATATGCTGGAATTGTGTTTGGTCTGATTAATTCAGCAAAATTTGGGTTGCTAATTAATGATGCTTTAATCTGAAGGTAGAAAAGTTAGCTCTGGGAGCCTAGGGAGGGACTGTACTTCATTTAGACTTCTAAAAACCTATATGGATATGAAGTGCATATGCTTTGGGTGCAAGAAATGCTAACTGCTTGGCATTCATTTATTGGCAGTGGGATATGCATTTACAAGCCCCTTTTGCCTGCTAGCACCAAGGGATTAACAATGCACCAATTCTTTGAGCCTCAGGGCCTGATTCTGTATCACTGAAGTCAATAGAAGCTTTGTCATTGACCTCAATGGGCACAGGCTCAAACACTCAAAGAACACATTATGTGATACACGTTTTTTCACAGTTTAAAAGCAGACAGAATAACTGTACGGAGTAGCTGTATTTTGCATTACATTTAAACTATGAATACTACCTTCTGAAACCAAGTCTCTAATTTAGGTACCCGAAAACAATATAAATCAGTGAAAGCAGCAGAAGCTCTATAACTCTTAGAAGCCTCATTAGTTTGTGGTGAAATACAGGTGCAGGACCGTATATGTAAGTAGGTCTAGATTAGAGAGTTTTGACTACTGTATACTTAGAGTACCTCTTCTCATTTCTCTGACATTCTTTCATGTGCCCCCAGGAGCCCATCTCATAAATGACATGGTCACATAAACGTGAGAAACTTTGCTTGTTTACCACTATATTCAGAGATGTAAGCAAGTTACTGACTGAATGTAATGAAATACATACTATATGTAACCACATGTAGTCAATGGCTGCGCTTTCCCCTTCTAGCTTCAGCATTAACAAGAAACTCAGTTTTCCAAAACGTAATCTATAAACAGAACAGCAGGGCCCACATATACATATTCATGTGATAAACCCTCCAGAGGAATTAAAGGCAATAGCACTGTTCATCTTCCTTACATATTGTATGAAGGAAGTATTGGCTCTCTAGGTTTTGCGTTACTGGTCACCTCAGTCACATACCATTGTTTCTGATCCATATCTGGATGATTTGCAAACACATCAACTCTTTCAAAACAGCTTTCTGAATACTTCCAGTGAGAATGCTTTTTTTGCTCAAATCCTTGTGATATCTTATTTACCAAAAACAGTCTTGGGGGAGAGAAAATTTATTCTGTCACCAGCAGTGTAAAAAGCAAAAGGAAGCCTTCGCTAGCCTATCAGACAAAAGCTGAGCACATCAGCAAGTACGCTTTTTAGAGAGGGGGGGAATGCTGCAGAAGTCTCCTCATGCTAGTAGGGGTTAGAGCATCAACTCCCAGACATAAAGACCTTTTGTAATACCAAACCCCAAAACATTTTCTCAAAAGTCAGTATGATTATCACATCCTCGTGGTGCAGAATTTTTAATGCTGAGCAGCTAGTACATTTTATGAATTCATCACTTTGCTGTTGAACACTGGCATGCACTGATAGCTAGGCACAAAAAGCTCCAGCGCTGTACAGAAGTGGCATTCAGCCTTTGACAAGCGAAGAGCTACTTTGTCATCAAACAGAGGCTCACAAAACCATGAAAGAATGAACCGCATTTAAAATACAGAAATGTGTGCAGGCAGTTTATGCGAGAGTTAATACACTGCTCCAAACAAGTCAGCAAAATCTACAGTCAGAACAGTGTTTTTCAGAGCACAGCCAAAGACCTAGGCTCATTGGCTATCTGTCACCAGTCTCAGAAGACCGGTTCTGTATAAGTCAATACAGTCCATATGTGTGTGGGTGCACTCACACCTCTATTTTTTGTTTCAAATTGCCTGGGGGCAGCTGCCATATCACCTTCAAGACACCATGTGATGTCTTAATCAAATGTTAGCAAGGAGCTTGAAGCAGCTTAGAAGCCACAAATGGGATACAAAATACTGGGGCACTGAAATATGACATCACCAAGATAGCAGTGATTAGCTTCAGTTTTTTCTTGCCCTTTGCATGCTTTTGTTAGGTAGGATGCTCTCTTTATTGCTTATTTCTTCTGAACTGATATGAAAAGAAAGAGCAATGAAATACCTGTTAAGCAAGATTGTGGTTTTAATAGGAAACTTTTGGTCTATATTATATATCTTTATGCTGTCCAGCTGCCTGGATTAGAAACGTGGGACTGCTGCATTCTAATCATCTCTAAAGCTTAGAGCATAAGCTTTTGCCATTTTTCTAATATGAATTTTGGTTACAACCCAACCTTGTGATCCTTTCATATGCAAACTTCCCACTGTGATCAGTGGGACTACTGAATATTGAAGGAATACATGGGAACTTGTAATTTTTTCTATTCAGTTTCTAAACTGCTAGTGGAAAATTGTGTCAACCAGGGAGGAAGAGAGGGAAGGAGGAGAATATGAGAGAGTGTGAACAGAGCTAGATAATGCTGTGCGCCAAACGCTTCCCAATCAGCCCCTTGGCATGCTGCTAGAATGTTGGAACTGCAGCCAGAAGCGTTACATTTGCAAGTGCAATATCTGCAGTCCCTTATGAGTAAGTTTTCAAAGACAAATCCCATTCACAAATACCATTAGAAATAACAGTACTGTTGCAATATTTGAGTGCATTCACATAAATACACAGAATTTTTCTTACTCTTCTTTCAAAAAACGGAACGAAGTATGTTCAGAATTCTCTTTACTGAAATATTTATGCCCAGTCTGAAAGGGTGAAGGGCACATTTTTAGTACCCACGGTCTCTATAAGATAAACATGAAACTCTAGCACAGCTGGTGCTTGACAGTGGATGTATTTGTCTCTTGGAATTTTGTGTTAAGGAGATTCCTTCATTACTAAAAGAACCTTTTTAGTATTCACTCTCAGATTGCTTTTACTACTTGGTTCAAGGCAGTGCTTATTACTAAATATGTTATCTTAACATAGTAAGTTCCACCAAATCTTAATCATTAGCAGTGAAAGCTATAAATGCTTGGTTTTGGAGTTAAAGTCAGAAAGTAACAATGCATTTATTAGTGTTTCTTTTAGACAACTGAATATATTGACTTAATATTTGCTTTTTTTATACCCACATTCACACATTTTTTTCTATTTCCCTCTGATGTTTAAACTACACTGTACTTCATCTCCAAAGTAATGAGGCTTTCAAAGATCTTGATTTCACCTTTTGAGCCTAGAAGAGAATTTGTTCTGGAAAAGGGAAAGAATATACTAAAGTACTTTTAGAACTTGACTGGAACAGACTGATTTGTCTGCCTTATTATTATCTTTATAGTTTCCACAAAATAATTTTTTTTTCCTAGCTAAAAATGCAGTTTTATTCTATAACAAAGCTGTATATATTGCCTGATCCAATACATACAGTTTGATCCTTCTAGCTTCATGCCAACCATTGCCATTTTATTACTGTCCAAATGACACATGACAAGACAGAAGTGTCACTTAAAATACATTACAAAGAGTTCTCTAGCTAGCTTTGAGATTTACTACTGTGTTGAGTGAGATTGCATTTTTAGTGACAACACTGCAAAGGACTCTGAAAGATTTGAAAGAATACAGTCAGTTTATGGAGGGGAAGCATGCATTACTGTGAGTGTGGGAAAGAATAACTGAACTTGTATCATCAATGCATATTTTTAGAACCATTTCACAATGAGACAGAATTTAGGCTCTTTTGGTACTGAGATAAATAATACATATAGCCAAAACGTTACTGGCCTCTATTACAGGGAGAGGTCTGTCAAGTACGTCAACTAGTTCTTTTCATTATTGTACCCATTAATTCATACAGTATCAAACACCTTTCATGGCTTAAATGATGACAGTTTCTAGTAATACTGTGAGAATACAATTGGTACTCCCTTAGTATAGTAAGAGTTGCGAAATTTGAATTCAAACCAAGACTTCAAAATCCTGCGTGCAAAACTATAAAGAGTTACAATTGGATAAGATGCAGCAAATACCCCTTTTTGTATGTAGCTTTTGTCAAAAACTGTGTGAGTTCATTCTCCAGAAACTTCAGCTAAACAAAGCAGGTATAGAGCAGCTAAAGTAAAGGACCTTTGGTCATTCAGTGATTGTTTAATACTTAGTTTTATGTGGTGCCTTCCTTCCTTTTTTCATAGCGTGTCCCTTTTCCCCAGCCCAAAGCCAAACAAAACAACACTTATAACCTATCTGGTTTTGCATTGACATTGTTCAGTTTGTGTGTTATGCCTTTACTTTGTTCCAATTTCTCTTGTCTACTCACATATCTATCTCTGTGTTTTTGAGAGCCTAGCAAAAGAGGACCTTATTTCTAGTTGGTCCTGGAGGTCCTACCATAATTAACAAAATTAATAGTAATCTGGTGAGACTGTCTTCCGTAGTCGGTGAAGGCTCGCAAACTTTTTAGGAACCACATTTAGGAACCAGTTGAATCTCACTAATGTAACCTCAAATAAGAACATAAAATATATGGCACAAAAAGCATGTGATCAAACCTTCATTTTGCTGCAAGAACACCAACAAGCTGCTTTTACTCTTCAGGAGCAAAAGGAAAGATGAGCATGCTTTCCTTCTTCTTTCGGTTAGATGAGGCATCATGCACCAGGAAACGGGAGTTGTTCTTTTTCATCTGTCCTGGCTCTGGATTGTCCACCTACTCTGACAGTATGTGTACATGATCCGACCAGCTGGCTGACAGCTTGGTGAAGGTGCTTATGCTCGATAACAAAATGGAATTGCTCCCCCTGAAGCAGTGAAAAGCTGCTACAAACCCTGCCAGGTCCAGTCTAGATGTGTTTCATTTTATTATGTCAGGACATAATAAAATTTTTTACTTATGTTAATTTTAGCTGATTTATTTGCTGAGTCCTTTGAAGTGGGTTCCTTTCTGCTTTTCTGAGCAAGCTCACATGGTTCATTCCTCAGGGTTGCTTGGTGTAGTGAGGTGAAGAGTTGTCTCAATATCATTCGCACAAGGTAACGCACTGCACTTGCATGGTTGAGACTGGTCCTTAACTGAGATGTTTCATGAGATTCAAGCATGTAGAAGCTTAGGTCAGATGCCGATGGCAAGATTGAAGACTATGATGATAGTCTTGAATGAATGATGCTGGAAGCTGGTTCACCTTTGGTCAAACTTTTTACAGGCAAGAAGCTTTTTGAATCTGTCTATTGCTGAACCCACAAGAAACTTCAGCAGCCCAGAATAGTTTCTGCATCTTGCAAGATATTTATGGCTTAGCCCTATTATAGGTTGTACACGGAGTTTGTTTTAGAGGACTTTTTATGCTGTCTCTGCAAAACAATTCCTTGCTCCAGCAGCGACCAAACTTAAATTTTAGCCTACAGTGCTCAGTCCACAAAACACAGGACTAGCATGCAACTCTGACGAACATCAAAGAAACAATAATTTGGGATTCATTCACAATTATTTTAGGCTCTTAAAAGCAATGGGACTTAATATTGGTTAAAAACTGTAGAAAAGGGCTCTTGGGAGGACAACTTTAATACATCCCAGGTGTAACAGCACTGAAGTCAACAGTTATAACATTTTTGAACTGACTCCAGTATGTTTATTCTGTAGAGGAAGTTTCCTTACACTGTAAATCGTTGTAAGATTAGTATTAATCTGACTGAAATGTCCTGAGCCATCCAATTCTCTGGTTAATTCTATTAGGCAGAATTTTCCATATGCTAGTTTGAAATGTTATCATATGATGACAAATGTAAGCTTTTTTATTGGATTTATGTAAATCCTTTCTTCACTGAAGCTGTTGGAGGGGTTCCGCAGTTGCTTATAGGATCCACACACTGAAAAGCATCGCAAATACCTTGTAAGACACTGGCTTTTCTTCAGAAAGTCCAAGCTTTAGAACAAATGTTTTGGGTCCACTGCAGACTTCCAACCCTTTTTCCTATTACAGCATCGCATGAGATGGCAAAAAGCTTTCCACCTGAGCACCATCTTTAGCACTGCCTACTCTTAAGAAAGAATGCACTTTCAGAGAAAAACCAGGAGTGAAACAAACAGGTTTAAATCCTCGCGTATCTTAGCTCTCTCATTTGGTTATTTCCTCTTTAGATTGTACAAACTTCAAGAGGTTCTCATCCAAATGGCTTTCATCTGTTGTTTCTGTTTGAGAATTGGCAGATGAAACAACTCAGGCCTTCTAGCTATACAGGTAAGCACGAGAGACAGAAGGAACAAGGAAATTCTGTCTGGATGCCACTTTCCATACCTGGAGACCAGAGGAATTCGATTCATTGATCTCAGAAAGGTCTTAATAAAAAACCCAAACAAACCACAACACTGAAATTGTCAGCTTTTTAGCATAGTCCATTGCTTTGGGTTTTTGTAGTTCATTACACAGCAGGGCTGTGCTCCAGCTTGGCCTCCCAGGGCTCAACTACAATACACATAACAACTAACTAGTGCTGCTTGCCTTCAAGCACAAGAGTAGACCCATTGGCTACAATGGGGCTACTCACACTTAAAGTCAATCATATACTAAAGTGCTTTGCTGGACTGGGTCCTCCATATCTGGAATGAATAAGCTTTTCTTCAATGAATTTGCCAAGTCTCCTTCCTAAAGGTCAAAGAAAAAGCCTATTCTATTTCCTGCTGAACTTGGTGGACCTTTTGAAACACATTATATTCATTTTTAGTATATGTACTATAGGTATTGAACATTAGTTGGGCTCAGTTACAGGAGACTCAAGAAAATAGTCCTAGGGAAGTATAAAAGCTAAGGGTTAATTACAACACCTTAGATCTAGACAATTTCGTAAAATTTCTTTGTTCTTACTTATTTAGTTGTTTTTAATTCAAAGGCAATGTGCTATTTGGATGTGGAGATTCAAGTAACACTTTCCAAAATATGAAAGGCTAAATGCCACATTTACAATTGTTTCTGAAAAGGGTTGACCTTTATTAAAGTTACTGAGTAAATGCAATTCCGAAGGTTTTGTTTCTCTTGTAAATTAAATGGTATGTTTGTAGATGGAAAGGTCAATTTTCAGTAAAGCTGAGCTTCAGAAAACATCACCTTTCTCAGCTAAATCAAAGGAGTTAATTAGTTTTACAGATGGAATACATAATATATAATTCTCTTATCTTTGCTTGAAAATCAATTGTTTATGGCATAAAGAGGATACACTTGTCATCATTAGGTGTAAATGTTTGTTTGCTGCAGCAGCAAATATAGGCTCAGTCTACCACACACAGCTTCATAAATGTGAGATGCTGAAGTCCTCTGAGAGGTTGTGTGTAGGGGAGTGTGTATCCAAATCCTACCTGATATCAGATTTCACGTATTTAGTAAATTTATTCCATCTTATATAAAACTATCATAGTTGCTATTAACAAAAAATGCACTAGGAAAATAATACTAGGCATCGGTACTGCCTTGAGAACTCTGCAGTATAATCTCTTTCCTCCTGTACTGTCCTTAATTCAAATCAGTTTTTTATATTTAGTAATTTTTACGACTATTTCAACGTGAGACCACAAGTATGCATTAATAAACATCCTCTGAACCAGTTGAACACCTGGGTGTATTAGCTAGAAGGAGGTGGAAGGCCTGGATTTTCCTGCCTAGGTTTGTGATAGGTCTCATACCAGCATCTGGAGCCTTGTGGGAAGTACCGAACACCACGTTGTTGTCTTAGGTGTTCGTTAGAGAATATTGTTTGCTCCTTTGGATAGAAAATTGTTGGACTAAGAGGCAGCACCTCCTGACTGTGTAACAGCCTTCAACCTCCCTCTTGGTATGGCTTTCCAAAATCAAGGGAGAGAAGGGAACAACATTTTTGCTATCTTTAGTGTCTGTTTAAACCAGCGTGCTGCACAAAGCTGATCTTTCCAGCAAGTTTGATGTGTGTCTCCAGAAAGAAGACATTTGAAGTCAGGCATCTAGAAGATGCTGGAAGAATTCAGGTCTTTGCAGAGATGTACCGCCACAGCAAAGTGACTGCAAGTTGGGTTTCTTTTCCCATGTCTATTGGGGATGTCCAGAGATTTCTTATGGACCTTACTCTCCTTGATTTGGCCTGATCTTGTAATTTCTTCATACAGTGCTCTAAGTTAAGTGCAATTTAGGGACTGTTATTATTTACAGGCTGTTTATACAAATCTTATCTGATAAACTTCTCCATAGAATAGATTCTTTAGGACAAATTCCACATACCCTTGCCTTGTCTGAAGCAGCAGTACTAGCTTTATTTAAAAGTTATTTAAGTATCATTATACGTCTCTTCTCTGTACAAGCAGAAAATATCTAATGTTGATATTTGTTCTCACAGAAAGGTGCTGTATGGGAAAAAAAGAAGAGAGACTATGATGAAATTGTCTGAAGAGACAAGTGAAAATAAAACAGCTTATGTCAGGCACTGAGGTTTGTAATAAGTGATGTGCTGACAACAGACACCTTCACTAAGGGAAAGGGAAACCTTAAAGATAAACATCAAAAAATTACAGGCAGATTTTCCAAGCTGCACACTTTTTATTTCTTTTAATGGAAGCTAGGTGACCCAATCCTTCACAGTGCTTTTGCCACACTTAAACCTTGCAGCTGTTACAGATAATCTAACCTTTAATTTTGTACTGAGCAATATTAAACTCAGCAAAAGTCTTCTTGCTCTAGCAGAGAGCTGGGTCAAAGTGGTTCTGCTGCTAAGTGTGGACTAGGTAATTTGTACTCTGGCACAGAGGTTCAATTCAGGCTTCAACAGCAATAGCAAATCCGCATTGCTACCTTGCAGCAGGCTCTTAATGTGATTCCAGTACTACTAGAGTATGAAATGGGGTTTTGTAACAGTCAAATGATTTATTAATAATATTTAATATCCTGCTCTTCTGTTTGATTTTCTGGTGTGGTGTATTCTCCATATCCAAGCAATTTTGAGGCAAATACTCAAAACTAATGATGACTTCACCTAGGATGAAAATAAAATGGCACATTCCATACTCGCAACAGATGCTTTCTGTTTAAAATCATCTCCAGTCAGCATATATACAGAAGGTATATGAACAGTGTGGTATGAGGGCTCAGATATTACATGTGGATTTTACAGAGAACTCTAGAAGAATTACAGAGAAGTGTGAAAGTTATAGGTACTGGGAGTTGAAGCCGGAGACATGAGATCATAATTTTTCTGACATTCTCAGTACTGCTGTTGCCAATCTGCTCTTGCAACGCACAGGTAGCCTGCTCGGTGCAGATCCACAGTGAGACTCTTAACTACATTGTGCTCTCCTTGTGCCTCTCTTCACCTATCTACAGAGCAGCTCTATAGCAAACCTGTGCCCTCTAGCTTATTAAATCAGTCATTTAAAAAGTACAACCCCTCAGGTGACATTACAGCTGTTGAAACAGATATAAGGGTTGTAAAGGATACTAGAATTTTGGAACTGCTGTGGGCACTCAGTTGAAGCAAATAATCAGTGGACTCAAGTAACTACACTCTGCTAGTGCAGCCAATATATCATAGCAAAACACTGAGCTGTATGAATGCTGGGATCTTCAATCAGATATTGCTCATTTAAAAATGGAGCTGTGCAACAGTGGCCCTATCTCTTGTACTCATTTTTCTTGGAGCAGCGGTCTGACATTTCAAAAGATGAGAAGTACCTTTCAGCTTGAATAAACTCCGAAATCTATCTGTAAACACATTTGGCCTCATCTTGAGAAATGTCAGATTTCTGGAATGAACAGCATGGGTACAATATTTGTGTCAGTATTTAGACAGCCACATGTAAGAGCAGGCATGGTTTGCAACATTCTATACTGCACTTTTTTGCAAGCACAATAGCTAGAGGAAGAAATGCACATTACACCCAACATCTTTGTTGTACTGTACCAGTAAAATAGTTGCAAGAATAAGTAAATGACTGAGTCAGTATTGGGAGGGAAAACTTCTTTCACCTCCTTCCCTGCTTCATTGTAATCAGGTCTCTGACTTGCTGGGCTTCTGTGGAGGAATCCTTCCTGACACTAGATGACAATCATTGTGTTCTTTCATTATTGCTATTCATTGTTGGGGTTCCAGTATTGTCACCTGAAATCAAGTCCTTGCTGTGTTAAGCATTATACACAGAAAATGGCAGTTCCTGCCCTGAAAAGCTTGCAGTCTAGAGAGACAAAACAAATGTGAAGTGAACGACAGCCTACAAACAACGTTAGTGCCATTGCTTGATTTGTGTGTGTGTTTACAGCAGTGGTTTTCAGCCCACGGTTTGTGAGCCCCAGAGGGTAGTAGTCTATAAGGGATCCAAGAAAGGTAACTAAGGAAAAAAAAAAAAAAGCTTCACCTCACACAAATCTCTGCTTCCTCTGGAAAGTGTTTAGGGCCTCTACACTGAAAAAGCCTGAAAATCATTGTATACGGGTTGCCACACCAGCTTACATATCTGGTTACTGCTTCATAGGGTCACACACCAGTCTCACCCCAGCCTGTTCCCACTCCAACTAGTGTAGCATGGAGTAGAGAAGACCCAGCAATGTGCTGTACCCCCAGGCTTGCCACACCATGAGACCCTGTGCTCAGAGAAGCCTTGCACAGATTTCAGAGCAGCATACTCATACCACAGCCCCTCAATCTGCCAGTAACACCCTAATCTCTCTTCTTGTTATGTAGGATTTACACCTAGGAAGATAAAAACCCCCACATCTTGAGTCTTCAACTAGAAAGGACTTAAGCTCTTCTTAGTAATTTCTTTCCTCCTTCCTCCAGTGGAGGTACCAGACAGGGAAATGCCTGCCAGCAAATAGCAGTTTACCTAGCAGTAGCTACCAAGTTAACCAGCTTGAAAAATACTCACTTGCAGAAGAACCTATCTGTCTTAAGACTCCTAGAGACCATGAACTTTGGCAACAGGTCTAACAGCGTTACCAGAGGTGGCATTCCCTGGCTACTGCATCAAGAGAGCCACCTACGCACAGTGGAGAAGCACTTGGCTTCTGAACTCAGTTTGTTTATTAAAGCCAGGGGATCTCGCTGCTTGTGGATTAGCCCCCCAAGCTGCACATGGTATTATGCTGTATTTTTCATAAAGCAATTCATTCTCTTACAGTCTTTCAGAGAATAAAATTTTCACTGACCCAATAAAATATGCTAAAATTGCTTATAATGGCACTGCTTAGGATTAGGTAGGAAGGCATTATATCATAGTTTACAGAGCTAATGGCCAGTATTGAGTGTGCATATTGTAAACTACAATGAAATGGGAAAAATTACTTTCAGATGTATTTTCACTCTGTATTCTGTAATAACAACAATATATCAACCTTTGTAATATTCTTTTCTCATGATTGAGTGGACCTATTTGGTTTGTTATTGTACACATGTAAATCTTACAATATCATTTGGCAACTGTTATGTTCAAGCTGGAACTCTCTTATTTCTGATCTTTCTGCTTCCTCCCTTAAATATCACCTTGTGCTAAGGCTGAGGAGCAGTAAGGATGACACACAAGAAATCTGCATCCACTCTGAGAACGTGAGAACATTCCCACTTCCTCAAAACACCTGCTTTGCCTTATGGCCAGAGTTGTTGGGCTATTTATTCTGCAAGTATTCTCTGATGTTGCATGGAATTTTGATTCATTTTCCATTTCTCTTTCTAAAATTTCTGACCATCGCCAGAATTCCACAATTCATTTTGGCCAATGGTTCTGTCTCCCTCCCTTCTTTGTGCTTTAGGTTCTGAGATATAAGTATATACATTCGAATATTATTTTTCCTGCAGAGCAGGTAAGAACAGAGAGCCGGTAAGGTCTGTGTTGTTGGTACAAATTAAAACTTGGCCTTGCTCAAATATATTCAGATCTAAGGAAGATCAGGTGGTAAAATGAATAGTATAACCCATCTGTATCAGTATGATATTAGATCAAAGCCCTGTGTATATGCATCTATAAATTAGAGATACAGAGCTCACAGATAAACCACATCCAACTTTTCTAACTGGGTACTATTTGTTCTGGAAATGCTAGCTGAAGTCTTGATCAAATGCTTCTCATATTTATGCTCCCATTTCACTTAAATGGAATTACCCCAATAAGAAAGGCAAACAATGTGCAGGATTACAGGATTTCTTAAGGAAGGACTCAAAATACATCCTCTAGTATCAAGTAAGACAGCAATACCTCACACAATATGCTTAAAAAGCAGAAACATTCAGAAAAGTTTATCAACTGAAACAAACCAAAATGTGAAACCACATCTGTTAAATCTTCAAACCAGAAATGTTTTCAGACCAGCATACATGGATAGCTCCACCCAGGAGTCTTAAAGTGAATGAGGTCTCTCACAACCAGTAATATTATTTTTAACACACTTTGGCAATCTGAGCAAATATCAAACAGCTGGTGATTGCCAACATGATCCCAATATATTAGAAGGATGATGTAGAGAATAACAGATTGGTTAGTCTGATATCAATACTGGCTGAAATAATAATAAACAGTTCATTCAGGACTGTGTCAATAAAGCATCTGAACCTAAAAATGTAATGAATGCCAGTCAGCACTCCTAGAAGGCAGATCTTGTTATTTTGGCAGGAGCGTGTGCCTGGTTGATAATGGCAACTGTCTTGAGGTAGGGTACTGAATTCTTCTAGGCATTTGACATAGTACCACATCAAATTTTGGTTGTAAAATGCTTATAACAGCAACATAAAACAGGACAGCTTAGGTGGATTACTAGCCCACTGACAGATCACAGAATATAGTCATTACTGAGGGGTTATCAACTTTCTTGCTTCTATTGGTAACACTTAAGGACTAATTTGTGTTCCAACAAACTCCAGTATTTTTATTAACACTAAAGTTGGCAGTAAGGAGAGGCTGCTGTTACAACGCGATCTGAGTCACCTGATAAAATGATCACAAGCCAACACAATATTTTTAATTTTATACAAATATGCAGCAATCTATCCAGGACATGGATGAAAGTGATACTTAAGGATTAGGAACTTCATCTCTGTCCACCTGATGCAGAGAAGCTCTTGAATTACCTCAAATGAGCTCTCACTGCAGTTCTGTTGTGGTACCGTCTAATATGATCCTTGAATGAATAAAAGGAGGAAGAATTATCAAACTATCTTATCCTTCTTAACAGCAATGGCAAGAACAGTATTAGACCCTGGCATCTACATTTGAGAAAAGGTACAGAAATGCTAAAATCAATTGAGAAAATGAAAGGAAGCCTTGGGCCTAGGACACTATCCCCCCCCTTATTACAGGGGTAATTAAATACTGGAGCAGGTGGTACACTCACTATCTCTGGAGCCTTCAAAACAAGATTAGGTACTTTAAGAATATGATTTATTCCAATTGCTTTTCTTAAGGTGCTACACTATATGCTAGTTTGCAGCTTGTCTAGGTTATGGAAACTCTTCAGCATGTGTATGCAGAACGTTAGACCAGATAACGTCAGATTGTTCAAAAAGTTTTTGGGTCTTCTCCTTCCTAGCTTGTTAGGAGAATTGCTCTTCATAAAGATAATGAGTAAAATTGGATCTGATGTGATCTGATGTGACGAACACATCTGAAGGGACCAGGAAGGCCACGATCACCAATGCACATTGCCAAATGTGTGTTTAGCTTGTCTGCTTCTTCTGAACCATTCTGCACATGGCAGCTCTTGTGAGCACAAAAAATAATTGTGCGAAAGTCCAGCTCAGACCCAGGGCTGCCTGGATGGCACAGGCACAGGTAGTGTTTGGAGAAGGTGAAGGAACTAATTAGTATGGAGTAGCTACAGACATGGATTCTTTGGAGACTTCAATATCACAAATAGTCCCTATGGAAAGCATGAAACAGTGAGAATGATAGGAAGCAATTCCCACCCTGTAGGCCATCTCCCAGGGCAAATTTTAAAGCTAGAATTCATCTCACCTAGTATTAGACATCTAAAAGTTTGGCATTAGTCAAAGCTAAATTATCTGATGCTCTGCTCTGTACATTGCCAGGAGATAGGTACCACCAGAAGGCAATCCATATTGCCCTAAATTAAGAGTCCAACAAAAATGGAATGAATGACTTTGTGATACCTCTTGGCCATATGGAAGCCTAGGTGAGTTTAGACTGGATATCTAGTTTCTGGGTGGGTAAAGTCAAGTGAGATGAACCCCATGCTAAATATCCTCTCCAAAGCATGGAATTAGTACTGTTTCTCAATAAAATGGTTACAAATACATTTACATTAGCAAACTAACTCATTTTCCTCTCCTGTTATGCTTCTCTGAGACACATTCATACTCTTTTAGTGGAAAGGTTCCCAAACCCCATCAGCCTGGAGCAGATATTCTCTACAGTTTGGTTTTGGTTGTTGGGTTTTTTCTTTTTTTCTTTTTTCCTTTTTTTTTTCTTTTTTTTTTTACAGTAAATAATTTAAAATTGTCAAACTAAAGAACAGGAAAAATCTTCCAACAGAAGATATGTATATGTATCTAATACTATATATTCCATACACCCGCAAGGGAGCAGGTCTGATTGAGAACTGCACATGGTGTTGCAGCCTTGCCTGAAGTAAAGCAGTACTGGGTGCAGCTGTGCACCACAAGAGGGGAGAGCACCCACATGCTCAGTGTGGGTTGCACAAACATGGGTGCTGACACTTCTCAAAACACTCAATGAAACTTATCTTGGCTTGGAACTAAAGAAGCCTCTTGTTCATGTACACTGAAAAATAAACTTTGTAGGCCATAGAGGTGGGGAGTGGATTTAATTTCATTGAGGTGAATGCATTTTTACAGTATTTACCTACCTCTAACTTAATACAATTTTTTTTTTAGCCTTTAGATACACTTCATTTTGAATCTAAGATTTCGGTTGCCCTGATTTATTGGGCTTACTGGGTAATGGAAATTCTTTGATCCTTTAAACCAAAGTAAAATGGAAGAAAGACTTGGAAAGCGCTACCCCAGATGAGATTGGGCAAGGAATCAATATTTTACAGTTTAAATATGTATTAATCCATGGCAGAACTAAACCATTTTAACTTTTTATACAGACAGTATTTTACCCTTGTGAAAGTGTATAAAAAGTGTATAAAAAGTGCGTATTATGGAGTTATTTTGCTGAATGTTATTTATGATACACTTATCTCACTGGGGAAAAGCAAGAGCTAGTGATATCTGCCCAGGGAAAAATTATTGGGTGGTAGTTTCAAAAGAGCTTGAAAGATTTAGACAGTCAATTCCCAGTGAATTGGGAGTTATGACAGGAGTTATGGCTCTAAATCATATAAGCAGTTTTGAAAATCCAGCTCCTCCTTCCCCCTTTATCTTTAATTGAGTTCATTTGTCTTTCATTTGTTTATTATGACATTCTCAGGCAATTTGAAGCTGCTTCAGAAATAATAACAGACAAAACATACACACACAGTCTTCTGCTGTTAGAGGTACTGCATTGTGGACTAGAGTTGGGCTGATGGCTGCCTCTCTAATTTACTCCCTTGTTGAAACCACAGGGGAAGCAGCGCTTTCATGTAATGGGCCGTCAGGTGCAGAAGCAGAGGTAATAGAGAATGTCACCGACAGAAGCTGGAGTGCGAGACAGCAGCACTAGCAACTAAGCAGATGCACTCCCGAGCTCGCAGCCGAACTGCCCGGTGTGGCTCTGCGCCGTCCACCCGCAGAGGCTGCAGGTCCGTCAGCGCGCTTTCTGGTGACCACCAGGACTTTGGTCTTGCTCGGCTTTAGAACAAACCAGCTCCTTCTTAAACGGAGTTCTAAGTGCTTGCCTGATAAAAACCAACCAAAATTACTCTTAGTCTCTGAAAGGCTTCTGTAAATGACAAAAAAAACCCAACTAGAAATACCCTTAATACCTGAAAGGCTTTTGTAAGAAAGCCAATAAAAAAGTAACAAAAAAATTATGGTGGTACTTTCTTTGATACCTCTTAACAATGCTTATAGTGTTGATAAAATGATAAATGATGTGATTATATCTTGAGGATAACTGAAACCAAACAGGGATCTTTTCATCTAACCATTCTGCTTTGAACCAGCCATTTCAATTCCAATTTCTTTTTAGTAGAGCTCTAAAATCAGAAGTTTACAAATAACTGCAGCATATCCTTCTCTTTACTTCTTTCGGACAATCCAGAACAACCATGCGTAATATACTCCTAACTCAGTTGGAAAAAAGAGGTTTTCAATGAGAAAAACCAAGACTATACAACTGTGGCATGGAGAAACAGCTGATATAATTTCAAATTAAGTCCTAGTTCGAATTAGAACCTAAGAAAATTGAAAATAACAGGAAGTTTTTAAGGCAAGGTGATAAACAGGTAAACCAGACACCAGAGAAATGCATAACTTATAGACATATACATAAGTTCACTTTAGACACTGATTTTTCTGCAGTGCTGAAACATAAGCCTGGCTTATTGTATTTGTTTCATTTTTAACTTTTGCTCAGAAAACAACTTTCCTTTTTTTGGACATCTTATTAATGACTCATAACTGACTCTATACAATTATCAACATTATTTAACATTTATATCATAGCAGTATGGTCATATGAGATCAAGGAAAATGGATCTGCAGTACATCCAGAAAGAAAACAAATACTTCCCCAAAGAAGGTACCAAGGCTCATATCTTACTGTTTATAATATACATCAGGTTTTTAAAAGAGTCAGAAGCCTGTGCATATGTGAGAGATATGAATAGCTGAGACAAGCAAAAGTACGATCACTGCTATTCCCATTTTACAGGTGAAAAACTAAGACTGAAAAATGGACTTGTCCAAATCACAGAGAGAGTAGGTGACAGGATAGAGCTGATAGCTCACCTGGCTGAATCCTAACCCAAGACAGTCCTAAAATTAGGGTGAAGCATTTCTGTAATAAATTGTAGCATTAATATAGGTTAGTCTAAAAAGATCTAGAGTTATTAATAAAATCACACACTTGCAACAAATACTGACTAATATATGAACTTCCTCAGTGAAAATGCCCCTTTTTCTCTCTTCTGTTAACCCTAAATTGCAACCCGTGGTAACCAGAAAATAAGTATGCTTTCCAATTCATGTGTACCATAAACAAATGTACTCTTTTGTTCTACTTGACTTAGAATCAGTCTTTAGTGTTAGAAAACAAAGTTCTGAATCACTGATCCCATCTTCTCCTTTACCCGACATGTCTTTCTACTAAATATTCTCCCATTCCTGTCTCCAGCCAGGGTACAATCTTGTCTGTAGGTGTTACACCGCGTGCACACAACCCGGCTGATTTTTTTCAGGAGGGAGCTGTGTAATATGCTATGTACAAATGCTGTATAATAGGCAAGCTCATCAGCCCTGGTGCAGAGGGGAATATGTCTGCATCGAATTACGAAGTCTGCTTTGTGTCTGGGCTAAAATATCAATACTGTGGCTTCATTAGTTCTTACTTGCCCCAGGGCAGCCTGCTATGCTATCATATTCTCTGATAAGCCTTATTAGATCTCTTGTTCTGAAATCTTAGGATTTAAACTAGATATATTTGGTAATATATCTAGAAACAGCTACTCTCATCTGGGTATCATCAATACACATAACTCCACTGAAATTACATGACTTCAGGAAAATAAGTCATGTAGAAATGATCTTAACATTGTTATATAGAATGCCTGCAAAGGTACAACAGATAAGTGGGCTTCTGCATCCATCACGTATGGTGATATTTTACATTTTAAGATACAGTGCGTGAAATCTTGATCACAGTGTAGTGACTGGTAAAGCTCCCGCCCATTTCAGTGAGGTTAGGATTTCAGTCCATATGTGCACCAGCACGTAAATCTAGTAATATTTTATAACATCCATGGTAAACTATACTAGCTGATTGTTCATCCTAGAATATATTGCTTTGAAGGTTCTCGGTACTGAATATCACTGCTAGAAAGGGGAAAGCGTCATGAATCACCCTCTTGGTACAACGGAAAAAAGCCTTTGCGTGACTATTGGTTCCTAATGGGAAAGCATTAGAACTTGCGTGCAATTTTCTAACATGTGCCGGGCAGAAACTAAGGCCCCCCTTGACACAGCAGTGAACTTCTGTATGTGCTGTCTTGTGGAAAGACGGGGCTCAGTCTTCTCCCTTCCTGAGATAGACAAATGTACACGGAGCAACAGATGGAGCCAATGTCCGTTTTAATCTCTGGTGAAGGGACACTTGACTGAGTCTAGAAGAGTTTTTAGGGCTGCTGTAACTTAGGATCAGTTGCCAATGGCTCGCATTTGTTTCACAGTAGGACCAAAATAATTGAGGGGCAGGACTGCCTACCTATCTTGACATATTGTGCTCTTAGGAGTAGCTCCACAGAGCAGCTTAGTGCTGGAAAAGTCAAGTTTCATCTTAATAGCACAGTATGGGAGCATTTGCTCCAGAAAAGGGAGTGAATCCATGCAACTGTTTCTGTGCAAGATGGAGTTAAAGGACCACCAGGCAACCATGAATTGAGCTTCCTTTGCCTATGTAGAAATAGAAGTTATTTTGTCATGTTTTGTTTATGTGGTCGGTTACATTTGTTTGTTTATTGTGATTTGGCATATTTGTGACATTCATCTATGTAATTTTAATTTATTTTTATATTTAAATACATTTAAGAAAAATATAGTTGTTTATATAAATATGAAATCTATATTTATTTTGTTAGTAATTTATAATTACTGCTGTATTTCTTATTTATTTATTATACTTCTTATACATTGCAATGAAGCACAAGACAAGACAGAAATACCAAATGAGCATCCTGCTCCTTGCTCAGAACAGGCTCCTTACTGCCTGTATCTGTGACTGATGACTTTAGTTCTTTCTAGTCTCTGAAAGTTGATGCATGCCAGTCCCTAGCAAATGCTGTTGTTTTTTCACTTGAAAGCATACTGAAAGCAGTCAAGTGCAACAGTGCCTGTATTGAAAATTACAAATTTGGTATATTCCTGTTTTCTTATCAATTATTATGCTGATCTCTAAATGCTATATATAAATGCGCCATATCTAAGACAACTTGCAGGCCAATATATAATTATAACACCTTGGAAGGTAACTATTGGTTACTTAATACTTAATACTTGCATGTTCCATAACAGCAAAACAGCAGCTGTCTGAAATTTCCTAGTGATTAATGACAAGCCTTCTCCCCTCCCCTCCATCTAATACTTATTTAAGCAGTGATGACTGACAGGAAGAACTTTCCCAGCAGTTAATTACCAGATAATCTAAGTCTTGGCACACTTAGCTGAAAAGAAACAGCCTCTCCATCAGTCATTACTACTTAAATATAGCCCAAGTTGGTGCATTTTCAATTCTTGGGTAACACCTGCAGGCAATATTCCTTTAAAATGTGCATATAATAGAACATTTAGAGAGAGAGAATAACAGGCATATTTATGTGACTACTATCCCTCTGTGAATCAGTGAAAGGCTCTTGTGTGTACTGCCAATATAGGGAGGTAGAAAAGTGAAAAGAAAAACCACATGCTGATCCATCAAGAAGTTTTCCCAGAAGCCTTTTGGTTTGATGGAGTTTGGGGAAGATCGCTGCTTTCTACAGACTGAGATGCTAACATGATAATCAAATATCTAGGGTTAGGTAACACTGGGACAAATATTAAGTATTAAAACCAAGCAATGACATGAGCTCTGGATAATTTTTTTGAATCAGTTTAAGAAAGTGTTTTTCCCAGCTGTCCACTCGTGGTATTTTGCTGACAGATAACACCCTCACAGTGATCAGCCAATGACGCACATGTAACAACGGCTCCAGTTCAGATCTGACCAACTTGGTCCATTTCCATTTGTGTTAAGCTTAATCTAAGACACTTGGTTAGGTAGTGGCAGGGCCAAGGCCCTGGCAGATGCTCCCTCTGTATTTTTCTAAGGAAGTGGTAGCTTTCAGTGGTAGCACACAAAAAACAACAACTTTAACCGCTACAGCAACATGTATCGGAGTTATGTCATTATTCAGAGCATACTTGAGTTTTGAAGGCTTCAAAGTCAAGATCCTTGCTATGAGAAAGGAAGTTAGTTAATCAAATAATTTGCTATGAATCTCAGCCAGTCAGGAGCTTCAGCAAATATTATCTTATATGCTTGCTTTTGTCTCAAGCTGAATACCAAAAGTTGAGGCGCTAATTTGAACATCTCCCTCATTTTATATTAACTACAGGATCAAGCCCAGGTAACTCACTGTCAGTTGTTACTTAGATCTTTGTTCTCAATGCCCCTGTTGTTCTGCCGTCTAGCTTAATGGGATGGGAATTAAAGGTTTCAATCAGAACTATGTCAAGGAAAAAATCTTATGTTTCTATTTGCCATTTGTCAAGACCCAGAAGTTATTAATCTTCCTTCTTTTTTTTTTTAAACAGTTTTGCCAGGTGTTAATTCTCCATAAACTCAGATTTAAACAGCACTATTAGAGGTACTTCACTCTAGGCCTCTTACAGTACTTTTAAATATTTTATGTGGCTTCAGCAGTAAACCTAGGCAGAATCTGCTAAACTTCATGGCTTCCCCTTAAATTTTCCAGTCATTCCTGTCCTTGGTATGCCTTTTTTTAAAAATGAAAATGACAGTACCTACAAAGGCATTGAAATCTACTGCTTTTTTTGCCAGTTTCTCTTACTTTAACGGGGAAATATCTAGCAAATGTCACTTTCAGGATCCTTCCCCAGACAAAGAGCACAGCCAGAGCCATTCGTAGCACACAGTGAATGCCCATCTGTGTGTTGGATGATAAATACCAATGACATTAGCGTTTCTATGACTGGCTACCCATTTAAAGCAAATTGTACCATTGTAACATCTAAAGGAACTGAAGTAATGTGGAACAAAAACTCAGCAATGAGAGGTGGTCTGGCCTCTGTTAATCCTCTGACATGGATATCTATGGGCAGTTTCTAGCAGTTTTATAACAGTAAAAAATTTTTTTGCTTTCAAAAAAAACCAGATCAGAGTTAAAGAACAGTCTCCTTTGCTCGTAATAAGAAAAAAGCACAAGACTAAATCAAGCCTTCTTATTGCCTAGAGAGATTTGTCTGTCTTAGATAACAGATGCACATTTCTTTGGTAAAGCACTGTCCTTTGTCTTCAACCAAGTGGAGACCGTGGACTCACAGCGATCAGGAATGGCACTGAAATTTGGTAGCGGTCCCTCGTCCCCCTGTTACTGCTGTGCTGACATCCCGGGACCATGTTGAACAGACTGGTGATGCAAGTACTGTTACAACTACCTTGCAAAGCTGGCATCGTTCCTCATGAGAATAGTGGTACACTTGCGCTCCGGAGAATAACTAGATTGTTTCAAGGAAATCAGCTAACAGTGTCTTACACATTTGCTGGTTAATCTCTAGACAGGCAAAGATAGGCTGAATCATTTTCCTGCAGAAAAGAACCCCTTAGTGTCCCAGAACAACCTCAGGCTGCTAAGAAAAGGACTGATAATCTATTCTTTTTACTGCTAAAAGCCCTTTGAATGCTAACAGTAGATGTCAATTAACTTGGGTGTTAGAGAGTTGTTTGTAGGCCATTTTGTGCCAGACATCGTTTCTTAAAATTTATATACCATCTCTGCTTTACAAGTGTGTACTTCTGAGGGGATCATCTTGAAGGAGTCAAAGATGTTTGAAGGACCATCTCACTATATTGTGGCAGCCACCTCAGTATTAATTGCACCTCAGCTGTTTCTCGGGACCAATCTCATCAGGAAAATTCAGTCAAATTACTTATTTTAAATGTGTAGGTTATAATACCCAGTATATAACATTGACTGTTACTTCCAAACTGTCTGATAGATGTGGGAGAAGGGCTACATAGATAATGGCTGGTGGTGAAAATATTTTCTCTAGGGTTTTGAAGAGGATGCATGATAGATGTCTAGCTAGACACCAGTGCAGGCTGCTTGCTATGGGAAGTATCCAGTATATAATAGCCCTTTTCACTTGTATGTTCTGTTTCTATTAGAAAATAAAAATTCCAACTTGTACTTTAGGACAAAGAAAGCACCAGAGCTATTCTTAAAAGCTGGCTGTCAATGGGCTTTTGATGCAAATGAATACATACAGTATATCTCTTCTTATCTCACAAGAATTATTGAAGCAGATTTCAACTCTGTAAATGAAATTGGCATATTTGCATATCCTTTTGCTGTATTATTAAAAGGCTGCATATTAAATTATGCATATTATCAGTGTCTGAAGACTTAAGAGTCCTAACTGGCTTTCCTCACTGTAAAAAAGAAAAAAAGCTTGATGTCAGCAAGCCTTCTGGCTAACAGCTTTTAAATCAATAATAAAGAAACCTACAAGTAAAAACATCTAATAACCTCTACAAATTTTATGGGTGTACACCGCAGTATGTGAATGTTGGGTTAAAATTTACAATGATCCTACTTTGTAGTATGTGAGTATTGAAATTTTCATTTAAAACAATGGATTTCATAACAAGTAAGTATAGAGCTTAATACTGGTATTTATTTACTGCATTGATTTTCAGAGCTTCTTTCAAAGCGATCAGTTAAATTCAAGCACAAAATGAATGAACATGCTGAAACAGGTACCACTGAATTGCTATTCATTCCTGAAATGCTGGCCACTGCTGCTGATCAAAATTCACAAATTTAATTTGCATGCAACAAATAATCGTCTTAAGTTGGAAGAAGGTGAAAATGGCAGATTTACAACTAGCTAGTAGTCAGTCAATGGTCCAGTGGTTAGCACAAGGCATTGGGGATATGGGAGCCCGGAGGGCGTTGCTGCCTGCCTGCTGTCCTAATCTGTCCTAAATTGTGCTGTGTTTGCTGGGCTGGAGCAGCATCCTCAGCTTCCCCTCTGGAGGAGGAGCTCTGCCCACTGCTCACTGACCTGGAAGAGTTAAACAAGAGAGACTTGAGACCTGGGAGATTAGGGTATTCATCCAGACTGTAGGGCCAAGCCCCTTTCAAGGGATTTGAATCAGGTCTTCCATATTCAGCTGAAATGCTGGAACTGGTGAGTTACCAGATATAAGAGACAAGGAGTGATTGGTAACTCCCATAATGCCTCGTTTCCTTTGCTTGTCTCATAATGGCTTGATAGGAAATGAAACTTTCCAGGGCAAACTTTTTCGCTGAGCTTGGTGTGGCAAGTACGTTTTAAAATTCAGTTCTGACCTAAGAAATAGCCCCAAGCCTTCTCAGGTATTTTGGCCCAACAAGCCTACTCCGTGTCACGTATTTCACATACTTTGAACTCTAGAAGACCGTGCAGACAGATCAGGCTATGCAACAGGAAGAGCAGCTCCAATCCTTGTCATGTCTTGAGAGGCATTTATAATACTATCCCAGTTCCACAGGCACTGAATCTGAGGGTCCTCTGTTCTTGGCCTTCTCTCTTGGCGGTGGTCTTTTTAGTCCCCTAGGGGAAGGGCTCCTCTCCCTTGAAGGGATCTTGGTAAGGAGATCAGATGACATAATTTTTTAGAAACTTGAAGGATCAGGCCTTTTGACTTACAGAGTATACCTGGGATATTACGATCAGTCTGTTCACATCTTTTAAGATGGGGCCTTTGGGTACAAATAGTTCTCTATGCTTTTCAATCACTTTGCAGAAATTTCTCATTACATATGGTGTATTAACTTTCCAAGATGTATGCATCTGCAAATGAAAGAGGAAGCTTTTGCAATTGGACACCCTGTTTTATCAAATTGACATGGCTTGTTAAAATATTTAAACTTTAAAAAAATCTTTCCATTAAAACAGAACCAAGTCAATTTACTTACATTTTGAGGGGTCAGATTTCAACAGAAATTAATTGTGCTTAGGCTACGTTAGGTTTTCATTAGTAATCACTTAATTGATATTCATTCCTCATTACAGTTAAGCAATTTCAGGCTAACTGTGCAAATACTGAATTTAGTGAGCTCTTGTAAAAGCTGAATTGATCACAAATATGTAAGGTCTTTCCAATAACATGGAAGATATTTGCTCTGTTATAGTTCATACTCAGGAAAACTACTTGCAAAATCTGATCATCTTGGGAGGCAATTTTGCCAGCCCAGGCGTTGATATGCTTGAAAGTGCTGTGCTGTATGAAGTGAGATTGAATACAGAGGTCAGAAATCACGTTAGTAATGGAACTAATCCTGATTAAAACAAATTTCATCTAGGATAACAGTATTTATGGAGATATCTAGGAAAAATGTTGGAGCTAAACCATGACTGCAGCTATAGGAGCTGAATACAGAAATTACTGTAACCTGGATTATTTCATTTTATGTTGTATTCTGTAAAGATCTACCATCCACTGCTGGTTTTCATGTTTGGTCAGAGATAAATCTGACTTGGCCCCTTTTTAGTCTATCTTTTTTCTGGCATTACATATCCTATTAACTGTTCTTTTTCAGATTCCTAGGTCTCTTTCTAAAAACACGAGGTAAATGAACTTCCCAAATTGCCAGTTCTTGTTAGCTACAGCTGTGCTGAATCCTTTATCAAATAATATTTTGTACTTCCACGTCCATGATCATAGCAAACTTCAATGTTCATCGATAACATATATCGTTCAACACTAGCATTATTATTACACTGACCATGATGTGGTATAAACAGTTTGCTTAGTGTCCCAGCAATAGTCTGATACACAGTGAGTAGGAAATTAGGAATTCTGGGTCCAGGATTCTTGGCAGTAGCTTCCCTACAGACCTTAGCCAGTTGTCTCAGAGAAAAGATGCTAAAAGAAGCCTAGAAAACACAGCCTGTGAGCAAAGAGAAAAAAAAACAGACTGTGAAAGGGAGACATGAAATCAAGTTCAGAAACATGAGAGGGAATTGAAAGGAGGGAGGAATTACAGAATAGTTTGGGCTGGAAGGGACCTTTAAAGGTCACCTAGTCCAACCCCCCTGCAATGAGCAGGGACAATCTCTTCAGCATAGTGAGTGGGATGAAAAAAGAATGAGTTTATATAACAGGATTGATATATAATATTTGCATCAACGTTAGGTGGGTGGATACTGGGCCTCAGAGCAACAGCAAAGCTTGATACGGACGGAGATACGTACTTTCTGGACCAAACCCCAAGTAAGCATAACTGTTCCTGACTCTCCAAAATGTCTGCCTGAAGGATAAATGAGCACATCTATTCTGGTCAGCAGAACTCATTGAATATTTATATGCAAGTTTTCATTTAAGTAAAATATTTCAAGACATTTACTAGAACTGAAGAATATGGATCTCTGAAAGTAAAAGTCAAGAATTTACATGTTCTGCAGCTAAGAAAAGCTTGTTTAAAAACTATAAATAAACACAAACCCAATAATAATCATGTATGTTCAAAACAATATAGTCTAATGGTTACAGCAGTGTTGGGTAACTGGTATCTTTTCTTCCACTTGTGTCCGATATATTGTATAGCATTGGCTATCTCTATTTCCCTGCCAGCTGTCAGCTTGCAAAGCCTTCAGAACATTTAGTCTGAAATTCTCAGTCCTGCTGTTCTGCAGAGAGATCTGCACACCCAGGAGATGAATAACAGGAGGAAGGACTGTCTCTTGATTACCGTTATCACAGGAGACATGGATTTGTTTCTGTGTAACGTCAGAGAAATCGTATTCATCATGGCTATATTTGGTGATGCAATGTCCTGCAGAAATCCTAGAGCTACTGCTGAACCATCTGGCTCTGAAACAGGCAGCATTTCAGTCCTTCTACTTGCACCTGAGCCTGTGGTGCTGTACTGTACCATGCAGATCTAGCAATTTCCTCGGAGCTAGCTCCAGTATCTCTGCGTTGGTCTGCAACTTCAAGTTGTCTTTTTTCTTCCTGCGCCTTAGGTCTCCAAATCTAAATTGGGAACAACAGTGCTTCAAAGTGGTTTACTATGATTTTGTGCAGGCATGGTCAGGAGCAGTAAAATACTATAGCATGTAAACACCTCAGAGATGTTCTAAAACAAACAAACAAACAAGAGTAACTGGTAGCAGCAGCTCCTTTGCTTAATTTGTTTAACATCTGAGAAACAGAGGCTTAGGAAGGGACAACTAGACATGTAATTCTCCTGTACTGGTAAAAATATAAAATTTACTAGGCAAATGTTGCTTATAAAACTTGCATCTGTAGAATATTTAATAAAAAACATGTATAGTGGTTCCACCAAATGTCCTAGTGAGCACATATTTTTGTTAGAATATTGGTATCAAACTTCTGTTAGAGTTCTGAGTATTTCAGAAGAATCACAGGGCAGGCAATATTCATTTCACACAGTGAAAAAAAGAAACCATTGGAGACTTTAACTGCATTTAGTTTAATACTAGAGGAATAAATTCTACAGGAAAACAAAACCTTGAAACTGAATTCTGAACTAGAAATCTGGATAGAAAATTTGGATAGAAATATGAAATAGCTCCTCTTATAACCTGTTCCTAGTTTGCCAGAGCAAATGAGAATAGTGTTTGATTTTCATCTGAGCTGGAGAAGAGCCTCTAAGATTGATGTTTATGAGGCTTAATATGCCAAATTTATGAAGGCTGGCTTCTAGTTTGAGTTCGTTTGATAACGACAAGAAGACAAATTTTGAATGGAGCCACAGGAGCATGCAAAAACCAGGCAGAAGACAAGGTTCAAATCCAATTTGGTACAGACTTTGCTGACTGCAGTTAGAGTTTGGCCTGAGGCAGAACACCTAAAAGACTGACCAGAAAGAAACTGCTAAGGACCTCCTCATGGAGATTTAATTTAGTGGAAAAGCAGAGTGATACTAGGGCAACAGAGTGGATAATCAGAGTGATACTAGGGCAACAGATCAGACAAAACCCCTAAACCAGAGAGACTGAGAGAACATCTGGTAATGGCCTTCAGGGAGTGAGCTAAATGACTCACTGGCACAGTATACCTTTGCAGGTATTTAGTGGGCCAGGCAGCTGTAGGGAGGATGCAAGGTTTCTTATTTATGAGCAGAAGCAAGATCCATACCCATAAATCACTGTGCGAGACATGTAACTCTAAAGTACATTTTAACAACCACAATTAAGAAAAACTACCCAGAAGCACAGAACTCAGCGCTATGTAATTTAACACAAAGCTCTGCTATGATTTAAGAGTCTCTGCCACTGTTGCCTTATTAATCCCTAAATCACATGCTGCCATAAAAAAGCCCGCTCCCACCCCCCAGTATATAGATCTGTGTTGAACACAAAGGTTATTTAACTGTTTTGTGCCGAGCGGGGCTTGTAAAGCCAACCAAGCAGCAGAAGAGGCTTAACAGGGCTCTGCGAAGGACCAACACTATGGGGAAACCTCATCTTCTATATCCTACTTTGACTCCCTGTTTCCACACCATGCTCTTGTCCCAGCTGACCTTCTATTCTAGCAACTGGCTTCATGAAATGTTAACATTCAAGAACATTTATGGTCAGAAAACATTTAAAATTGATAAATACACCAGAAAAGTTTTATTTCTCATTTTTTTGGCCTATAGCCAACGAGCTCCTCATCAGATTGCCCAGAATAGTGTTATGGTGTTTGCACAGTGCTAACGAAAATATTAGCAAAGACCCAAATCCTTGAAATCAGCTATTTACATAGGAATGACTTTCAGCCATAAGTTTAAGTCTACATGAAAAGGAGTTGCCAGCAAGCAACCTTAATAGGAGAACAGCTTGGAAGCAAGTTAACATTAAAAGGAAGAATATATGATGTGTCACTAGAGCTATTATGGCTACAGTCAAAGTGCTAAACTCTAGTAACCAAAGACAAAATCTTTTCTTCAGTCTTTGTTACACAGTGGACCAATGAGCTGCACGCTGACGTGGGTGATCCCTACACACCATGAATTGTTTCTTGAAATAAAAAATAAAAAGAAATCACAAAGCATAGATCACTTAATATTATACACTAAAAAGTTTTAAAGTACAGTTGAAAATATGCATTCAGCCCTGAGCCTTGGCTGATCTTTTACTGATTCCAGAGTTTGGCAATTAGAGGTGCTAAAGGACTTTTCTATAGAGCACACATGGTTTGAGCTTCTTCCTGAAACAGGGGAACCAGCTGAGAGTTACTACATCTGAGATAAGCTGACACTGCTAGCTTTTTAAGATAAATTTAACATCATGTATTTAATATGGATAATGAAACTTACTGTGAATATCAGGGCAGTTTCCTCATGGTTTCTCTTCTGCCTTCCTGTGATAGCTCATCAAGAGTGGCAGTAACAGAGCAAGTAGTGAGGTTATTCCTTTAGCCCAAATATTTGAGATCCAGGACTGAGTAGGCACTAGTGACCAGTGATGAACCTTACAAATACACCTACCTCTATTTTCCTATAAATTCACGCTAGCAGAAAGCAAGTAATTATATTCAGAGACATTTTTTTTCCACACAGCTGGAACTACCAGTCATAGGGTGCAGCACAGGACACAAATACACACTTCCCTATGCTGGCTTTAGAAAACAAGGAAGAAAACTTGTGAGAAACTGAGCAGAAAGACCACTTGTTGGGCCACGGCATCTCTACAATACATACAATCCTGCTTTTTGATTAAGAAAATACCAAGTAAATGTTGCACACTTTAACTCAATTATGTCATAAGGCTTGTCCCTTAATTGTTAACTCTGAAAAATGTGACTCCTTAGCAAGTATCTTCAGTGAGTATCTTCAGGGACTAGGACCACATCTTTGGATTAGCTAAGACCTAATAAAAAATGAACATACTGTAACAGTGATTAAAAGTGAAATGGAAATAAATTGCTGATATACAGTGTAAATAGATTACTTAGATAAGTGTGCAAGGTCACATCCTAGGATGTCCAAAGATACACAAAAAATATAACACAAACAGAAGTCAAGTCCTACCTATACAGTCAAGCCATATTTACAAGATAAAAGACCAACATGGAAGCACTGACTCTAAAAAAGCTGGCTGACCCTGGTAGATAACCATCACAGTGTGATGCTGAGGCCAAATGGATTAATGAGATCTTTGAATATATAAATACAGAAGTACTGGTTAGGAGGAAATATGATACTGGTGAGGTCTGTACTGGAAAATCACAATTCAAAAGGCTTTTGCTAAATTTTATGGAGGGGCGCAGGAATGCTTAGAAAACTGGAGAAGGTGTAAGCACCGGGAACTTAGTCTGTTTAGTTTATCAATGAGAAGATGAAGGGGAAAGAGGACAACTGTACGTAAGGACCAACGTGAAGAACATAACTGATAATGGTATCTTTGGTCTGCAAACAAAGCTTTAACAAAGGCTCAGTGGTTAGATATAGCTGTCAGATACATTCAGGCTAAAAATAGGATTCACAGTTTTAACAGCAGGACTTATTAGATCTTGCAACAATTTAATCAAGGTTGTGAAGAATTCTGTCAATGGTAATTTGAAAATCAAAAGTAGATGTTTTTCTTAGAACTCCAGTTCAAACAAGAATAAGTTCATAGATGTTTAACACAGCTAGATGATAATAGCACAGAGTTTTCTCTTGGCCTTGTAGTCTATGACCTTATTAACTAGGTGGCACATCAGTACTCAGGTGTCTCTGGGAAGGGGTGCAGGTTACATCTGTTTCAGCTGCAATGCTTACATCTCTTTTGTGCACTTGTACAAACAGAAGGATTATCTTTTATTTACCACTCAAAGAAGCGAGTGCTGCTGAATCAGCTTCAGAGCACTCTTCGCCTTCCTATCATCGTATTGCTTCTGAATTTCAGAGCACTAAGAGGACAGTGAGGTGAAGATGAGGGACACCTTCCACCAGCCGTGACATTTGTAAAGCGTTGATCTGTCCAACTGCAGGCTCTGCAGAAAATGTTCTTCAGCTTATTTACAACCACATTGATATATGGAACAGCTTTGTTGTCTCAGGTTGGGCTTTGGGATGTTCAGCTGAGCAGATTAATTTCCAGATTCTGTTTGACTAACCTGCAGATACTTGCAGTTAATTGTCCTCTTTGACTGACAATGTTTGACTTCATTTGCCTTTACAGAGTTAGTACATGAAATAGCAGTATCGCAGGAAGACACTTATTTTTTACGCTCCTGTACCTGCCCCAGAACACAGAAAAACCCTAATGAATTTTCTGTTACAAAGCAGGCTCTTAAATCAAAATGAATAGTTTAAAATAAAAAGCTTAACAAAAGCTCCCTCCTGCCCTGGCTCCCACATAATGAACTGGGGTCATTCTAAAGAAAAGAAAGAAATTCTGGGACTAACAGAGCAGAGTGTGAAGTGTTTTTAATATCACGGCAGCTGTAATTACTGTATGTTTCTTTTTATTATTATTATTATCATTATTAATATTAAAAGTTGAGGTAACTAGGAGGCAGAATCAATACAATGCACCATCTTCAAAACAGTGCTTGTATGTACCTATAATTAAGGATTCACAGCCCATGTTTTATTGTGCTGGATGTATGTGAATGGGAAGATAAAGATCTGGTGGAAGGTGATGTGTCTTACTGAAAATGGTCTACTGCTTTATGCATCACGTTGTTGAAAAGACTACCATTAGCATTAGAATAGGTGTATTTTGCATTCCAGTTAGTATACTGGGGGGACCTCTCTGACCATTCTGGATCTAACATGTTGCTTTATTTCTTTGCTTGCTCTACTAAATAATGGTTTGATCGCTACAGGAGAACTATTATGGGTAATAATGCACGTAGACTACTAAGAGCAATAAATGCACTTCCACTACTGTTTGTTTTTTCCAATGATACCATTGAACATTGCCTGTTTGGCATAGCTGTGATTTGTTTTGATTCATTGCTAACCTATTTGCAATTACAGCAAAATAAATAGGCCTTCTCTCTATTTGCAAATAAAATATTTCCATTATAATGGTAGAAGTTCAATGACTTTGTTACCCTAAGTCTTTACGTATCATTGTGTACTTTATTGCTTATCCCAATTAACAGTGCAGCTGCAAGTTTCCTGGCCTTTGATCTTTCTTTCTTTCTTTCTTGTTTCTTTCTTTCTTTCAGAGGAGCATTATAAGCTTATTTAGGCTAATGAGGAGATCGCACGTCTAGTAAATGTGCACAACAAATAAAAATAAATACATCTCAATAATACAGACATACTTGGAACATCACTGAAGCTCCACAATGAAGAATATTGCAGTCAATGGAAGGGCTCCTATTGATTTCATTGATTTTGAGTCACGACTTCTCCTGAAATCAGCAAGGTGAGTAAAACTGTGTTCCAGCTCATCACTAGGTTCTTCTCACTGTATACACTTAATGGCAAATTCTGTAGTTCAGCAAAACTGCCATTTTTTAAGAGAATGGAGTTACAATTTGATAATTACTACGTATCATACAGCGGTAATGATCATTTCTAATGCTTTGTTTACAACAGGAAAAACCTATCTTTACAAAGTGTCAATTAATGGGGGATACCTACAATTGTGTAAAACCTTATATCTGGGATATAGGTGCATTTATATCAGCTCAGCTATAGAAGATGAAAGTTTGCTGATACTCCTTCACTCTAATGCAAATGTACTCTGAGGCTTCCTTGCTGTTCCTATTCCTAATGTTGTTTACCAGGGAAAAACTGACAAACCAGGACAAAAAGTCTTCCTGTGAATTTCATGCAAAATCTTTACAGGGCAAATAAAGACTGTCATTACATTAAGAATCATTTAACATTGTATTTGTTTGGTAAGTGATCAGCTGTGTTAGCCAACAGTTTGATATATAGCAGGTAAAGGAATATCTGATTTTAAAAACACAATGGCAACATAGGCCACCCTCGTGATGAGTGAAACAGATCTTTCCTAGCTTGCAAGTAAGTTTTCTACCTAACACAAATATACAATGTTTGCATAGCCAACAATAGGATAATACAGCCTCCTGTTTTCATTGAAAAAAGAGAATAACTCGTTGTTATGGTCCAATTTTCCTGTGCTGTTCCTGTGCCCTGGCCCAACACTATTTGCAAAGGTGCGGAAAGCAGTGAGCTACATGTTTCAGTTCACCTTTTTGCCATATTAATAAGCAGAGACTTGCACCAGCTGGCGAGTCCCCGTTGCTGCCCAGCCCTGTCCGCTCCCCTCCTGGAGCCTTGGGCCAGGGGAATTATTGCACTGGTGCCTCCAGCCCCAAAGCCCTGCACCTGGATCGTGGCCCTCCTGGGATGCGGAGCAAACACCACCTGATCCGCTCGCTTTGCGTTAACTTTGGAAAAGGCACCTGAGCAGAACCAATAGTAGTTCATCGGCAGTCAGGTAACCCCTTTCGTAGGGAACCAAAGTGGATCTCAACCATCTCTGCGCTTGTGTGGTCAAATTTGCCAGCTCCTTAGGCAGCTGTTGTTTCATCTCCACCCGTGACAAATACACCAGTCAGATGGGGGTGTTCCCATTTTTGTTAATCTGTAGAAAGGGAATTATTTCCCTGGTGCACCAGCATTTATACATGTAACTTGTAGATACAACAAAGCAGCGTTAGCTTTGCTATAGTGAAAGCTGAAAATTCCTTCCTTCTTCAGGCTTTTCTCCAGGTGTTTGAAAATCTGCATGTTTAGTGAGTTTGCCCTCAAAACTGATGAATTTTCTGAGGGACAGGGAGGTGTCTGTGCTCCACGCTGCACCTCCTTCGAGCAAGGGAGGAGGAAACTCTTTGTCCCCCGGCTCCTTCCACGTCACAGGCTTCCTTAAGCTGGTAGTGACTGACCTTCCCTCTTCATCCTCCCGTCAGGGGTGTGGGGATCAAACCAGGGCCCTGATCACATCCCAGATGGTCTCAACGTACACACCAGCTGATGCCTGGCACCCTCGCTCCTCTTGAGGAAAAGACATCTGTGATCCTTCTCACAAGACGCGTTTGCTGCTCTCTGCTCCAGGCTCTACAGAGAGCCACCTTACTCCCAGCTTAATGTGCACGGGAAGGAGGAAGGAAAACTCAGGGATCACACAAAGACTCTCACTTTGTCACATTCATACTTGCTCTCTTTTACAAATCTTTCAAAAGTACCTTTTTGTGGAAGCTCTGCAATTTTTATCCAACAATGACTGAAAAACCTTTTCAAAACGATAACACTTGCAATATTTTCCAAGTGTCAATTGATCATCGGATAATGCAGTCTTGGAAGACTGAGGTTCGATACAGACATGAGAGCTTTACATTTATATTTGAGAAAAACTCATTTAGAGGGTTGTATTCTAATGCCCCCCTTTTTTTTTTTTTTTCCAAATTACTTTAATACAAAACTTACGTAGATTATTTTTTATTTGTATGCGTGAGATCAACTATAATGGAATAGTATTGCTAATATAATTACAATGGCCTGCCTCCAGAGGAGGTGATATTATGCAACATACTCTCTGCTCTATATATTCTGAGCACAGGTACCAAAAAGTAAATGAGCAAAATCATTATTTCATCTGATGGGAGTTTTGACAGATTTATTCCTACTCTAAATTTCTTCCAGAGGAACAGAAAGGTGGAGAGGTCTTCCAATTATGCCTGAAAGTAGTTAGATTTGGAAAAGAGGAAGAGAACACAGGACAGAGGAGAGACTTCTCAGTTGATGGGTTGGTATAAAAGAACTTTTAAAACTAGAAATAAGATGACTTCACAGATATGTAAAGCACGTAATCATGGTTAAACTGCAGTAATGGAAGAATTAAACTCCACAGATCTGGGAATCTGTCCTCTAATTGAAGAAAAAAAAGAGCAGAAATTTCCATTGTCATGAAGCTGATCTAGGTTCAGCTGTTGACCTTTTTCATTCTCTCCTTGTTAGACTACTAAATACCAGGAAGTTATAAGTATACTAAAATGAAGTATTGGATCAAAATCATTTTTCGAAGGTACTTTTTCAAAAGTACTTTTTTATAGTTGAGGAGGATATTTGATCATTTTGTGGAAATGTTCTATTTCCTTAGGTATTCAGCTTTTAAGAAAGGCCAGTAGAAAAGCACAGAGGTTATGCAATGTTACAATGCTGGTGCTCATTCACAGTAATTGGAGATTTCTGAAAAGGAGAGATAATTTGTCCAAACCTACAGACTCAGTAATATGCCTGAAATTTCAGCCAAGACCAGAGAGGATCTTAAGAGGGCTAACTATTGTGAGCATGAATTCATGCCCAAGTGATTTCCAATAATTTTATTAGCTCCTGTTTAAATCCTATCCCAAGAGTCCAAAAGGAAATTTTAAGTGCAGTTTGTTTTAGAGAAACTTTTTTTTTTTAAAATTTACAAAGTAGATACACAGAAATAAAAAAATGAAATAACTTTCTTGAGTACAAAAGTATTTCTAGCTGCAATAAGAAGAGCATACATTTAAAAAACGGATCAAGCAAAATTAGATAGCCAAACTGGGTATACAGAAATTTTAAAAATCTGTATTTGTATATAATCAGGCTAGAACATTACAGTACATTTGGTAATAGACTGAAGCAAGCTTGGGCTGTGGGTCACAGGTACACATACCCATTTCATCTGTATTTTAACACCTCATGCACTAGCCCAGATTACTGTATTTCATTAAGACAAACTGATATTTGTTCTAGAGATTTTACTAAGAGACAATAAATAAAAGAACAAAGAGAACCTTATATTATTCAGCTTAGTTATAGGTGAGCCCTGAGTGGCTACTTTATAATTTCACAGCCAGTAGGGTTGGTTTAAAGTTTCATCAAAATAACACTTTCTTGAAGATGTGTTGGCAAAATATAATTAGAGAGTCCATACTCTGCTTTGTCAAATACCTTTGTAACATTCATCTAGATTACAGCAGTGATCTCAAGTGAGATTGTAATAGCACTGAAATGAAAAGGGGAAGCCCATAAATCACTCAATCTGTACTTTCAAAATTATCTGTCTCCTTGCTAATTTCAAGGTGACAGTTACCATCTGGTATAGAATTACAAAGGCTTGTCAGTTAACGTAAGCAGGCTTTTTAAAGTATTTTCATTTTAAAAAAGTGACTTCAGATAAAATTGTGGTTTAGAGCTATTCAGATGGTGGTTTTGGCACTGTGATAACAGAGAGACTGTATGAAATCAGCACTGTCATTTTTAAGTTACTGACCCTTCTGGGCCTCTTTTGCCTTTACTGCTGCGATTCAAACATTGGTCCAAATAATGCAGGAAATGCTTATGAAAAAGACGGAAAGATTTTAGAGGACTTGGGAATATGCATCTTTGGGCCCCAAAGAAAAAACAGAGGTCTAATCTCCTAAAAGGATAGTGAGGTGGTCACCATCCACCTGCTTTTCCAGGAAGAGACTGAAATGCAGGAAGAAGTGCAAAGACAGAATCATGCTCGACATTTCAGTTGTGAAAAAGACTCTAATGAAGCAAAATCTGTGGGATGACTAGAAAATTGAAGAAGTGGAAAATGTGTTTGGTGCTAAATGCATTAAAGTTAGAAGAATCCCCAGGGGAGTGTGGTTTTGAGAACCAATACACTGCATCCTAATTAACTCCTAACTGACCTTTCTGGTTATTTGGTGCCCAGAATTAAATACAATATTACATTTCATCCTGCTCTGTCACATGATGTCTTTCCATATCCTGCCCCAAATTGCATTTGTCTTTCATGCTGCTGTATCAATTACAAACGCAAATTTAATTTGCTGCTTGCCTTCTCCAGCAGGTCTCTCCCAGCATTAGTACCTTCCAATTCCTCACTGCTGTCTAATCTATTTATTATGGATGACTTTTTCCTCTGTGTTTTTTAGGCTGATGATTCACAAACATCATTCAGGAGACAGAACTACTACAGAGATTCAAAACCAGAAAAGTTGAAAATGAAAACAGACTCCCTCATATCCCCAACAAGTTCAGAATCATTGTCCTGAATGAAGTCGTTATGTCTTCAGAGCAACTGTTTGCTTGTTTCTTTCTTTCTTTTTAAAAGGAGAAGCACTCAGAATAGCTGTGCACAGAGCAGAAAATTTGAGGAAAAACTTTGGCCTTCATAGCATCTCCACTTTCCTCTGTGGAGCTACTTCTGCACTGGCTTTAGCAGGAGGCTTGTTCCTGTACACACACTCGGCTTTCATTCCCCTGATGAGAGCTCCAGTGCTCTGGGAGTTGGCAAGCCTTGGACTGGATCGGGCCAGATCTGCAGTTCTACTCTACTGCATGTAGGTTGCGGGACCCAAGTAATTTTTTGGCCACTTGTGCACGTAGGAGTTTCCTTGTCAAGCAACCTACTTGGTTCATGGCGAAGAGGAGGCAGTGCGCGAGCTGCCAGGTATACCATGGGCCATAAAAGCAGGTCCTCCCCAGACACAGCTGCACTGGGCACTTTGAATAACACATTCTCTGAATTTATGTTCTGCTGTTGTTTGCCGCCTTTACCTCCCTTATAGACCTTGTCTCCTTCGTTTTACATCTCTAGGAATTTTTTACGATATGATAAGGGCTTTGGATCAGAGGAAAGGTCATTATTGATCTCACTTACTTTGATCAGTTTAGTGAAGGGAGACACTGACCCTACATAAATATTTAATGGTCCTGAGGAATAGCCAAAACCACCTTTGCAAATGTTTTATGGTCTAACGGAAGTTTCTGAGACCACTGCATTGCCTTTTCTACTGCGTATAAATGCAGTACTGAAGCCCCTATGCCCCTGTATTAGTAAGTTTAATTTTGTACTCCACACTTAATTCGATATAGCCAACGCTTGCTCTCCAGGTTTTCTTAAAACATCAAATGTTAAAAATATGTATATTCATGGAAAAAACCAGCCTCATTTTGTAGCTAAATAAGGAAAACAGAGGTCTACAAAAGCACATACATGGCTGAGCTGATTTAAAGTTTCCTGCCTGTGCATTTCCATGACAATAAGGCTACATAAATACATTCCAAACTAAACAGTTAGCAATGATAAAAGTGGGCAAAATATCAATACCATCTGCTCTCTCCTAATGCTTGAAAAGAGTGAAACCCTAAAATTAACCAAAGAAAAGGAGCTGCTAAATAACCTCTCCCCCCCTCTCAACTCTTAGAGGAGTGTACATATCAGCAAAGAATTTGACCTTTAGTTCTTCATTGTTCTATCTTGTAATATTTATATGTCAAATGTTTCCTTAACTTTAACTCAAACTATTGTGCTATCACAGCTAAAAGGACTGTAACTTAATCAAAGCACAGTAAAATTCTGATCATATTAGTAGGCTCCAGTACTGAGACTGCTGTAACTGAGGAGACTAAACCACCTCACTGTCAACAATTTCTCAAGATTTTGAGCGTGAATTTTGCATATCCACTTTCACTTTTTCCTGTCTAAAATTAGCTACTTTATGCTGAAAAGATTCCCATAAATGTCAGCAGAGAAGCAGAAACAATGTATTTGTGTTATTTTAAAAATAATGTTTTTTCAAGTCCAGGCATTAAACCAAAAATTAGTTCTGGTTTTAAAACTGGAATTTTCAATTATTTGCTTGTTTTTTGAATCACGGATATTGATTCCTTACTTTCAATCACCAAAAAGAAAAAACCCAACCAAAGAAACCCCAAGTCTTTAAGCCTTGTCCTACAGGGAGATCTATATAAATTTCAGTGCAATTTAGTTTCTTTGTGTATATTATACATTTCATGTTACCTGAAATCCTGCCACAAAGAGCCAGTTGGCACATGCAGATAATGCACTGAGACTACTTGTATTTAAAAAGGAATATATTATAGTGGCTTAGTTGGATTTCACATGGAGAATCCTGACACCAATAGTCAATAAGATTCTGCCACCGGTTCATCTGATGCTGTTGCACCTATAAGCTATGGATATGGTTTGCATTTTAATATCCCCCCAAAAGCAGCTGATAACAGTGAAGAAAAAATTAAAAATCCCAACTTATTAGAAATACTACAGTTGTTGAATTGCTTTTTGATGCTGGCAGGAATTATTATGTCTTTCTACACACCCAGAGTGAAAAACCATCCTTAATTCTGAAACAGCTCACCGTGACCCCATCCACACTCAGCAAGGTTGCTTACAAATAACAAAATATATGTGGATAAGGAACTGGATGGATGGTCACACTCAAAGAATTGCAGTCAACAGCTTGATATCCAAGTGGAGAGCAGTGACGAGTGGCATTCCTCAGGGTATGGTATTGGGACTGGCACTGTTTAACATCTTTGCTGCCAATGTGGACAGCGGGACTGAGTGCACCCTCAGCAAGATTGCCGAAGACACCAAGCTGTGTCATGCTGGAGGGAAAGGATGCCATCCAGAGGAACCTTGGCAGGCTTGAAAGGGGCCCGTGCAAACCTCATGAAGTTCAGCAAGGTCAAGTGCAAGGTCCTGCACATGAGTTGGGCAATCCCAAGCACAAATACAGGACGGGCAATGAGTGGATTGAGAGTAGTCCTGTGGAGAAGGACTTGGAGGTGTTGGTTGATGAGAAGGTCAACATGACTCAGCAATGTGTGTTTGCAGCCCAGAAAGCCACCCATATCCTGGGCTGCATCTAAAGAAGCGTGACCAACTGATTGAGGAAGGTGATTCTCCACCTCTACTCCACTCTTGCAAGGCCCCACCTGGAGTACCGCATTCAGCTCTGGGGCCCCCAGCACAAGAAGGACATGGGCCTGTTGAAGCAAGCCCAGAGAAGGGCCACGAAGATGATCAGAGGGCTGGAGCACCTCTCCTATGAAGACAGGCTGAGAGAGTTGGGGTTGTTCAGCCTGGAGAAGAGAAGGCTCCAGGGAGACCTTATAGGAGCCTTCTAATACCTAAGGGGGGGCCTACAGGAAAGCAAGGAGAGGGACTTCTTACAAGCGCATGCAGTGATAGGAGAAGGGGTAACGGCTTTAAACTGAAAGAGGGTAGATTTAGATGAGATGTAAGGAAGAAGTTGTTTACTGTGAGGGTGGTGAGGCACTGGCACAGGTTGCCCAGAGAGGTTGTGGCTGCCCCATCCCTGGCAGTGTTCAAGGCCAGGTTGGATGGGGCTCTGAGCAACCTGGTCTGGTGGAAGGTGTCCCTGCCCATGGCAGGGGGGTTGAACTAGGTGATCTTTAAGGTCCCATGCAACCCAAACCATTCTGTGATTCTACGATACCTGCTCACCCAGATTCTCAGTACTTGAGAAAGTTTTTTTTTTTTCTGGGAAAAGCAGGTCAGGAGAGTCCAGGCAGCTTTTGTGTCTTTTCACAGCACCAAAAAATGGCAATGATGTCAAAGAACTGACTTCCAGTTTGTTCCTACTTAGACTTGGGGGATGGAGGTAGGCAAGGCTGAGCCTCAGAAATTAAAGACATAGGGAAATGGATGTAAGGCTTGGATCAAAGGTCAAACCAATCAGAAGAAAATGGTAAGAGTGGAACCGGAGATTTTGGGAAAAACAACAGAGTTAATCTATGACCAGAAACTAGAATTTCCTCTCATTTTTTGCAGACAAGCTTATGTGATTTTACACAGTAAGAGCCTGAAAACATGCAGCTATGTGTGAATTTTATTTATATACATTATCTCACTGATGGCAATAGAATTATTCATATGAGGAATATGTGCTTAGTTCTAGAGTCTGAGACAGCACGCAGTGGATAAGTTTCTAGTTACTGGCTGAGATAAGCACTATAACCATTGCTGTTCAGTAGGACTCTGTTAAAGATATTTGTTACCAGGAGCTTTATCCCCTTCTTTTTCAGTATATAAATCTAGTGTTAATGCTACTGATGGTAGTCAAGTAGTCTTGCTGCTACATTTACAGAGTAAGAACAACAGATAATTATACCTAAAAAATAATTTTATTTGAGAATTGTTAATAAATTTAATATGGAGAGAGATTTTGAAGTCTCAGTGAAAATGAAAAGCTAATGCCATTTAATGGCTGAGGGTGATTATTTTTGCAAAGAATGTGGATTATGCTAGTTCTCAGTATAAAAATAATGAGAATAAAACCATGGTTATAATTTCATCTTGGCAATATAAATAGGATAGACAGATGCTTGATATTGTACAGTAATTATAGATGGCTGAACTGAGAATAAACCTTTTTTGTAGATAATGGTTTCTGATTCTGAAGGCCATTTTTAAATCTATGGTTAGGGTTTTGTCTTTCTGCCAAGGACATGAGTTAAATATTTAGTATAAAGTATAGTGGTGGTTTCTGAGCTTGACTTTTAATTATAATATGCAAGCAGGCTGGTAAGTCATGGGTCAAACAACATGACATTCACCAAATTGAAAGAGATAGGAGTGGGGGCTGTAATGAGATTATAAATTTATCTGATAATCAGAGTCGTGTAATGTAACTAAAAGGAAAACCGACCACAGCATCTTTGTGAGTATTCTGTGCTGCGAAAGGACAAAAATGAAGGAAATGACCTTTGACACATTCCTGAAACTCAAAGCTGTCTAGCGTGGTCCCTTTGTGAAGCTGTAGGCTCTGCAATTGATATGCCATAGCTCTCTTAACAGATGCAAGAAAAAAGGAAATGTAGCATTATGGAAAAGTGAGAGGGAAGAGACAGAGTGGCATTGATGTGATCAGCTTTAAGGGCATTTCACCTGAAATAACACCTGAGGCAACAGAAGCAGAAGGGGCAATAAATAATTCAGCAAGAAAATTACATTTCAAAACAATGAGGTTGTCTTTCCTCTCTCGATGAAAACCACTTTCAAAGAAATTTCTGCAGAAACAGCTGCAGAAACTTCTGCTCAGAAACACTCTCATCCACTTACATTTGGTGAAACAATGCAGTTCTCCTCCTGCAGAAAGCTGCCCACAGAAAGGACAGGAGTTTGGAATAAATCTAGCTTCATGAGGAATTAAGGTGTCAGACACAACCCAATGTTCTCAGGCCAGACCTCAGCTGGTAGAAGTTGTCATAAGTTGTCTGACTTCAGTGGAGCTCTCAGCAGTTTCATCGGGGAGCAGTTGTCCCTAGAGGATTGTGAAAAGTTTTGTTAAAGTCAAGTTAATGAAAACGTAAGTTCAACACGCTGCAGACTGACACACAGGAGAGGGGGAAGCATGTTTATCAGCTTGACTTGGCTGGACTGGGAGTGAAAAGCACAGCACTTTCAATCACTGGAGAATGTGTGCAGCAGATAAGTCTGTACTGCATGGAGAGCTGGAGAAAGTGTGTAGAGGATTTTAAATAGGACACAGAAAAACTTAATTTAAAAGACAAAAATAATTTAAGCTAAAAAAGGAATTGCTGGATCCTTATCAGGTTTTACACTGATTTGAACAGAACTTAGGAGACGGCAAATGAACAGGACAGCATAACTTTTGATTTATAGCATATGAGTTACCCCATGCTAAAGTACGTCTGCCCTTAAGTAGGACTAAGCACTGCAGGGTGACATCCCTGCTAATGAAATGGGGTAAACCCACTTGTATTTACTGTAGCATGGGACATACCCTTCAGTGGGTCCTGTAGGACAGCTCACAGACTGCAAGGTCACACCTGACTTACTCAACTGTTAATCGTCTTTGGACCCATGCTCTTAACCATTGTATCACAACATTGGGATTTCACTGGTAGCAAAGGCCAGCGTTGGAAGTGTTCGGCCTCTCTTGGCCGCTGCTGCTCACCACTGTCCTCTACTGCTCCCCTTTGCTGGACTGATGCAATTATTAGTGGGGTTAAGCTCTAAGCAGGACTATTTTAGCTTTCAGGGAACAAACTATAAACTAGATCCTTGACCTAGACTATGAAAAAAAACGCCAACCCAAATCCTGGAATGTTTTCTTCTTAATCCTCATTTTTAAGTCCTACGAGCAAGGCCCTACGAACGGATCAATCATCACATCTGATGGGATGGTAACCTAGAGGAGGTGGAAAAAGCAAGCAGAATGGAGCAGGGGACAGGACAGCATGAGAATTATTTAATGTGGCTTTGTTGCCAGAGAAAGCATAGCAAGGACCACCACTGCAGCTTTGGTGCTCAGCCTACACACTTTTGTGTCAAGTGTGAATTTACCAGGCTGTTGTGGTTTAACTCCAGCCGGCAACTAAGCCCCACACAGCTGCTCCCCTGCATCAGGATGGGGGAAAGAAACAGAAGAGTAGAAGTGAGAAAACTGGTGGGTTGAGGTAAAGAGAGTTAAACAGGTAAAGCAAAAGCCGCACACGCAAGCAAATCAAACCAAGGAATTCATTCCCCGCTTCCCATGGGCAGGCAGGTGTTCAGCCATCTCCAGGACAGCAGGGCTCCAGCACAACTAATGGGGACTTGGGAAGACAAACGCCATCACTCCGAATGTCCCCCTTTCTTCTCCTTCCCCCAGCTTTCTGTGCTGAGCATGACGTCCTCTGGTCTGGGATATCCCTTGGGCCAGTCGGGGTCAGCTGTCCCGGCTGTGTCCCCCCCCCAGCTCCTTGTGCCCCCCCAGCCTCCTCGCTGGTGGGGTGGGGTGAGGAGCAGAAAGGGCCTTGGCTCTGGGTAAGCGCTGCTCAGCAATAACGAAAACATCCCTGTGTTATCAGCACTGTTTTCAGCACAAATCCAAAACAGCCCCATACCAGCTACTGTGAAGAAAATTAACTCTACCCCAGCCAAAACCAGACTTTGGAAGGCAAAGATCTCAGTGGGGCTGCAGATGGCTAGAGAGAAAAATAAAATAAGAGAAGATGGAGATAATTGGAGAAAAGCACCAGAGTCCCATTTCTAAAGTTAAGACATGTTGAAGGTTTTCTACTTTTGCTGTGCACAGACTGCTAGGAAAGAGGCAGCTATCATCTATCTGAACATGTCTTAAAATTGAACTATGCTTTCAAATGAATGTTATATATTTTTCAGGCACACATTCCAACTCATACCTAGCATGATGCTTTCTTGTATGTCATGTGAACAAAGGTTGCAAAGATCCTCTGAGTATTTCCCTGTGTACTTTTAAAGAAAACATAAGAGGGACACCCCCCCCCCCCCCCCCAGTAGGCTTTTCAAGAAACAAATTGACTTAACTTGTTCCTGATAAACTCCCCAAAAGAGGCAATGCCCAGGAGGTTTCCTAATGTTTCTCCTATCTTTAAGGAATACAGTATTCTGGCTTGAAATGGAAGAAAATCTCCTTGCAAAATTCTTCTTTCTGGGGAGTATCTATTGATTTTTATGCCACCATAATCTTGTGAAACTATAACAGGCTTCTGTCATCAACTAGTTTCTAACCATTAATAGATTCTTCTCACCCTTATTTGGGGATTCATTATCCTTATCATGTAAGAGGTGAATTGTATTTTATAGAGGAGATTACAGATAACAGTACAAGGAAAAAGGGAGTAAAAGAGGATGAAACATTTAAACCCTTGTAGAATTCCTACTGATGTCAATAGGAGTCTTTCCACAGGTTTAGTGGAGTGTGAGCTATGCCCTTATTTATCTGACATTTTCTCTGGGCTGCAAAAATGCCTGTAGTTACAGATATTCACTAAAAGTCTGCCTACTAAGAACAAAGAGTGAATGAAGGATTATATAGTTATATTTCCAAAAGTAGATAAGTATTATTTTATGCATATTATGATAGCGGGAAATAAAATGAATTATTGAAACTTGAAGAGGTTTGAATACAATGATTTACTGTTGAGGATAGGTACACATGCAGTTGCTAGAACAGAGCTCTCCTACACTAAGTACTCAATGCTCCTAAAAATAAACTCCAGCTCATTACAATTAATAGCTGAGATTTCACTTCATTCTATTTAGTGGAATCAAGTCAATATTGTTCACGGGGTGAACTGAAGTTACACGTGACATACGGTTAAACACTGAAATTCACTGAAGTGTGTCTTTGAATATGACACAGGAACAATTCTGCTGGATGACTAAAAGCCTCCTTTTTCTAAAGCAAGCTAACATGGCTATGAAGCCTGGAAGGTGAGTTGCCCTGTAAGATGCACGTGATGAATATCTAATAAAAGAGCAAACCTACCTGATAACCTCACACAAATCACTAAATCCTTCTTCAGTCAGTAAGGCTGTGTTCAGGCTCCATGGCAGGGGCATTTTTGTGGTACACCCAGCTACCAGGGCTCTTTGGCTGGCCAGTATCCCAACTTTAGACATAGCCCAAATTCCCTGCTGTTGTATGAGTAAGGTGATAGAGAATGTGACCAGCCCAAATGCCACAGCAGTACATTCATTCATGCTCAGGCTATGAGCTGGTTTCAGCTCTTGGAAATTCTGTTTGTGGCTGGGAGGAGGATGTTAATTCCACAGCATCCTTTGAGTAGGTTTTGCCATTCCCGTGACAACTGTGCTACGAAATGCCAGGTGGTATTCGCCTCCCACCCCATCTCTCGGTTCTGCCCACCACAGAAGTGAAAACATTTGCATGGCACAGAATGCTTATGTGAAAAATAATGCTGTATAAAGCAGCTAGGCTAGTTCTAGGCTAGTTCCAACTTCAGTGAGTGCCTGTAGGATATTGCAAAACAAGCAAGCAATTAAATACTAATATTCCCTACATATTGGTAAGGCTATTCTTTGTAAACTGATCCCCACATTTGCTCCTGCTCTCATTGCGGTATACCTCAACCAGCAATTACTTGTTTCCAAGTTAAGCATCTTTCTACATATCTAATCAAGGAAGAGAGAACAGACTCTCCAGACGGCAATCCCTTCCTTCCTTAGGTAGCTAACTGGGAGTGTTAGACAAACATCTCCCACAGAGACCTTTCTCCGTGCACTTGAAAAATCACTTGAATACGTAAAGAGGTGAGCAGGACAGTTGAAGAAAGAATAATTTTTACATAGTTGCTTTTCAGAGTGTAATGGATTTTTATTATTATTTTACATTTGTTCTTTGGTCATGTTTACAATCCGTAAGGAAAGCACTGCCCTCTTGTCTAGGTATTGTCCAAACACATAATAAGTTAGCCTCCCTAAGGCTCTCCTTGTCTGAAAATCTAAGTGGCCTAGAAACCTAAGAGCATGAATACCCAATATAACAAATGCAGGAGCCAAAGAACTGAATTAGACTTAGGGTAAAATAATAGGAAGTGAACCATTCTTAGCTGGTCTGGAGTAGGGATTAACATAGCCGGTTGTTATAAGGTGGTATGCTTCTGTGTGAATCATCAAAATGGCAGTTGGCTTCTTTAAGAGGTAGAAATGAGACACAAAGTTTCCGTTAAAAAAAATAATTAAAAAAACCTGTAACAACTGAATGAAATTTTTTGTTTCACAGGTGAAATGTGTTTCCATACCCTTCTCCAACTGTATGCAAGAATCAGCAGTTCCTGTAGCTTGCTTTGCCTAAATGAGTATATTCCTCGATTGTCTATCTTTACAGGTATAGGAAGAAAGGAAGGGAGACCATATATCATATTATATATCTCTTCATCCTTAAAGATTTTCAAAACTTGGATAGACAAAGCCCTAAGCAACCTGATCTCTCTTTGAAATTAACCCTGCTTTGAATAGGAGGTTGGAATAAACAATCTCCAGAGGTCTCTTCCAGCTTTATTTTCATGGTTTCTATGGTCTGTGACAACGTTTGCAATGAACTATATAATTTTGCAAAGTAAGTGCCTTAATCAAACCCACAGTACAAGATACCAACACAACACACACACAGAAAAGCACCCTTGTGTCAGGAAATTAAGCAAGTACCTTTCAAATACAGAAGCTACAGTTCAAGATGGGGATTGAAACCTATTTCTAAGATGAGAAAAGGAACCGTACACTACCACTTTCCAAGTGGCATGTGTCACTGAAACAATAAAGTTTGGACATAAGCATAAAACAGGGAAAGAAATACAATTTAGTTAGAGCCGGGCAAATTGCTGCTACTGCACAAAGTACTGTGGAATCATGGAAAACAAGTTCTTAGCATTTACAGCTGCTTTCCAACCCCATGCCAAAACCAACGACTTGTTGGATGCATCTACTCTGAAAACCTGAAGAGACAATCTGTAGTTCTGGTAATGACTGAATACTTGCTTCCTGAGCATTAGCCAAACTTTATACTAAGCACAGCGTAACTGCACAGTTTTCAGTGCGGCACCGTTACGTTAAGCTAGGGGTTAACACAGCGAGGGGTTAACACAGTGGATAGTCAGTCAGTGGTTTTCCAGTAGTAAGCATAGGATACTGCAAAATGCCTTGCAGATATGGTTTTAAAAGGTTAAACAGCCTCACCTCTGCAAAGTTTCTATCAGGTGTCTTAATGCAGCCCACTGAATCACCGTAGGATATATGCAGTGTATATTGTTGATTTAGACTGGCACCATCTCAGCCAGACATATTGCAGACTGCCAAGTGAATTGCCCATTGGCTTCGTGCTAGGAAGATGAAGAGACGAGGGCTATGGAAAAGTTACTGTTAAATGTAGTTTAAACAATTTCGCTCCATTCTAAATGTCAGCCTGAAATTTTCCAGAGTTTTAATCTGCCAAATGTATGCAGGCTGGTGATCTCAGCTGAATGGTTCCCAAGTTTTATTGTCCCAATCTTATTTTAAAGCATGCACCTTGTCGGAACAGGCCAAGAACACCCACATGGATAAGGTGGGCTGGTGCTTCTCTTCTGCTAGCTAAAAACTGACAAATAGGTTTTATTCCCTTTGATGCTTTACTTGTATTATTGTAAATCCCACTCAGCTTTGGAAAAGAAAAAAAGAGACATAGCGCAATTACACCTTCTTCTAAAAGAGTAGGGGATTTGCTAGGGAATTTTGTACAACTGTGGGAGGCCAAATACATCAAAATATTCTCTATGAGGCTGATAGATTGCTGTTCTGAAAAGGTAATGCCTGGATGAATGTATCTGTAGGTAGCCATAAAAATGCTGTGAAGACAAGGGGAGGAAATTAAAGGAGCTGAAATGTCACCTGGCAAAACAGAAGTGATTCTGGAAACAAATGCTGACACTTGGGAACACAGATCCTTTGCGAGTGAGTCTCCAAGCTCTATGGCATTTTGCAGGAGGCCATGGAAGTTAGCATGAGCACCCCACAGCTGGGTCTTGAGTGATAGGCCTTCTTGCTTCCTCCATACAATGAGAGAATTATTTATTTTATGTATGTCATTCTTGGCAAGTTCAGGGAGGAAGAAACCCCAGCACACCCGGAGAGGGGATTTCTCTCCACAGAGGGCAGCTGCTGTTTGCCCTGTTTGCTTCTAGGTGGGCACAGTCACATTAGGCAGGGTAACTTTAAATAGAAGCTCTGGAGTACCCTGGGAGGGTGAACCTTCTGGGGGATCTGTAAATCTATGTGGTGACATCCCGTGGCCATGTTTCTTTCTCAGCATCACTGCCTACTGTTCAAGATTCAATTGTTCCTTGGAGGCCTCATTGCTGGCTGGAAGGTACAGATACTTTAGGGAAGAATTGCTCCCCTTCCGAACTTTGCTGAATACAAATATCTAAAAACATAAATAAGGCTTGAAGCTGATTTTTTTTTTTTTTTTTTTTTCCAGATGCCACTGCAGAGATTTTCCAGAAGCAAAGCACAAGGTCTTGAAAACAAAAAAAGGCCAACAGAGAGCTGTGTGAGTCAGAGAACTGGCAGCACGATGCGAGGCTGTTCAGTTCCAGCTCACAGGGACAAACCAAATTGAGAGTACCTGAAGGTCACCTCTCTCTGCTGGCTCTCAGCTGACCTATGTGAAATGAATCTTTGGCCTCAGTCCGCGGCTCAAGTGAAGAGAGGGCTATCCAGAAACAACTAACCGTTCTTGAACCTAGCGGTGTCCTGCGTGAGGTATCTTTTCTGTGTCCATTTTTATACAGGCTCAGCTTCCCAGGACGATTTGTCACCTTCTCGTCATCCAAAGCTACAGCAGAGCAACAGCAATCTTCAGGAAGGGATATTCAAGGCTGGATCCAGCCCTGCTGGCACAGGGGTATGCCAAACAGTTAAACAATTTGCAAATTACTGTCTCCAAGTTGTTCAGTTACTCTTTCTCCATCACTTCCCATTCCACCTCCTTAATTTATGCTCGCTATTGTTCCTTGTTATAGCAGGAAGTACGACATCCTGGCACACAGCTGCTGTCTCTCTTAGCTGGAACAGAGTCCGCTGCTTCTCCCAGTTCCTTGAATGTTTTTATAGACTGTCCCAGCCTTTGATGGAGTACAGCAGGCTCCCCTTGCTAGTGCAGACACATGCTGCTGATAAGCTGTGCCAGCACTGAATAAAACATCTTCCCTTTTCTTTATATACTCCACAGTAGCTGTTAGCGATGGCCTTAAATTCATGTTAATATGGGTAGTAAATTTTGCCTTACATTTTTTATGAGACTGGATTTCTTTCTATCATCAAGGAAATTAAATAAAGGTATCTATTAACACTTAAACTAACAGTATGAAAGCTGCAGTTCTCTTCATGCATTAGCTTACACTGCCCTGAAATAATCAGTCCTGATAGTATGATACAGTATCACTTGGCGTGTCCTTTTTTAAAATTTTAAAGGACGGAAGAGAGGATCCTCTTACAGTTTCATTTGTGCTGTGAAATACTCTCCTCTGTGGGTAATTTCCTGATTTTTCAGTATGAGTAAGAGTAGCAAAATCTGCATGATGGAATAAGGTCTGTGTCTTCTTGTGTATCTGTACTAAGCCTGCCTACAGCAGGCTCCAATCTTCAGCTGAGTCTTTGGGTACTACCAGAAAATGATGGCAGTTCTTATTAGTGGTGATGGAATGTGGATTTTTGCCTTTAATTTAGGCTGTAACCACCCAGGGAAGTGTGAAAATGTTTGTGTGATGGAACTGATGAGCAAGGGCAAATGCAATTCTGAAAAAGCCCTGTGGATTACTGTTCTACGATTCCTAATATGCTTTCACCTTCTAAACATTGAGATAAAAAAATATTTCACAGGTAGCAGTTGGAATCTAAGACAGAAAGGAATTTAATAAAATAGTATAGAAAATTTACTACTGCACCTGAAGACCTCAGTATGTCATTACACAAAGCTGGCAAGTGTCACCAACTGGCAACAGAGAAATGGTCTAGGAAAGATCTCAGTGGCCAAACAGCACACACTGTAATGACTGAGAGGAAGACAGCATTCCATGTGGACCTCTGAAAAATATTGAGATTAGTACAGCCTTCACTGGCAAAACCAGGGATCTTCAACCACAGAATATAGCAAGCAGTATGTGTAGACGGTACAGAATGAGCTGGTAAGGTTTTCAAGTAAGTAGGGGCTGAATTTCCTAAAATTCCTTGGCCTAAATTTCCTAGTCTCAGGAATGAAGAACACTGCTGTGGGAAATTCTGAGTGCTCTTACATGTCTAGGAGCTCAGTGGTTTCCTGATGGAATCCATACTGAAGAGAATATCAAAGGAAAGATTCAGATTTGGTGCTGATCACAGGCCTCAAGAAAAGTTAATGTTAGAGAAGTTCAGATCCAGATGCTACTGTACTTCCTAGGGCCACCTCCACACCATTTCTTGCTCTTGCTTCTGTGGCTTGCAGATGCCACCCAAGAAAAATGATTTTTCATGATGGCCAAATTCAGAGAGAGGGGATTCTCAAATGAGAATCACTAAGCCTCATTTAGGGCACATTTAAAATAAAAGAAAGTTAATGCTAATACACCTCTAAGAACCTATTGTTCTTTTAAATTAAGGATTAAAATTAAGGACAAAATTAGTTCATTATAGAACTGAAAATTTGCATGATCTTTTAAACTTGGTAGAGTGTTCTTACGACTTATGAAGTTAAATAGCAGATTCTGCTCTATGCAAAATATAAAACAAGAGAAACAATAGAAATAACTAAGATGCACATCCCTAGGAGCGTACTGATCCTAACTCACATTGCACTGCATCTTGAGTTAACCACCTAAGCCTGTGGAAAATGAGTTCACATGCTGCTTTGAGTGGGCATCATTTTACGCTTCCTTTGCAAAGTTGACAGTCACCACATCATCTGATAATGGCAAATTGGACTGAACGTATTTATCATAGGAATGTTTTCCATTAGCCCATCCTCCAAGAGACAAATACAATTACACATATTGAACATCACCACTTTGAGGTCAATGCAATTTAGCAAGAGTAAAAATAAATCATCATTGCTCTGGTAGGGAAATGGACACCTTGTCTTGCCAACTGCATGACTGTACTAGTGAGCAGATGTGATTTGTCCTGTTGGGGCCAACTTTATCTGACATGTAACCACACACGCTTCAGTCAAGCTAGATCAGGAATTTATTTGGCAATCTGGAATAAGATTGGCCTAGTTTTTTTCCAATGGGTAGTTTGATGCTTCCAGGATAGTTGACCTGGAATTTATATGGACTTTTCACGCATTACCAGGTCCTCTGTGCCCAACGGAAGTGTGTACTGTTGATTATTTGTGTAATTTTGCCCCGTACAGGTGAGAAACAGAACCAATGTCATTACTGAAGCTGTAGATGTGATTTCAGTTACCATGAATAAGGTGGTAATTTATCCATCATGATACTTTAACAAGCATACATTTAATGGATGATATGACTTATTATGCACATTATAACTCTTAATGATATTTCACACGCGTTCTGTCTGGAATTCTGTAACCATCTACCTTATAGCTATGATTAGAAAATGCTGCATCAGGAAGAGCCCTAGAAACAAAATTTATCATAAGCAGATCATTTATTCTCTTTAAAATTTTCACAAAAATGGAATCAGCTTGCATAGTTTCTCTTTTTGTTATGCATTTTGACATGATTGTGAAACTGGTAATATACGGAAGACTCAAATTCTGTGATGACTCATAACTGTTACGAAGATTAAAAGAGAGCAGAAAATAGAATAATTGTTATAACATTCTCATAACAACCTTTTAGCTGTGATACTAACAGAGTTTGAACAAAAGTCTCACGATACGAATTGTAGCGAACATCTGTAGCTATTACAAAATTAACCTATTTCCACATCTCTGAGTGGTTTCACTGTTTTTTCTCAACAGGCAATGACAAACTAACTTTCCAAAATTGTCTTCTTTTTGAATTACCTGCATTTTCTCTGCTAACTTGATAAATCAGCAACTGTTTATGACTCACTGACTGTATCATTAACATTTTAGTGTAATAATTGGCATGGTGATTGAAGAAAGCAGAACTGTGTGGTGTGAAACTCTATGCATATCAATCACAAGTGGCAATCCCAGCTTTCTCAATGCTATAAAAATCCCCTTCATTAGTGTCAGTTTCCTTATTTTTATCACACTTAAATCATTTTATTATAAGCAAGTGAAAACTGCTTTGTACTTGGCAAGCTATTACTGCAGACAGCAAAGCAGATGACTAAAGGTTTGAGGATATTACAAAATGGCAGAGCTGTATCTATGCTAGTGAAAAATTTGTCAGATGATCAGAAAAAGGTAAAAAATGTTGGAAAATGAATGAAGGAGCTCAGAAGGTGTGCTGAAAAGTAACAATTTTGGATGTGCATGGACTGTTCCCAGAATCATCTTTATGCAATAAAATTCTACCATACAAAATGTTTTCCCCAAACTGGTCAGACCATGTCTTTGATGAACTGGAAAGTGAGTGTAATATGGGTTTGGATTAATTGGGAACCAGGGAGAAGACAAGTGAATTGAAAAAAAAATTAGGGTCAAAACCCAAATGTGAGAACACAGAAATGACAAACAAAGGTTAACTTATCTGAGCAGATGATCTTTTTCATTCTCTCTGCTTCAACAAGATTTCTTTCTCCCCGCAATGAGTATTTGAAGTTCAGAAGCAGCTGAGCTGCAGGTAGCAGACACAATAGCATCACTACCATCTTCTCCATTTCAACTTGGTTATACATTATGCTGGTTTCCCTGCCTGTTTGCAGCCAGTAGGTAGTTGCTTGCACTAACTCAAGTCACCCCATAAGGCCATTTTTACTATTAGTTGCTGCTTACTGGGGGAGCTCATCATCAATCAGCGTGTTCGACTATGGGCCAGCTGAAGTCCATTCACTGATGCATGTTATAGCTGAGAGATGGAGAACTGGTACCACAGATGGTGTAACACATGAGGCAAAGCCAAAATAAATAAAACAAGTACACAAAGAGAAGTAGCAATGCTGATTCATCAGTGAAAAGAGTCACTTAATCAAAGTGATGTTCAGAATCACACAAAAAGCAGTCCAAAGATGACCCCAGGATAGTTCTGTTGTCTACTAAAGGAGAAGAAAGAAGAAAAAAAACCCAGAAAACTTAGTCTACTGTAGACTATTTGTAGGCAACTGAAAGTATCACAGTGGGGGTTAAACATGGAAATAGATGTTAGGATGGGGAGTCTGCTGAAAATGCTCTCCTCAGCTGCGGATGGGAGACTTACCAACCAAAATAGAGAATGTTTCCAGAAGCGTTTTCACCTCTGTAGTCTAGGCAACAATAAAGTTGTAATTTGGAAACTTAAGTAAAAAATTCATTGCAGACTTACTGGTTAGAGGCAAGAAAAAAGTCTGCAGAAAACCAGTATTTCACTATACAACTACATTATGTAAAAGGGAAATTTCCTACCACAACATATATTTTCTTTCTGTGCCTCAGCATGTATGCTACATTAAGAGACTCAAGCTTTCACCTGTATATGACTAAGTGGGCAGATCAGCGAGTCCTGGGGAACTTAACAGAATTCGCATTACTACAATTTACTCTAAATTTGATTCAAAACTTAAAAATACATCTTCTATGTTCTACGCTTAAGAGCCAAGTGCAAGAAAATGCGTGTATTGAATCACAAACTTAATGAAAGAGCCATTTGTTTTTCTGAATTGTACATGAGTGGGTAATTATCTCCAGCAAGCAATTTTTGTCTGCTTGTATACAGAACAATACTGCAACACTACAATACTTCTCCATCTCCAGTATCAATTTATGTACATAATAAGAAGCAGGAAAACAGTCGTTGTGACTGGTGTCTTTTACAACAACAATTGGCTCATTAACCTTAAGTAGATCTTTCTGATCTTTGCATGAATGAGAAAAGGCAAACAACTAGAGCGACAAGGTATGCGTAGATCCTGCCTGTGCCAGGAAACACCCAGGACTGGACTACCACCATGCCATGCCTCACGTGCTCTACAGACTGCTCCGGAACAAGACCGAACAGCAAAACCGTTCAGCTGACACAAAATACAGTCTAACTGGATGGAAACCAGACCGTGCCCATGACAGTTAGCAAACAGGCAAAAGCAAAGTGTTTTTCTGATACACTCTCTATTCTGATGTTCCTTGAGACTCACAGCTATAATAGGAAATAAGTTGCTCCCAGCCATGCCCTTAAGTACAGGTTTGGTCTCAACCTCAAACAGTTGGCCTTGGTCTGTTACTGGGGACACTCGCTGGTGCTGCTGTTGACTACTTAAATAGCTATGGAGAGGACAGATTACTGGAGCTGATTACTGTAGCAGGAAGGTGAGAACGCTACAGTCGTGCAATAAAAGCCCTTGTTTGTAGAAAAATATCACAATGTACTGCCTACACCCAGCAAGTAGCTCTGAGAAATAAGGATGGGGCCAAATTCTTAATTCTCCTGCAGGTTAAGGAAAAAACATTCTGAAATCTTCGTCTCCATGGTTCTGATTCAAGCACCTTTCCTGAGAACACAAATATTTGGAAAAAAAACCCCACAACAAAACCATAAGAGGATTTCAATTTGAAAAAGGTTTATGAGGCAGATGTTTAAAACTGAAAAAGAAAGAAAATGCAATGGGACACAAGCAAGAACCATTTCCTCAGAAATGCCATTATACCAACTGGAAACACAAATGGTGAAAAATCGTACTGAGGTATGCACATTAGGGAAATGCTTAACAGTTCCCAGAGTTACTAAGAAGTAACTGTAGTGAGCTAATGCATAAATGGAAATAATGCGCAAGATGATCATTTTTACAGATAAGATTTTTCCTATGCTATTTTTGGATGAATTGGTAAATTGCTTTTCACTATGAGTAATAACTGCTCATGCCATATCATATCACAGATTAATTGTAGTGCAGCTTGATTAATTTTTTTTCCTCTTTACTAACCAAGCAGTAACTAAAGCTGATGAAACTGAAATAATGACCTGCCTGAAACCGGTCCTCAAGTATGAAATGAACTGCCCTCGATACTAGCATTGTTTCATTTAGGAACGTGAAACTTTCAGTAATACGCATCTACTTCATTAGATTTTTTAAAATGTCATTTCTCCCAGTTGAGGGATCACTCATTCAGCCAAAACACTGAGCTGCTACACCTGACTGGCATGCAGAAATGCATTGCTCTTACAGCATCAAGGATTCCTTGCCCCGTCTCTCTCTCACGCCTCTGACTTCAATTATATTAGCATCAAGGCCCAAGGTTATTTGATGGATGCATTAACTGGCAATTAGACAATAAGAAACAGGTTCTATGGAATTCTATGGAAATGACCTGCTGGCTAGGCTAGAGAGGGCTATGGAAGAAAGCAACATTTGAGAAAAAGCCTTCCACGGTTACTGAGAATTTTGTCATGAACTTTCACATTTTGCTTATTATATTAGAAAGCGTAAGGTTTAGATTTTGCCACAATTTGGATGATATTTGTAGGTACAGCTAAGTGATACAAATCTTCATATAACCCTTACGTATCCGTGAGGAGGAGGAATTTTACATATTGTTCATAGTGTTAACACGATGCTCTGTCAATGCACTATATATATATACACACTCATCTGTTGAAAATCCTCAGGGCACTTGGCAGTTACTGAAAGCATACAAGAAAATAAGAGCTATCTGTAGGTTAAGTTTTCACTAATTTGTTTGTACAAGCCCGTGCATCTCCAGCCTGAATATTTACATGCTGACGCACATGGCACTAAGAATCATCTACTGCAAAACTGAAGATAAACGGCATCTTTGTGACTGAATCTTAATTCATTCTGTGATTCAAAGTCATGAGCAAAATTATGCTTGCAATTCATTAATTTGAAGGCTGGTGAGTATTATTAAGCAGAAATTTGCATACAAAAGGTGTTGCTTTTTAAATACTTATGACAGAAAAAATAATGAGTATACAAATAACAAATCTTGCATGAATATGCATATGGCTTAATGGAACCACGACTTAATCTTTTCCCCAAATTAATCTAAACTGAGGAGGCTTACAGGTGGCTCTCAGTAGGCTGTGGTGTCACTTAAATCAGCAGATTTAAATCTTGTATTACAAACTTCGAGGTGTTTGGTAGTCCGCGCTGAATTACTTGTTAACCAATTTTTCTAAGAGATAGCTCTGGAAAGTCTGACTGTGTAGGGTCTGTCAGAGCAGCATCAGGATTCTTCCGAACCGTGACGACGCAGCTGAAAGAAGATGCAGAGGGTGTGGGCAAAGGTGCTCTAGGGCACCTCCAGCCAATGGGCAGATACACCCAACCTCACTGCACGCAAACCCAGATGTGCACCTCCCATGCAGTCGCGGAATACACGCCTTCTACGCCTAGAAATTAATTTCTTCCTGCTGCGGGTTGATGAGTTTCCAGAAAAGCTGCACACCTATAGAGGAGGAGTATGGGCTACAGTATTAAGACCAGGGGTAACTTGATGGTGTTGCACCATCTATGGCAATGAAATGGAATAGCAAAGTGAAAAAGAAAGACATTTTCTCTAAGGCAATATGAGTATATGTTTGCTTTTAGACTTGTTCTGCTTATTTCCAGGATTTCTTCAGTAGCTACCATAAAAATGGACTTGATCCTGCATAAAAAATGACTTGGTGCCAGCACGTGACACCATCTCTAAGTTGCATGACACTGAAGCCAACACATACCGGACTGTTTTTTCAACTCTGCTGCACTATGTGTGTATGGAGATCGTGCTATTTTTAGGAGTTCCTATAATGCCCTTTATGTAATGTAGCTGTTTAAAGTTTGGCTTGGGTGGTCCGTCAGCCTTTTCCAAAAGGCAGATCCCCCCCAAATCCGCAAATAAATAGGGCAACATCATTGTCCTGAGATAGTAGGAAAATCCCCTGAGATTCCTCTAAAAGAAGGGGAATCATCTGGAGTGGTTATCATTTAGCTTGCAGTGCTCCTGCAGGCTCTCCACAAACAAATGGAAAAATACAGTGTCTGGCCCAAAGTGTTTTCAAGACACAGCTGCACGTAATCGAGCTAAAGAGAGGTTCAGTAAGGACATTTTAATCCTGACCTTGTACATACCTACTCTAGTACATCCTTAGGGATGACTGTATTTTGATGGCCTAGAAAACTTACGTAACTATCATTTACTGTTTCTGCAAAAGCTATATCTACAAGATAGGTTCCAAGCTTAATCTCTTTACATTTGTATATTAAATATAAAATACGTTTATTGTGGCTTCCTTTTCATCAGGCCAAGATTAGAGCAACAAAACATCCAGGACGCATATTATGGTACTGTGTTAACATGATTTTCACATGATTATGAGGCACCAATTAAGCGTTGGCCTATGTTGTTAAACAAAATTGCATGCCAGAGGTATTGATTTGTAAATTACTGGGATGGAAAAATTATTTAAAAGCATATAAACAAATGTGTTAATTTAATCAGGTAGAGCTGATGGGAAAAGTATTTCCATCTAAACCCCTTACATTATTTACAAGGCTGTAATACAGCTTTTTAAAAACACACGAATAACTGTGAATGTGGAAAGTGCACTTACAGGTAGAATCCATTCTGTGAGAGATGCCGATAGGTCAGCACGGCTTTCAGCACAAAATTAGTCTTGGACACTGCTCAGAGAAGAGCTCGGACTGGCAGATGGAGTAGGGATGAAGGTAAATATATTTTCACAAATTTACCACAATCCAGGACTGAATCACAACATGGGTGTGTGTGTGTGTGTGTGCGCGCCAAGAATATCTGGCATTAGAACAGTTAATATAAGCAAACCTTGTGAGGAATGTAAAAATCTCACGTGTTAGGGATTAAACTGATATGCAAAAAACAGAGACCAAGATAAGATCTTCACCGGGTTATATTATGCCGTGCCTACAACAAAAGTTTTAACACATCTCTGACTGAAGGTGTCTTCACTTTAATACCAGGCTACTAACCTGGGCGGTACCTTCACCTGAACCTCAGACAATTAACATTTCCTCCTTTCTCTGTTGCTTGGGCCACACAAAATATCCCAGTAACTCCTGTCTGCTGTGCCATAGAGGACAGCGGAGCCGAGACTGTGTCCGGGAGGCAAAGAGTTTCTTCTCACGCTCCCGGAGAAGACTCACAATTCAGCGCGGCGTTCGCTGCCGGGCTAGCTTGGCCCAAGGCCAGGCTGCCTCTTCTTGCATTCGCTGAATTCAGTGAAAAGCTTTTATTACCTGAGATCTCTGATCATTTCTTTCTTCCTTGTGGCTACCAGGAATTGGTACCCTTGTACTTTGGGCTGCAGTACTGAAGCCGGCAGAGAGACAGGTAGAGTCTGACCTTTTTACTGATCTATGTTTTTGCTCCCCTGTGCTTTTGCAACTATATGATGCAGAATCTTTTGTTTCTCCATTAATATTTAAACAATATTTCAGGTATTCCAGCCAGGAACAAAATGAGCTGTACAGCCACTGGTGGAGTAATGGAAAGAGCACCCACAAGTCACGTAGGCTGGGGGGGGGGGAATCTCACAAGAAATGGCAAGAAGGGAAGACAAATATCTCCAGGTAGAGGCTTAATCCGTGAAAGTGCAGGTGTTGGTGCTGCCTGTGTTGCCTGCAAAGCCTCTGAGCCCTTGGGAGGAGGAGGGAAGCAGTCAGCTATTTCATCACGAGGTTTCTAAACTCTTCACAAGCCAAGCTGAACACGAGCTGTCCTAAACACACCCTGACCGCTCACTAAACCAGCCTGGGGACTTGCGCTCCTGCGCTCGAGGGCTGCGGGTACTCTGCTAGCTGTGGTCTGGGTGGATCAGCAAAGGTTACACTGAGTGACGGCAAGTGAGGGTGAGAACTATTATCCTCATAATGCCACAACACAAAGAGGTTGAGGGCTTTAATCAAAATAAATCATCATGCTTAGGCAGGGACAAATTCATGCTGGTCTTGATTCTGCAAACAGAATTACTTGCTCCCCAAGCTCATGTTAGTATCTTTCTGTCAATCGCCTTTGTCATTTCTATTTTATTAATTTCTTCTAAGACTGCTTTTCAAGGAAGAAATATTATTCCTGAATGCAGAGGCATTAGATTCCTGACCAAACTGCACAAAATCTTCAGAACCTATAAATCCTCAATGAAAATAGACACACATTGATACAACTTGTCAGCTTTGAATAGGGCTATTAACCTGCACTCAGCCTGGAAGCTGCTTCATAGGTAAACAGAGAAGGCCCTAGTTGTTTCTGTCTGATGTTGATTTGCGGGCATCTGACAAAATATTGTCACGTTCTGAAGAATATTAGCCTTCCCCTGCAATACAAAAGTAGGACTTTAGATAGTGAAGTGAAAATGGTGGTAAAATGCTAACTGTGGGTCTTACTCGGCGCTCTTCACTTGTCCTGGGCAGCAGAGGGAATTTCACCTGGACTGGCTGTTAAGGATTCAGTAGGTTTATTCATGTAGGTAAGCACCATTTAAGGGGAGAGAGGGTTGTGAGTCAGACCATAAAGCAGTACAGAAAACATTTTGTCTTTCAGTTTGTTTGATTACACAGTGAGTGACCAGATTAGCGAAGAGTATTTCCTAACTATGTTGTTTCTTGCAGCTCCATCTCCAAATGCAAATATAAACTAAGGGTTTGTTTTGGGTTTTGGGTTTGGTTTTTTTTTTCTCCCAAGAAAAGTCAAAGAAGATACAGACAAGGAAGCCTTTATAGCTGTGTGGGACTTCGGGGCAAGTTTCAAAGGAATTACCCTGTTTTCTCTCATGCTCTTTTGGGTTTTGTTCTTCAGTTGGTATCAGAGTTTGATTCAGTTCTGGTTAATTATACTTTACACTATTTTGTACTATTTCGCAAAATTAATGTGACTAAACACAAAGTCACCATCTTTCTTTAAGGAGTTGTAGATTTTGGAATATTTTGGTGTTGTCCGAAAATATAGGCGATTTTAGATCTCAATATGAAATGAGGCAATTCTGATGATCTGAGTTCTAGTGAAGTACCACCTTCTTATCAGCACCACAACAACTTTTGCATGGTTTTGAGTGTTGCTTGGTTACAGAAATATATTCCCAAGTTCAAAAGTCCTGTAAGCTTTGGTCAACTATATTGCATTAGTGGAAATCAAAACTGTCAAATGATCAGTGTAGAAATATTTTAATAATTGGATCTAAATTCTTTGCAATCTGGGTGGTACAGAAAGACAAGGTATAGTAAGGTCTGAGCACTTGAAATGCGTGGCCGTTAATCTGTAGCTTTTATCTCATAGTTGAAACATTTCAAAGGCAAGTATTGCTAGTATCATAACTCATCAAAGAAGAGGGGATGTTAAAAAGTAACAGCCTTTTGGCATGACTGTCTTACGATCTAGACATATGAAGTAAATCAATATAGAAATATATGTTGTATTTTTTGAATACCACTAAACAGAGAAACATTTCCACTTGTACCTTTATATACCAAATCTGCTTTTAGGAATCATTGATAACGAGACTAAAACCCTATTCAACTAAGACTCTCATCAACCTTGTGTTTAAAGGAAGTGTGCATGCTGTTAGGTACATAGGATGACTATCTTGTGTACATCTAATTTCATTCAGTGAGTACCAATGGCAGAGCTCAAAAAGTCATAGAGCATTATTATTTTTTAATGACACACATTTGATCCAAGACGATTCTCCACTATGAGAGAAAAGACATGAGAAAAATGAAAGTCTTGGACTCTGGGACATATGTTGCCCTTAATATTTGCACATAGCTTTCATTGACGTCAATGGGAAGTCTGTAAAAACTAAAGGTGGAACGTGCCCCAAAGAGGAAATTAGAGAGACAGTTATTTGAAATGCCTGAAACACTCAGATGTAGGCATAGCGGCGTGAGATAGCATGTGTGCTTGCAAGGAAAGAGGAATTGGAGTTAAAGAGTAAACTCTATACTCCTTGGGGATCATTTATGGTCTCTAAAGAGGTTAATGTGTGTCCCGCAATCTGTTCTCATATGTAAGTTACTTTAGTCATGCTGAGAAAAAAAAAGAGTAGAGCAGATGGCCATGACAGATGAAGACAGCAGCCAACACTTCTCTTCAGGCAGAAGGGCCATTTAAACCTAAATGAACTAGTCACTTGAGTGATGTAGAGTGCTATCAGGTAGAAGATCTGGCCTCATTAGAAAGGGAAACTATACAGCAGGCTGTCCTTGGCGTACAGGACTCAAGCGCTGCAGCGCACAACTTCCCTGTGCAGTGCACTGTGCACTGTGGCCAAAGAGAGCCCAGACCTTGTTTTAGCCAGAATATGATCTAGAAGAGCCTGCGAGAGCTGCCTAATGCAGACAAATAGGGAATCCAACCTCAGCTGAGGACAGGCCATGTGCCTTAAATCTGTATGGCTTGTTCCTCACTACAGCTTTGGTATTTCAATTCCAGTAAGATGCCTGTCCTAAGTCCTTCACTGAAGACAGGCAGGTAAGACGTCCTTTTAAAAACTGAGCAGGAGTAAGAGTTGCTAACTGTTGCTTGCCATTGAACCTGGCCCTCCAGGACTGCTCTGCTGCCAGGTGGTTCATTCCTCTTTGCCTTGTTTCCTAGCAGGAGCGGGCGACGTGTTTTTTCCTTGACCTGACATTCTATATTTATTTACTTATTTATTTTTATCTGAGCTGCTCTGATAACATGTAAGAAGACTTGCTTCAGGTAACCGTGAAAGAAGTGAGAGTCCCATATTTAACTCTCTCATTTGCTTATGTGCTTTCAAACCTATGCCTTTGAGTTTGAAAGAGAAAACCCTCTCTTACCAGGTTATAGATTATTCCAGGTAAGGGAATCTTTTGTTTCAATTGAAAAGACCAATAACTTGAAGGTTATTACAGAATACACTTTGGTCTTATTGGAGTGCATTGATTTATCTCACAAGATGCTTCATATTCAGATCTCAGCTAAAAACTAGGTATTGTTGAACACTCCTACATTATTTCATATTTATTGACATCATCTGTTGTGCATTGAAGCCTGGTCTCTAGAATTTGTTGAGTGAATTTTTGTCTTTGCTGCTTGGCCAGATGTAAACAAGATTGATTCACGCACAAAGGAGGGCAAAGTATCTTCTATAATGCTGTAATCCCTTGCTAACAATCATTTGGCTAGGACAGAGAATTTTGCATTTAAAAGTAGTTGAGATTTGCTTTTCTGAATAATTACTGTGATTGCCTGGGGCTCTTTTGTTGAAATATCAGAGAGGAGATGGTTTCAGCAGCTTGATGATAAACTGGACAACTTCTGGCATTTTAATTCTGTTCCCAATCAATACTGACAAAGACTGACCTTGTGCAGAACTTATAAGCACACATTTGTGATGGAATCACTTCACGCGTTCATTAAGATCTTATGAACATTATATGTGAATCTCTCAAACCTACTTTTACCATTCCAGGATAAAATTACATGAGCTGAATACAAATAAGAGGAAAGATGAGTTTTCTTTGTTGGTGTGACTCCATGACTTGTATTACAGAAAACATTTGAGTTATCAGAAAATGCATACTAATATTCCGCCATATAAACCCAAAATAAAAAAAAAAAAGCACTACGAGAATAAATACACATATTAAAAAAAAAAAAGCAAAAGCAACATGTGTTTCACTTCAAAATTCGAAGAAGCTGAAGGACTTGGGCTACTTTGTTGTAACTGACACAGCTTTTCAGAATGCCAAAAGTGTTCTAGCTTTGCGTTTTAAAAGGTGTACACAGCCTGACATACAAAATCAACCAAGCTCATAGCTCCTATTGTTGCCTGTCTTGAAGGGAAGTTTGGCTATTGATATATTACCACCCCGCCCTGGTAATATATTGGTGGTGTCATGATACGTTAAGAAGTGCATAAACTTTGCTTCCAGTAACCACCAGGTGCCATTGCCATCTAAATAGAGCTATAATTTAACACTGGTTGGGGCTTCCTAGAAATAGCAAGGTATTTTTTAGAGAGTATTCCTGAGTGGAAAAAACACAGCATCATATACAAATACACCAACTCCAATCTTGTGCTTACCCACCGTGTGGTGCAGGACAGAACGCCCTAACTCATGCAGGAGCTCAGCTCCTGTTTAGAGATGGTAATACCCAGCCTGGCGGGCTCCAGTGAGTACTGAGAAGAAAACTGACTGTGATATATCAACCTATCACACCAATACAATAGGGAAATCAGGAGGAATATGACATGCCTGAAGTCTATGGACCATTACAATCCTGCCTGTCTGGGCTGGCTTCAGCCTTACTTACCCATCGGGAGGAACGTGCAAACGCTTAGCCATGAACTAGAGAGGAGCACCTGGGCAGACTGGGGGACAGCACTGCTTTTGGTAACCACTGAAAAGGCAGGGAGAAGGGCTTGAGTTTCTCGCTGACAAAACTGAATAGACCTTGCAGACCGAAGAACGGAGGGAACTGGAGCCAGGCGCAACTCAGCTGAGGGTGGCTGAGCATTAACACCTAGATTTAACAGTGTCATCTGGTTTACTTGTTAGGAAAGAAGGAATTCCCTGGATTCTCACACATTAGACACAGGCTCAACATTTCCTGGCATGGGAAGGCTCTTTAGTCACTACCAATCTGGAGTTTGCTGTCTGGAAGACCTGCTGCCCACCACGGCCTTTGCGCGGGTCTATTGCCCCCCAGACTCTGAGCGTCCCCGTCAATGCAGACGGGAACCGGAGCGCTCGCACCCACAGGTCGACCCCTGAGTGTGTCACACCTACCCCCGGCGAAGTAAAGGTTTCCAGTGCTGGCATGCGTGCAGGGAGACATAAACCCGCTGAAGACCTGGCATTGCCTTCTCAGACCCCATTTCAAGGACCAGGGCAGCTCTAACAGACGCTGAGTTAGGAGGGACATAGGATGCCCCAGCTCATCCGAAAGAGCTGAAAATGCTTTTCCTCAGCCCACCGTCCATGCAATTCTCTTGTGTTTTGTGCCCAGTGTATGTTCAAGAGGAGACAGGCGTTCACGTGCTTTCAACCTCTAGCACAGGGGGACTGAACCTTTATCACCCTCAGGAGCAACACAATGTCATATACAGAAGCTACAAAGCAGACAAAGTAAATTAAAAATACATGAAGAAAACCACTACAGAAGATCGGGAAGTTCGCTAGTTCTGTAAAACGGCTCCTGCTATTTTTGTACAGTTCATTGACTCTTTGTATCTTCCCCTCTGAATCTTTTGAACTAACGCAAGGGCCCATCTAAGAGTTGGGCAGCACTGCCAGTGCTTTGAAGAGTATTTGTCCAGCCTCAAGAGATCCTTGAAATCTCCTGAAAAACACTGTCCCAAACTCCCACTAATGTTAACATCAGTTTTACTGCATCAGTGTCATGCAACATTACGTCACTGTGCCTTGACAGTATTCTAAACTCTTAACAGGTTTCCACAGACATTCAGCTAAACTTCTGTAATTACTTCTCTTATATCCCAGACCATCATGGCCTTCTGTAAAAGCAAGGGAAGTGTCTGGCATGAAGGTGCGAAAATCAGCACAAAGACCTAAGTTTTGGTTCAATTAATTTCTGAATAAACAGGATTTTAAAATGTATATATGTCAAATAATGACGGCTGCCAATGTCTTTGGAGATACTTCCTGATGGCACGGAAGATGTAGTTATTAAACTAATTTCACATGTTCTTACAACTTATTTCACTTGATTCACGTTCACTATGTATTTCAATTACCTTATTTTCTAGACTGATAAATGAGAACTAAAGATTAAATGAATAATTTGCAAAATTAAATTCAGTTTTAATTGGTTTCTATCAAGCATGGCACCTCTCATACAAAGGTAAAAATGACCCAATGACAAGAATAAAGTTATCTTATGATGCTTTCCCATTCAATTAAACCTTAACTGTTTCAAGAATTAATTGCATTACAGGAAAAGTTAGCTTTTCATTTTCCAGTGCCCAGGTGTCAGCTATTTTTCTTATCTGGGTTATATTCATATATTTGACTATTGCTTGATGCTCTTATCATGCCGAGAATGCATTTACTAGGAAAGGATAATAGAGAATTCATTACTTTAATGCTTTTCAAGTTGTTAAATGAAAAACCATAATAGTTATGACTTACTTTGTGGCTGCTGGTGACCTTATATCTATACACTTAACCTTCAGCCATTTTCCAGACAGTTGAAGTCAACAAGAATTCTGAATGTAAGAACACCAGGGACAGTGCTGTCTTATTTAGAGAGGGACCCATAACTACAGTGTGCGTATTTCAGTGGGAGTGAAGGATTCCTGAAGCGTAAGTATTTGCCTATCATTTATTTTTAATTACCCCACTAGAAAAACCCCAAGCCCAGAATGAGCTTTGTGTATTCGTGTCCACTTTATGTTCACTTTCCATAAATAAATATATTAGTTATTATATTGGCAGGAAAGGGATGCAGCCATGAAACACAAGTGAATCAATAAGTAGCCACAGGAAGTAAAATTTTAATTCATAAAGGCTGAAGATCACATCAGGAGTCCTGCTCATCCAGTTAAAGACCCATGTGACTAATCCAAATAAAATTATACAGCTCTCATATTCATGAGAAAGTACTAGCTGCAAACAGCTTGCAAATGACCTAAAACCCAAGAATCATTGGTAAAGCAATTTGGCAAACAATTACAAATAATACATATATAGAGAGAAGTCCATGCGCTTTGGACAATTTACAAAGAAAACGCATAGGCTAAGTTCATCGGATAAATTGTTAGAGCCCAGAAAATAATCTATCACAATTAGTTCCGCTAGAACACCTCTCAGTCGTTAGAAATAAATAACTTTCTCATAAACATACACCAAGTAGATATCTAAATATTGTACTGATTAAAACGTACATTTTGCATGGTATGTCATCGGAGATTTGTTCTACTTATTTATTCATACGGTAAATCATTAGGAATATACATACGGCACTGAAGTGGAACGTGGTGAGTAATTACACACTGGTGCAGAAAGACACAGACTGCTGCAAGGAGGGGAGGGTGTGCTGTGAGCTCGGCTGCTTCAAAGGTCTGGCTCACACCTATTAACTGCTACCTAAGTATGTACCTAGCAAGACTTACATGCAGCCATTAAAGAAAGATCCATTGTGCTGATTGCAATAAAGGAATAAAATATCAGGCCAGCACAGAACTGTGGCTTTTATTAAGGGGAAGTTGCTATTGATCTGTTAATTGCAGCTCACATCATTGTGGGTGATTGGTTTCCTTCCACCGCATTGTAAACAAGGAAAGGACACAACTGCTTCTCTCGAGCTGGATGAAATGAAATTGAGCTATCAAGATGGATTTCTGATTAGGATTCTATTTTTTTCTCTTTTTTTTTCCCCCCTTGCAAGCCAAGTGTGAATTTCTACTTGGACACTAAGCAGATTTTTCTTTTATATCACATTAAAATTGAGCTATCTGGGCACATGCAGCGTCAGATTTTGCAGTCCTTCAGAAATCACTCAGTATTACGGAGACCTGAGCCTGTGTGTTAAAATGAGTTAAGTCAGTGTCCTCACTCTGCATTTGTCCTTACTGATGTCTTCGCTGTCCCTCTAAATTTACGTCAAAAGCAAAATGGGAAGGAGGCTGCATGAGAGAAACACAGGAGCAGACCAGAGAGGAAATTTAGAGAAGATTAAAAAACAAAGAAAAAAGGAGGGTGGCAGCTAAATTGAACTTTTGGGAGACCGTGATCAGCACAATGGAGTTTCACCTCCGGCTCTTCAAGAAAGGAAGGGCTTCAAGATGACCTGAAATACGCAAACAATGTTTGTTTGCAAAGGAAAATGTTTGTTTTTTTCTTGACAACCAGAGCCATTTCATTCAACGCAAAATAAAATATATCACTTTGCTTTTGTTTTCCGTAGCTCTTCCACAATGTTTATTACTTCCCTAAAATTAAAGAAATAAATGTCCAGCCCCAGAACTTCAAACCACTCAGAGAAAATGAAAGAAGGGAAGGAGTGGCATTTTACTTTTGGTAAGTGTAAAATTCCGTTTCCTTTGCAGCGAGTCCGGTGCTGGGCCTCTCAAACTGCTTCAGAGAAAACGTTTTTTCTGTCCCCTCTCCACACACCATTGGTCTTGGTACCATTGAGTCCATAACAGAAGATGGCTAAAATGTTCCCCTCTCGTCTTGCTCTGATGCTAACTATAAGTTACCAACTCATGCTCATGTCAAAATACATGACCGTTGCCATAAATACCAGATATTCGCCTATCACGTATCAAGGGTCCTCAGTAAGAAACACCAGCTACTAAATTAATAAGATATTGGAATGAAATGTTGCCCTGTTGAAATGGGTAATTTTTTCTCTTCAACTTAGAGCAGGAGTCGGGAATTTAACCTCAGCACTGCACGTGTTCAAGAGAGGCAGGCAGAGATCCCCACGAACTCCCATTGATCCGGGAGAGGGACATGCACCACGTGTCCTGGAGTCAAACCCCACAGGACTGACTGCTAGTAACGCTGCCCTACCCTTAAAAAGTTGCCAGTCTCCTTGCTCAGACATCTTGCCACACATGGATGGGACCTTTCATGTTCCAGCTTTTACCCCATGTTACATTTAGACATAATAAAGGCTTGTTTTAGCTGAAAAAAAAGTAACAAAAAATAAATTATGAAGGTTCATTGAATGATGACTGTTTCCTGGAAATGGAAAGTAAAGTTTTGGCCATAAAGGAGTGAAGTTCAGAACTCAAGTCATTAGTGCTTACTCTTCCCATCAGTATTTTATTTATTGTTGCTGCTACAGTGAAATAGGTACAGCTAGAGCTTCAGGAAACCCATATGTCAGGCCATATCCTCCAGGCCTTCAGGCTAATCTTGACAGCTGCTGAGTCTTATGTTAGACAAGCCTGTCATTTCATGCACCCAATATATAGAACTTTTTTCCCCCCAAAGGTGACCTACAAGTAAAAAGGGAAAAATGGGTTCATGCCCATATTTTCCTGTTCATCCTAACAGAAAAGAACCTATGGGATCTGCACTGTGTTTATTACTGGTAGTTTGTTCTCAGACTGGGAAGGAAGGTTTTCTATACCTGTAGTAGGGGAACAGGAGTCTGCAGAGACAACAAGCGATGTCAGAGAAACGTAGGAAGTACATTTAGGGATTTGTTATTTCACGAAATGCAAGGATTGTGAATTAAGACTTTGAGGAATAATTCACTATTGAAACAACAGTAGATAGAGGCGAAACCATCACGTCCCAGAAGCAGCACCTCCCCCCCCTTTTTAAAAAAATTTCCTGCCTTACCAAGATTTCTAAATACAGCACAAATAACGAACGAAATAATTACAATTTATAAAACCATAACAGTATAGACAAAATTGGTATTTTTTAGAAGAGAAAACATTTTCTGATATAACACGGACAACTATTAAGGACTGGGCAACAAGGCTAAGTGTAAATGGAAAATACATTTTCTAAACCATTTTATTCTTCAGAAGCTCTTTGCTCCTGATTAAGGGCTATTTCAAATGAAAGAAAACTTCCAAATTTCTGGAAGATTAGTCTGCAGTTCTGTGGTACCCAGAAAGACGAAGCAATGTGCAATCCTACATCACAGCTAGCAGCAATCACATGAACTCTAGAACCTGGCAGACCCAGTGGACAGGTGCCTCTCCCACTTCTTTCCTTGCGCTCTGAATAATGCCCCCTTCCATCCTCCTCTCTCCCTTCCTCCTTCCTGCAAAATTTCTCCCAGGTTTGGCCTCGTGGCAGAGGTCCAAAGAACAGCAACGTCTGCCTGTGAGAGAGAGACTACAGCTAGGTTATTCAAATTAATCTATATGTTACTTTGTACGTGCTGGGTTTATGAAATTCTGTGGCAAAAAAAATATTGATCTGAGCTACGACATGATCTAAGAAATTTATTTATTAATGCCAGAGGATGCAGTTTGATTAAGCCTAAATATTCCAAACCTGAGCATTTTCACAGAGGATGCCACAGAAAATATCATATAGCACTGGATGAGTTCTGTTAGTACTGATGAATATATTACTTTTTAAGCAGATGCTGTTAATTACAATAATGCATCTGCTGCACCTGTGAACGCTACAACTGATTCTCTGGCAGGTTATCTGCCTCGGGAGAATCTGAGACAGCTCTTTGGTACTTCAATGAATCGGAACAAATACAGCTTCTGCCACAGCAGCATGAAACATGCAGCATTGCCTTTCACCAGCTGACTTAGTGTTCCTTGCTGAATAGAGAAATAAGGGGATGTAATATACCGTAAGTGTAAATGCTCATTGCAAGTGAAATTCAGAAACGCATTGGAGAGAATAAAAGCACTAACAATTCCTGAGAGGGAAGGGCCGGACCAGCAAAGCTAGAGGCGTCACTGGTGGTGGAAGAAATGCCAGTCAGATACTGACGGCAGAGAAAGAGGCAGAAACCTGGACTGCAATAGTGGGGGTGAATTAGGATGTGAAAAGAGTTGTGGGTCCTCCTGCAGCACTGTGATGGGTTGACCCTGGCTCAACACCAGGTGCCCACCAAAGCCGTTCTATCACTCCCCCATCCTCAGCTGGATAGGGGAGAGAAAATATAACAAAAGGCTTGCGGGTCGAGATAAGGACAGGAGAGATCATTCACTATTACCGTCACAGGCAAAACAGACTCAATTTGCAAAATTAACTCAATTTATTACAAATCAACCAGAGCAAGGTAATGAGAAGTAAAATGAAATCTCAGAACACCTTCCCACCACCCCTCCGTTCTTCCCGGGCACAACTACCCTCCCGGATTTCACCACCAAGCCCCCCCAGCGGCACAGGGAGACAGGGATGGGGTTTATGGTCATCACACGTTATTTTCTGCCGCTTCACCTCCTCAGGATGAGGGCTGATCACACTCTTCCCCTGCTCCAGCGTGGGGTCCCTCCCACAGGAGACAGTCCTCCACGAACTCCTCCAACGTCGGTCCTTCCCACGGGCTGCAGTTCTTCACGAACTGCTCCAGCATGGGTCCATTCCACGGCGTGCAGTCCTTCAGGAGCACACTGCTCCAGCGCGGGTCCCCCACGGGGTCACAAGTCCTGCCAGAAAACCTGCTCCGTGGGCTCCTCTCTCCACAGATCCGCAGGTCCTGCCAGGAGCCTGCTCCAGCGCAGGGTTCCCACGGGGTCACAGCCTCCTTCGGGAACCCACCTGCTCCGGCGTGGGGTCCTCCCCGGGCTGCAGGTGGAGATCTGCTCCCCCGTGGAGCTCCCTGGGCTGCAGGGGGACAGCCTGCCTCACCAGGGGCTTCCCCACGGGCTGCAGGGGAATCTTCGCTCCGGCGCCTGGAGCATCTCCTCCCCCCTCCTTCTTCACTGACCTTGGTGTCCGCAGGCTTGTTTCTCTTACGTGTTCTCACTCCTCACTCCGGCGGCAGTTTCTCTCCGTCCCAACTTTTTTCCCTTCTTAAAAATGTTATCACAGAGGCATTACCACTATCACTGATTGGCTCGGCCTTGGCCGGCGGCGGGTCCGTCTCAGAGCCGGCTGGTATGGGCTCGCTCTCTCTCGAACACAGGGGAAGCTTCCAGCAGCTTCTTACAGAAGCCACCCCTGTAACCCCTCCCCAGCTACCAAAACCTTGCCAAACAAAACCAATACAAGCACCAAAGAAAATGTTGGAAACGCCAGTGCCAAAGGAGACGAAGACCATTAAGTCCTCCAGAAAGAATGGGTCCGGCCTGTCTGATAACCTGGCTGAGAGCACCAGCCCAGCGGCCGTTACCTTCCTTCCCTGAGCACTGCCCGAGCTTTGCGCCCACTTTTGGGGCAAATCGCTCGCAGTTGGTGATAAAAGGGCACCTTCTTCCCCCGCTCCCCAGTGCAGCCGAGGTTGGATTCAGCTTAGGGATACAAGGCTGATCCTGGTCCCTAGCCACTGCTTTGCACAGCCACAGCTCGGTAATCTCTGCAGTGAAGCAATTAGAGGGGATAGAACTCCACTGTTTTAGCAAGGGGAAACATAATTTGAATACTGTAACTGAGAAAGGGCAGACGCGTGGCTGGTTTATAAGCATTTTTAAATGGTTGTCTGACTGGGTTTCTTGCTCTCAGGATAGCATTCTGTTCTCAGTTTGGACTAAAGAGATTTCACAGGCTGTGAACGATAGGACAAAGTGTCATTTGTTTTCTCTACAGACATAACCGCTTCCTACTCAGCCTTTGCCTCAGAGGTATAATCATGGAAAGACAGAGAACTTGAGCATTTCTGCAGTTGCAGACTGACAACGTTGAAACATAGTCTTGGCCCTTTCAAATGCCATCTGTCTAATGAGAGCAAGGTCTTTTCTTCCCCTCACAAGAATTCAATATATTTTGTTGTATAAGAGAGGAGAAATATAAAAATGTGCCCAACTTGATTCTTGGAGAGTGGACATGACAGAAGATAACAGCAAGAGAAATGTGGGGCTCCTATCTACCTTTTACTAAAACAAGAATAAGGGAACAAGCAAGTGAAGTTGAAGTGCAATAAAGTTTGAAGTTAATAAGTCCTTTTTTTTTCCACATCACTTATAATTAACCTGTCAAGTCAGCACTGCTAGAAGTCACTGAGACCAAGTACTTAGTATTCGCAGAAAGATTAGACAAATGCAGCCCAGTTCTCTTCTCCATCTAAAATGAACTTAGACACTGAGGCAGACACAGTGGTAACATGCAGCTCCCTGATTTAGAGACGCCAGGCTCCAAAGCAAGGTAGAAATGTGCCTGAACGGGTGTAAGTTAAATCAATAGTGCACTGTCTCCCTGATTGCTGCCACAAACTGCTTCAGGCCAGGAAGAAACTTCTCCTACAGCAAATCATTCAGTGAGTACGTGCTAGAAAGCCTTGTGAAGCGTCCTGCTGGCACTGACATGCCTCCAAAGAGCTGGAATCTCCGTCCAGAGCAGCTTCTTGGCTGCTGGGTGACATCCCAAATGTCACTTCAACTCCCTGTCCTGTGTTTTTCCCACCTCCAACTAGAGGTGAAATCCTGATCTCTGCAACAAGGTGCCCTGGGATTTACTTGTGAAATGTGGTAGGTGTTACTGTTGTATCTTCCAAGACAGGATATGGTGCTGACCTCTTTCGGAAATGACTTACGGTTGAAAATTACTCATCTCCCTGAGTATGGCAACCCCTATGTAACCATGAAAAACAAGTGCTTTGACTTGTAAGCCATAACCTTTGTAAGCCATATGGTTTTTACTTTTGTATGCTCTTTCAATTTCCTTTTTATCCACTCCAAACTCAAAAAATTCAGTTCCAAATAATCTCCCCAAATTCAGGTACCTTCACAGTCAGGGGTTCAGGATTCAGTTTCAAACTACCAGATGACAGATATAGCTACAAACTCCTTGCAGAATTAAATAATACATTAAGAAAACCCATATACAATTGAGTTGAGAGGCCAAAAATCTCATCCCACTTTAATATTACCCAAATAATTAATTGTAGCGACGTGCCAAGTCTTTTTAATGACATGTAGAAATAACTTATGCCCTTGAAATGTGTCTCAAGCAGAACTTAAATAGATCAATTATTTCAATGATTCATCTCTAAGAGATTTTTTTTTCTAAGGCTAAACACATTTCTGTGTTATGATATCAGATGATTAAAGAAGGTCTTCTGAACCAGTCTAAATTAGGCTAAGCAGAAAAAATACTAGGGAATTACTTTTTATGGTCTCTCTTAGATTTATCTGTTCTTTGTTAAATACTTCCTGAAACTAGACTGTGAATGAAGGAAACAACTCACCGGTAAACTTAACATGATCATTTGCTATCCATGTTTCCACCAGGAATTTAGCATCCTTTTAAAGGGAAATGCAGTTCTTTAAAGTTAAGAAAGACCTGCCTCAGATGTCTATGTTGGCATGGGCTTCTGAAGCGAAAAGTGACAGATGGCAGTAGGACTAGCTGCTTGCTAGTTTACAAGGACAAAGCTGAGTGCCTCTCCCTTTGACCCTTTATTTTCTCTGTATTTTTCAATCTACTTTCTGTCGTCCCAGTAACCAATTCAACAAGTAATACATAAAATCTCAGCGAAATGAAACAACGTTCAAGTTTTGGCATGTTGTTTTGCACCATACTAATCTATTTTATTTGTCTTTCAAGGTCCATGAGTTTAATGGAACTTGTCTCAGGTCACCGTTTTTTTAATTTTTCCCCATGAAGTCAGCTGTGCTACATCACAGTTTTCACAGCCAGCAGCCCTCACAGCAAATAATATTTTGTGTGAGAACACCAGGGTGTAGGACAGGATAGAGCACACAGCGGGGCAAAGCCTCTAACGTAGCAGGGTGGCCAGTGATGTACAAGAACTGTTCTCGGTAAGAGTGAATGTGGTGGATGCACAGGTCACTTCCCTCACCTCAGACTTCCCACAGACACTTTTATCTGTTGCACGGCTCTTCTCCATGCCAAAATTGAAAGGCCATATGCAGGAAATAATGTACTTGGATATACCATACAGAGTGTAAAATTCTGCATTCATCTTGCTTCAGTTTCACCAGGTTATTAAAAAGCCCGTCTCCTTACCTGCCTTACCTATGAGCCTCTCCACCTTCCCATCTTTAGAGCACGTTTAGAAGAACTGTACCAAGGCACTGACTCCTTATTGATGCTAAGACAGGCAGTGGTGGGAGAGGACAAATAATCTGTGCTCAAAGACTTTGCATTCCAACGTGATATATGGGATGCTACCTACTGATGATTCAGCACGAAAAACACTATTACACTAAATCTTGCAGTTTCAAGACAGTCAAATAACATTGAGCCTAATCTAAATTCAATGAAATGATTTCAGCTGGCTCACTGGGCCAGTCTACTGGCCACATGCGGAGTTTAGCATGAGGAACAACTTTCGGCTTCTATATTGGCATTCCCTTACAGTAAATTAGCAAAATAAAGTCCCTGTTGTTTCCCCAGTCTAATTAAGATTGTTTTTACTGTTTTAGAGAAGCACCCAAAAAGGTTGATGATATTCTCTTACTTGTATCACACAGAGAAGCAGAGCTGGGCTAAACAGCAAAAACCTTTGACTAAGTGATATAAAACAAAATGTCTCCAATATTAAAAGTAAGGAAAGCTATACCCTGATAAACAGTGGCCTTAATTTTTAAATACAGTGTAACACATCTGAGACTTGATTACAGAAGGCAACACATACTGAAGAGATATGAGATTTGCAAAACCAAACATTACATTCAATACACTTTTCCACGGTTTGAAAGGAAGAGAAACTTTATTTCTATCAGATGCTCTTCAGTTTTATAACGAGTACAACTAATGCCCTGAAGATAAAGGAGAGCATTAGAGCACGGCATAGAAATATGCTCGGCATAGAAAGCTTAGCACAGAAAAAAAGACAAAAGAGCTGTAAAATTTCTCTTCATATAGAATAATTCAAAACAGGTTCATGACAAAAATAGGACACAATTAAGCATAATACAAAGAAATTATACACAGGTATGAAACATTAGCATATTACAGCTTCAGAATGTCATACAGACACTATTAACCCTTCCAACACCTCTGTGCTGTTATTTCAACTAAGACAAAAGTGACCATTCTGTGTCTACCGAACTTTCTGCATGGTTGAACAGGTGAAAACCTCATTATTGTTTCTTAATTGTTTTTAGATTTGCATTGTATGAAACAGCAAGATACTACTGTTACTCCGGATGCAGGAATGGGGACAAAGAGATGTCACTGAAGACAACCAGGTGAGTCTGAGTTACAGCCTCAGTAATGTCTGAGCTATCTTCCACCATTCATGTTCACCATACTCTAAGGCAACTGCATTAACAGTGACCGTTAAAGCTCATTCAAACATATATAAACAGAGGAAGCTCTAGTATTCTCTAAGCTAGGACACAGATCCTACAGCAAGCCTACTGGAAGTGGTGTTTTCAACTATTATGATAAAGTGTTTGTGTGAAAAGACAGGTTTGCTAGGCAGAGATTTCAGCCCCCCACCGAGCTGGAAGACAGGGAGCAGAATGCCCATAATCCAAGGGGAAATGGTTAGTGACCTGCTACACTACCTAGACATACCCAAGTCTATGGGGCTGGATGGGATCCACCCAAGGGTACTGAGGGAGCTGGCAAAAGTGCTCACCAAGCCACTTTCCATCATTTATCAGCGGTCCTGGCTAACCAGGGAGGTCCCAGTTGACTGGAAGTTAGCGAATGTGATGCCCGCCTACAAGAAGGGACGGAAGGAGGATTCGGGGAACTACAGGTCTGTCAGTCTGACCTTGGTGCTGGGGAAGGTTACGGAGCAGGTCATCTTGAGTGCCATCGCATGGCACATACAGGACAACCAGGTGGTTTTGCCCAGTCAGCATGGGTTTATGAAAGGCAGGTCCTGCTTGACTAACCTGATCTCCTTCTATGACAAGGTGACCTGCTCAGTGGATGAGGGAAGGGCTGTGGGTGTTGTCTACCCAGGCCTTAGTCATCTTTGACACCATTTACCACAGCATTCTCCTGGAGAAATTGGCTGCTCGTGGCTGGGACAGGCGTGCTCTTTCCTGGATAAAAAACTGGCTGGATGGCCAGGCCCAAAGAGTTAGCGGTGAATGGAGTTAAATGCAGTTGGTGACTGGTCACAACTGGTGTTCCCCAGGGCTTGGTATTGGGGCCAGTTCTGTTTAGTGTCCTTATCAATGATCTGGACGAGGGCATTGAATGCACCCTCAGTGAGTTTGTGGACGACAGCAAGTTGGGTGAGAGTGTTGATCTGCTGGAGGGTAGGAAGGCTCTACAGGGGGATCTGGACAGGCTGGATCGATGGGTCAAGGCCAACTGTATCGAGGTTCAATAAGGCTTTGTGCAGGGTCCTGCACTTGGGCCACAACCCCACGCAACACTACAGGCTTGGGGAAGAGTGGCTGGAAAGCTGTCCTGTGGAAAATGACCTGGGGGTGTTGGTTGACAGCAGGCTGAATATAAGCCAGCAGTGTGCCCAGGTGGCCAAGAAGGCCAAAGGCATCCTGGCCTTTATCGAAAATAGTGTGGCCAGCAGGACTAGGGAAGCAATTTCCCCCCCTGTACTTGGCACTGGTGAGGCTGCACCTCAAATACTTTGTTCAGTTTTGGGCCCCTCACTCCAAGACAGACATTGAGGAGCTGGAGCGTGCCCAGAGAAGGGCAATGAAGCTGGTGAAGGGTCTAGAGCACAAGTCTTATGAGGAGCGGCTGTGGGAACTGGGGTTGTTTAGCCTGGAGAAAAGGAGGCTGAGGGGAGACCTTATCGCTCTCTACAACTGCCTGAAAGGAGGTTGCAGTGAGGTGGGTACTGGCCTCTTGTCTGAAGTAACAAGCAATAGGACAAGAGGAAATGGCCTCAAGTTGTGCCAGGGGAGGTTTAGATTGGATATTAGGAAAAAAATTCTTCTCTGAAAGCATTGTCAAGCATTCGAACAGGCTGCCCAGGGAAGTGGTTGAGTCACCATCCCTGGAGGTGTTTAAGATGTGCAGATGTGCTTAGGGACATGGTTTAGTGGTGGGCTTGGCAGTGCTAGGTTAACAGTTGGACTTGATGATCTTAAAGGTCATTTCCAACCTAAGTGATTCCATGGTTTGTATTGAGTATCCCCTTCATGTTAGAGTATTTTTCAATTTACTTAAATCTTCAACAACAGAACACTTTCCTTTCTAGCTACATGGTAGACATCATACCATAATACCTTTCACTGGATTTTCTGTTTGTTTCATATCCTATCTCTATTAGATAACAAACTTGCCTGGGAAGAGGATACATCTTTCAGTGACTTGCGAAATGACTGTTCTCACACTATATTCTGTAAATAACGCTGATGCCCACGCTGGAGGCCAGAATCCTGCTTCACAAAGGGGCACAGAACACATTATTAGGTAGAAAGCAAGTTTAGGGGATTAAGTAATAATTTTCCCTGCCTGAGCTAAATAACCACACCAAAAAAAGTACAACATGAATTAAACATAACTCGCTCTCCTAGTAGAGCTGTCATTTGACACAGACAGGTTAGCTGCTTTGTTTCCACAATCTTTCTAGGAGATAGAAAGGGAGCCAGAGAAGAGGGGTGCCAGGATATCATCTGACCATGTAGAAAATCTGGCTGTAGTTTTTAGCTTTTGAGTACATAAACATCTATTTGAGGGGTTTCACAGTTGAGATTTAAAAGAACAAATTGAATTTTTCTGCTCTATTCCATTCTACACTGAACTTTATCTCTACATTTTCCTTTTAAGTGATTAGTTACTGCCACACGTAGCAGGTAGGCTGAAATCCTTTTTCATCCCTGCTTAGCGTCTCCCTACAAGGCTTACTTCCCAAATGATTGAAGACAAGAGTTCAGAAACAACAGACGCTGGCAGCCTGCCAGTCACATGCACCCACACAGATGCAAAGTTAAAAATATATCAATTCATGCCTCATACAAGTGGGTACATAGGATAGAGAGGGCTGATAGAACAGATTGAGAGGGAGAAGTGTATATTCACAAAGGGCAGTACACATGTATCTGTCAAGCAAAAGGCCACAAGGAAAGAACGGGAGCTTCTGGTACTGCTGTGCTATGGATAGGCTGCCTTAGTCAAAAGCTTTATTTGCTGGGGTTATTTATGCTCGGAAATTTGTACCTGGACTGGGATTCTCACCCCTCCTTCCTTCTCTCTATTAAAGTCACAGGACTTACTCCCAAAGAATACTATGGGCATACTACTAAGGGTATGACATAAATAGTGCTGGTAGGAGAATTTTGGTTTCAACTGATCTTCTAAGGTTAGATTTGACTAAGGGATCAATGTGACAGACCTATTTTCTGTGATCACCTGTGTCTCTGCTTGGCTTAAATGAGTAGATTTTTGCCTCTTCTTTCACTGTGGGTGAGCTGTACCTTGAAGGTGGCACATTCCTCCTACAGAACTCAAGCTGAATTCAAGTCCTGGACAGCCTAACAATAGTACACTATTTTTACCAAAACCCCAAGGACTGCGCCTTAATTTCAGAGAGTTTGTATTTTTCTCATTTGTTTGGTTTTAGTTTGACGATTAACTTCTGCTCCAGATTCCCTAATTTGAGCAAAACAGTTCTTTTCAGTGCTAAATGGGAGGAAAGTTCTGAGAGAGCATTTGGCTCCAGTCTGAAAGGTGCTGCTTCCCAAGGATGATGGCTCAGGCTCATTCAGTATCATGCAGTGAGGAAAAGGTCTCTCCTGTTCTCTTAAGCCTCACACTTTTCCTGGGTCTCGTTCTAAGTCTCCTTTTAAGAGACTTTTATTCCAAACAAAGGGAGCTGCCCCTTTCAACAATTTTAAGTAGCGTAACGTCAGGATTTTTACCTATTCTAATAGCAGTACTTTGAATTGTCTACTGAACCCATTATCAAAGACAGGCTATGGAAATTAGTTGTGTAATTAATTGTGTCATACCGGTGGTGCTTTCCTGAATGCACCCTACTAAGCAGAGGTGAATCTTCTGCAAAAGGTTATTAGGATTTCCTAAGCCAGGTCAGCAAAGTTCACGCTGCGCAAGCTAAGCGCTCTCAGGGTAGCAACTGTACAAACAGCCCAGGAAAGTAGGGGTTTAATTTTTTGTTGTCTTAGGACCTGGTTTTGTAATAACAGCCAAACCCCAGGAAAAGTGTGAGGCTTTGAGGCAAGCAACTCTGAGGACTGGACAGGGCTAAGGTTAGCAGAAGGGTATGTTTATGATGCTAATAAACTAGATTCTGATTTCTAGCATGAAGGGGGTAAATTACAAACTGATGAAGCTTCTCCACAAATGTGATTTCTATTAACATTAAAGCAGCCATGGGCATATACTGAGGGGAGAATCGGTCTCTAGAGTTTGCTACTTTAACCATCAGTCATATAGCGCAATTGCTGGAAGAAAATAAATGAAACAGCAATAGCAACTCTAAAGGCAGATAGAGGACAGGAGAAGGAAAATATTAAATAAGAACAGTCACTATGGAAACAGTGGGATTTTTAGTATTTTAATACCTGGATGACTCAGAGGAGTGGCAATAAGACATGGAGCCTTTTGCATTTGGAGGAGATAGCAGTTCAAATTTTGCCCAAGCTAGGGGCAATTCAACGATCGCCCTAATAACAGTTTATGTAAAATGACTTCACAGTTTCAGTTCATTTTCAAGAGCTAGTATCCAGCTAGGAAATATCTCCACCATGCAAATACCCTCGTTAGAACGCCCAGCAGAAGGCCTGAAAACCTGACTGGGGAGGCAGTGTTTTCTCGCTGCTTCTACAACAACAAGGTTAGGACGTGAGGAAGTTTGTTTTGCTGCTGCTGCTGCTATCGCAATGCCTGTGAGTATCAAGATTTCAGTCTCCAGGCCTTGCAACTACGCTTCATGACCAGCAAATTAATAATTAAAGAAAAGCATACACTGTGTTTGCAAAACGCAGAAAGGATGAAGTTAATGAATTGCAGAAGAGAAACAAGATCTGAAACTAATATCCCTAAATTTGGGAATTTTTCTAGATTAGTTTGTTCAAGTTACAATTCCCACCTATGCTGTCTGGTCTAAAGCCAGGCTCACATCCAGCATAGTTCAGGTGCCTTAAATGCATTGGTCTTTCTGTAAAAAACAGAGGCATTGCTGTAGGAATGACTGAAACAAACGCATTTTCATTCATTCTTTGGATAATTTTGTTAAAGAGCTAAACCGCATGAGTTTTATTTAGTTTTTAATACTGGAGCTATACAATAAAGGACTACTTGAACAATTATCTAGAAAAATGTGTTTCATATATTTTCAGTCACACAGAAATGAAATTCTTTCTAATGTTAAGATGCCCTACTTGCTTGTACAGAGACTGAGAGGAAATCTAACACTCCTTCCTCCGTTTCTTTCCTTTAATGCCTACACACTAGACACAATGCAAATCTGGACTGCCGCCTTGGTAGTCTCGCTACCAACTGCTACTGGATCCTGGAGAACATAAAGCAGATGGAGTGCATTACCAACAACTTGTTTTGCCAGCTAGTCAATCAGCTGAAAACATCCATGATCTAGCCATATTTTTTAGGAGAAAGTTGCACGGGACAGCATTAAAACTTATTAGAAGATATAGCACAGGAAAGTACAGGTGAGAAAACCAGAGAAAACCTCACCAGGTTCCCGTTCTGTACAAGTCACATTCACGGAAAGGAACTTTATGTGCTTTTAAAAAGTCATTGCTGAAAATAAGCAGAAAAACAGTTCAGCTTCACTCATCTAATTTGCCAAGTGTTCTTGATGATGTGAGTATTTTTGGCGCAATGCCACTGATTTCTATACTTAACCGGTGAAGTACTATTATGAAGATTGAAACCAGTTCAAACAAAATGACAAAAAGTGAGAAAGTAGAAGCTGTATGGGACAGTACGATAACTCCAACCTGATCAATAACTTTGTGAGAACTGTACTGCAAACAGAAGCTTCATGGGGAGACCAAGATGCGCTGTGAACAGAAACTGTGAATGTAGGACAGCCCATATATCTGAGTTACACATAAGCTACCAAAGCAAGACCCATAAAATGGGCTGTGCCTCCCAGGCCCTTCACAACTAGAGAGCCACAGCGTTAGGAAGAAAAGTCTAAATCTTCACTCAAGGTCTGTGAAAGATGTTGCATTAGCAGAAGTTAAGATTTGGTTTAGAAGAAGAAACTCCGCAGGAAAACCACACACTTGTTGGGAGTCTGTTCCCCAGCAAACCATAGGGAGAAGCACATTAACCATCACGCAGCATTAGCTTCAAAGGCAGAAGAGAGTTCTGGCACCAAATTCACTTATGATTACGATCTAGTACAGATAATTTGGGTTCTTGTCTAGTCTTGGTCATAAATATTTATTTTCAATAGATGGAATATAGAATCACATTTCGTGTAATGATACTGCTGGATCTGATACACAAAAGCTCTACCAGTTGTTGCAACTGTCCTCAATTTTACAAGACACGCAGCAGTACTTGCTAACAATGGGAAGGCAGCTTCACACCCTTATGCTTTGATTAAATAGCAATCATGTTATTTTGCTGTTTTGCTCACCATGTATCATACACATCTGTTATTTCAAAGAAAATTTATGTCTACACAAAGGCTGAAATAGGACTTGAAGGAGAAGGGGGGGGTATGGGTGCAAGATTTCTAATCTCATCGTATTTTAATTTCTGGAAAGAAAAAATTCCCTTTTCAGTTAAATAAATTCTGTTTAAAAGCACGTGCACAAACACAAAACCCAAACAGTATTTCAGCATATTTAAAATGCATGCAATGAACTGAAATCAGAATAATTCTGGTATTTTAAAATTTTGCTTGTAATTCACAAAAAAGATCAATCAGCAGCAAAGCAAATGGAAAGGGAAATTAGCGTCTTCAAATTGTTCATTAGCCCAGACTAGTATCAAATATTTTTGTGCTTTCTGTATTGGCCTCCATTTTCTTTTAGGCTCAGAGAAAGTTTTGCAAATGTGTTGTGATCAACAAAATGTGTCATTTTTTGTAAAACCCTGACATGATTCAGATGCCAGGTTTCTTTCCTGAGGTTCTTTTAATCTGCTCTCCAGGTCCTTATTTATGCTCTCCTGTAGATATATGTGCCTCTTAGCAAAAAGCAAAATTTCCTATCGTGTCCTGCCTGGGTCACAAAATATTAAATTCATTCCTTATCACAACCCATGTGTTAACTTAGGTATTTAAAACGTTTATGGAAAAGTGCTATGAATGCCTTCCTTTTGTGCATCAGTCAAACTCCAAACCCACTGCATTTCTGTGGGTGTACAAGTGATTTAAATTTCAGCAATTTCCTACTAGTCAGTGTCGCCTTTTATTTCCAAGTAGTGGAGAACTCAACTAAAAATTATGATGGGCAACCTTCAAAGGCTTTGGAGCTTGAGTTTGGTTTGGATGTTGATTCATATGCTGTGAAACACTGCCGCAGAAGTCATGTTCCCCATTGCATTAGACCAGTTTTTTCTAAGCCTTTGATAATTGCAGAAACTTAAGACCTGTTGCAGTATCCCTGCCCTCGTACACCACTCTATAGAAGGTCTGCAGAAGCCACAGGTGGTTTCCCTGCTGCGTTCCTCAAACCGAGCCATTCTCACGCTAGCACAGAGGATAATACCTGGCCGCTGCGGAATGCTACAGAAAACTCTGCTTCTGATTTCAGATTTTGATAGACACTTCTCTAAATGAGGCTGGAGTGATTGAGGTTTTTTTTTTCACTCCTCTCATTCAATTCACTTGGCCATAGTACTGGCACATGTGAAAATGTGTAGGTTTTTTTTTTTTTTTAATCTGCAGAGTGACTCACACATTACCTGATTAAGAATGTTATAGCCCAGCAGGAGACTAACATCATCCCATTTTTCAATGAGGAATAAATGTTGTAATCAGGAATTTTACACCACTGTAAAATCTTAAAAGAACTGAAATACGCTCCAGCTTTGTGGTGGTGTGTATATGAAGATCTTATTAAGTTTGCAAATGCCCTTTTAAACAAGCTGAAATTGAGCCAGGTACCTACAGCTAGCCACTAACGAAAACATAATAAAGTGCCCACCTAAACTACTGGATAATGAAATTAAGTATCAAATTAAAATAAGAAGGCAGCTATAGCATAAAATTAATGACTTTTGTGATGTCTCTGGTGAAGCATAGCTGTTTGTCAGATGTTAGCTGAGACGGTCATTTTAAACAAGCTGGGGCTGGTCCACCACTTACAGTTAGCCCTATGCAAAAGGAATTCCTTTTTTTTTGTAGCTTAATTTTCAGCTTTAGTGCAATATCAGATCACCAGTTCCAACTCCCCAGCTATGATCTCTGGAAGGGGCAGACATACTCCACATTGTGCTACTACATAAGCTTCTGCAAAGAAAGATGATCTGGAGCCACTGCATACTGTATTCCAATAAGGCATTAGTTAGATATATTGGCTCACTTAATTCAGACCTTGGTTTCGTTCAAAAGATGGAAATTAAAATAAATGAGCTGACTGACAGAGAAGGTGAGCAGGAGAGCAAGTTTGCCCACTAGAAATACCATTAAGGTTACTCTTAACTCTCGCAAATGGAGAGACACTGAAACAGCCCACATAAATCCCTTCCAGCTGAACAAATCAGGAATGCATGTAAGAGAATTAAAAGCTTTTCACTCCTCTTTCTTTCAGGAAATGCTGCGGCCCTGTTGTTAAAGAACTTCAGTGGATAGGAAAAACCCCCAACCTTCTCGGAGTTTAGAGAAAGAAGATTATAAAAGAAGTTTTCAGTGAATTCACAGATTCCCAGGCTGTGCACAAGCTGCAGGATACAAGGGCTCCTTACAGCCCAGTTAGCCTGGCATGCCTAAGCTTTCTGAAGAATTTTGATTTTGTTTACAAATTACCAAGGAGGATTCTCTGAACCAAAAACCAGAACAGAGAGATTCTGAAATAGCTCTGCTCTCTTAAAATACCTTAGTGGAAGCTTTTTAAATGCTTCACACAGTCATATGCACAAACGTCCTTATTTAGGAAAAATGTGGTGGAACAAGGTACGGGGATAGAATTATGATCCTGAAGAAATCAGTTGTAAAGAGAGATAAGCAGAAGGAGCAAGACTCACCTTTTGGTGATTGACAGTGACTTTTAACAGCTTGAATCTTGACACAAGCACCTCAGCTAAATGCTTGTCGCTCGCGATGCTTCAAAGGAATGACCTGTCGTAACCAGACTAATGACCAGAATTGGAGAGAAAGGAAGATAAAACTGGCTTTGAGAGAAGTGCTCTTTATTGACTTACTGTTGGTCTATTATCAGCTAAAGACTGAAAATATTCAGGACGGCTGAATGTTGTCATAGCTGAAGTGGATGGAAAGCTAAATACATCAAGACGGTAGTCCAAATCTTTCCACCGGGGTGCAAGACTCTGGGGATATTTCCCAAGCCGTCTTCCTGTGAGTTCCGTTAGTTCTACTGTGGAAAGCATTTCAAGGAGAATAGTTACTGGTTTACACTGTGTGTCAGGGTTAGTATGACTGTACCACTAGGATTAGATTCAGACCTAACACAAATGTCAACTGAAGTCACTGCAAGGCAGGAGCCCTTACGCTAGTACCGCATTGCCTTCTGGCTAAACGAGAAGGTAGAGGAGACTGTAAAACACTGGGATTTCATTCACTGTCACTAATGTCAATTCTTAAGTGGCCAAACTCTTTTATGCTTGATGTCAGAGATGGGCTAGGTGGTTGCTTTGATTATTCCGTTTAGCAAGCCAAAGGCGAGTGGTCTTCTGGCAGCTTCCCACAGCAGCTTTATAATCTGTTACAGTGGCTTTCGTCATCTTGCTGTTTTACTCCATGCCATAATTATTTTCTCATTTCTAAATTCACTATTAATTTTAATTAAGCTCATCTACACTCATTAGTTTAGCTAATCTATCTTCACATTTAAACACACACACACACACCAGTCTTCATTCTGATGTAGCGTTGGCGTGGAAAGTTTTAGGCAGAGAGGCAGAAAGACCCACATATGTAATGAAATAAAAGGGCTTATAAGTGCAGCTGGTTGGGGATTTTTTAATTAAGCTTTTCCTATCCAAAAAAGCCAATTAGTTGGGATTGAAAGTTTTCAGAGACCTACATCCTGTTTAATAAAATTTTAATCTGAAGTTCTCTCTGGTGAAAAGTAGAGAATAATCACTAGCTAATACAAATCAAACTTAGAGGTCAAGTCTCATCTACAACAGAGGAGGTACTGAACATGCTGCATTTGATTATAAGAACAGCTCTGAATCCACAAATGCCAGCCTCACAAGTCCATCACCATGAAGCTGCTTAAGTGAACATTTCAGCAGATTTCATTCAGCACTAGGGCACAAATTTCAAATCTCTGAATTTTTTCATGTAGCTGAAGTCTTGTTCTGAGTTATCCCTCCATTTTCTCCCATAGTTATACTTTTATGGAGGACTAAATGAGAGAGTAATAATGAATAAGAGAATAATGCATTCTTACTATTATTATTACTATTATTTTCTGAGATCTCCTGCTTACAGACTTTAAGTGATGCTTCAATGTTGGAGTAGGCCATAAAGCTTAGCAAGGAAATTCTAACCTTGTCTGCGTCCTGCATATGAAAACAAGTATTCTTGTTTAACTAACAATGCGATCGATACCAATTAACCACTTCACAAGCTTCTGAATCAGAGAGTATTGTCCATGGATTGCATCAGTCCACTGTTTACTCTTCTACTTCAGCTTCACCCCCAAGCCACAACAATTATTTTATGCTTCCGCCGTCCCTATCGGACTCTCCTATTTAAAATATTCTGCAGAGAAACAAGGAGTTGCCAAGGTAGACCATATTGACACTGTGTTACCATCCAATATCCCAACAGTTGCTGGTACCAGATGTTTCAGAAGATGAGAAAAGACCCTACTGGAAGCAGATGTGAGACAATCTGCTCTGCCTAACTCACATGCAGAACTAGTATCCAGTCCACAAAGTTCGTCTATATTCTCAGTGCTTGAAAAAATAAGGCATATTTCCAGTTCCAGCACTTATTCGTATGTAGCCTTGCCAGTCATACCCTGTGAATAAGTCTGTCCATTTTTTTCCCCTTTTCTCCCAGCTGTTTCCAATGTCCATCCCAGGAACTCACTTTACCTACAAACATCTTTTCAGATATTCAGAAGAATTTACGAGTATCAAAACAGGTTTAAGAAGATTTAAAGTGTTCTGTTTAACTATACACATACCTTTAGGAAAGATAAGAGATTACCCAAAATGAAAACTACCGTGTTATTTAGTAAAGCAAGGGAGAGGCAAACTGGTATGATTGTTCTCATTATTATAGGGAAGTAATGTCTGTAATCTTGGACTTTACAGGTCATCTTCAGGTCTTACTCTTCTGGGCAAATCAGTGAAGCTGTGTGAAATAGGTATTTTCATAAATGTTACTGTTTACGGTGATTCCCTGTTTCACTTTCTATGGCCTCCACTTACTGTAGACATAAAATAATTGTGTAGGAATTGTTACAATGAGAATTCCACATCACCTATTGTCTTTGGGGAGGGAGGAAATATGTGGATTGCATCTGAATACCCAGAGGACTGTAGGCCTCACATATTCATCTATTCAATTTTATGAACATCTCCAGAGGATGATAAGACAAAATAGAATTTACTTATTTTTACAGCCTGTTCTAGGTCTTCTGTATTTTCAAGTTCATCATAGGCTATTTTTTTTTTTCCTAACATCATTTGGAATAGATCCAAGAGTGCTTGAACGTGAGTTCTAGCACAGGCATTTGGTTGAGAGACATTTTAGATGTGTTTCGGTGATATAGAAAATGCCCTTGTATTTGCACATCTTTGAATTATGTTACAGATGTTGGTACAATAGTATCCCCAAGCTTTAAAATGTTTACCCAGACTCGCAAACACAGAAAAAGAAAAATATGGCAGTCAGCATTTTCTGGCCCCCAAATCTCTCTCTCTCTCTTGCAGATTTACATTTATGTGCGGAGACCCTCAGAACTGGCCAAGAAGGGAGGAGTGAGCAGGGGGTGCATTATGAACACAGAGAGAAATGTCAGCATTTCAACCTAAGAGCATATTCTGTTGTCATGACAACATGATGTAAAGTGTTTTCTTAAAGAAAAAGATTGCAATGTAAATGGAAAAGAGAAATTCAGTTAATAGAGCAAATTCAGATGATGTGTTTTATGCGGTTGTGACATGGATTAAAACACAACATGTATTACCATAAACAGATTTTTTTTTTAAATATCCCATACAGAGAAAACACTTGCTTCACAGAAATGACATTCTATAAAAATCTCATTTATCAAGAGAAATGTAAGTTTAGAAACTACACTTAAAAAAACACCCCAAACATTTCAAATTAATTTCACATATTTCCTACCAGATATTCAGAATACATATGATGGTTTTCTCCCTCATTTTCTATGTAAACTACTGATTTAAAGTAGCTTGATATTTTATGCAACACCAAGGATCTGTTAAGTGCTGTAGAAACACTTAACGTGCCACTGGCCTCCAACCCTATAATTGCAGTGGTCAAAGGGTAGAGAAAGGGAATATCATTATCCCATTTCAAAGTGGGAGCAGAGGCACAGGGCATGTGAAGCCAGAGGCCCAAAAATCACATGAAAAGCTTCCAGCCGTGTTGGGAATTACATCAAGATTGCTGTAGCCCAGTTATGTAGTTTACAATGTCATTCTCATCTGCTCACACGAAGAGAGAAATTGGTGACTATTTTCCTTCAAACATTTACCGAGGTTTACAGTTATTAAAGCTTTCATCATTTAGTCCTTCCTAAAAACGTTAAAATTTTTGTCATTGCTTGGAAGTGTGATCCATGCCTCGGGGCATGCACTGGAACAGAACAACAGCGACAGAAATACTGAGGCAGCCCTGGCGGCCCTTGCTCACTGGCCATTAAAATGAATAGATCACATCTCCCACAGTGGCAAGAGAGAATGTATTTTTATGTCAGTGTAAGTGACCTTGTATCACTTAGAAGGAGCTGGAGAATTTCTCCCTGCACCCCACACCTCCACGATAAAGAAAGATACTAAAAAAAAAAAAGGAAAAAAATCTTAAGAAATGTCTCAAGCTGGCTTTCTTTTCTGCTTTGCCAATACAGCCTGCTGTACTCAAAAAGCCAAAATATTTAAGAACTAATGAATTAGAAAACCTGGATTTGAAATGTTACGTGACAGCTCCCAAACAGGATGGTTCTTCAAGAACAGAGAAATATGCCCCTACCCTGCCCGCTACTTCAGCAGAAAAAGATCTCCGCAACCAAAGATTCGTCTCGCCTACAGCTGACCACTAGAAGTATGCGCCCTGGCGTTTGTATTACAATGATTTATTTGGTAGGTCCTGGGAGTCAGCAGAGAAGAGGGTCCCACAGGGGTGGGCACAGACAACGAGATGCCACCTGCCCCTCGCAGAGCACCAAGAGAGCGAGGCAGAGGAAAGCAGGAGGCCATAAAAGCAGCTCTTGACTTGGAAATGTCATGCTAGCGTCACTGTGTTACACCCTTTCTGGTGGGATTTCATTAAAAGGGAACCTGGAAAAGCAGGAGCATCAGAGAAGGAAGGGGGAAACCAAAGAGATCATGTTCACGTCGGGAATTGCAGAAAGCGGTCCGAGAGCACTGCTGCGTGACAAGCGCCAAGTTGTGGGACACACTGGGCACTGCCTGTTGACAATGACTTTACGCTGGGATTTGAGGGGGTCCAGCATCCTACAGGATCAAACCTCAATGCTTTAAATAAGCTGCAGCATTTTAGTGTGAAGTCCCATCAGAAAGGAGGGCTGAATTCAGTTCCGTTTAAAATGGATGATAAGAGCGATTTGCTGGGAAGGTACATTCTGAGTAGATACTACAGCAATTCTGATATAAAAGATTACTTGTCTTGTTAAAAGCTTACAAGCTATTTGTCATCTCAATACGCTGTTCCCTACAATGTCAGGTTCTGGAAAGCTGTGAACTCCCAGGTAATGAAACAAGTCAGTTTGTGCTAAGAAAAGTATCTTGTATACAGAATTATGGCTTTGCAGCCGCTTCTAGAAGGTGGTGATCACGGTCTCCTTGCCTCTTTCAAAAATACATCTGTGAGGTCTGTATTATGTGAGATGTGAAAAAAGTGGGATGTTGAGACTCCTGTGAGCCTCCTTTCCCTTTGCAGCGAAGGGCACTGCCAGCGAAGCACAGCAGGATTCCCACCCACCCTGGAGCCCTGAAAAGACAGCATGAGCTCCAAAAAGCTTCCTTAGATGTGCAGCATGGGAAATTTGCATTGAAGCTGCCCATATACCAGATGTGGCTTGTTCTAGACCTGTCAATCTGGAAACCCTCCTTGGTGATACCTTCACTGAAGGGCCAGAAAAACACTGCATTAGCTCTGACACTGCTCAGACTTCTCTAATAGTTTTTAGCAGGAAGACTGCTGTGTGCTGTGGCCACAATAAAGAAAATCACGGGTCATCTCTTATTCTTCTGCTGACACCCATACAACCTTAACCCAGTTCCAGTTTTGCCCTCCATTTCTCTTCCTGACTGAAAAGGGCCGTATTTACTTTCTTCTACCCTTTGGTTACCTTATGTTATGAAGATTATAAGGTCCGTCATGTGGAAATACTCCTTCATCCATGTTTGTACAGCACCTAGCACAAAGGGACTCTTGGGGGAAGGTGGTGTCTCTAAGGGTTACTGGAATATAGCAATAAACATGTGAAGTGTGTCTCCCCACACACTACTGAGATTAACGAAATGATTTTAAGAAAGCTCAGGAAATTCTTAGTCAATGATACATTCCTCACATAAGTTCGGAATTTTATCTGATATCTAGGATGTTTGAAAAGGAAGTTTTAATGCTACTTCCTCTGGAGTATTTCAGAGATAACATAATTCAGGGAACTTTGCTGGGGCCTACCCATGTTTTTTGACCTAGAAACAAGATTACAGAATAAGAACCTGCTCCTCCATCTGGTGTATACACTAATAATCATCCCCAGAAGAGCAATTCAGTTAACTGAACTGATCCCCGTACCATTATTGCGATAGTGGGCCTCTACAGGTGGTCCTCTAGATCACATCAAATACAGCCTGGCTTTCAGATGCAAGCATGAGGTTAGATCAAACTGGCAGGTAGAAAAACACAGCTCTGTATTTGTAAATCCAGCCAATTTGATCAGGACTTGCTGAGAAACAACCCCATGACACCATTTTAGAAAGGAAGATAGAAAGAAAACACAGATTCACTGTTCTATTTACTAGAGATTTGAACTTTTAAAGCATAACTGTGAGAAAAAGAAGCAGCAACACAAAATAGACTCAAAATTATCATCTTATCTCTATGGTCACACCTGTGGCTTTGTTGACACAAGGCTATGTTACAAGAGATTATCAAAGTTGGAGCTAACCTTCATATCTTTGTAGCATCAAGTGAATGTCGAAGTCAGCATCGCAAGCACAGAATATCCTATTTGCTCTGTTAACTGCATCAGTAACATCTTTTCAACATATGTCTCTGAAATACAGTTTGTGAGAAGGAAGATTGCTCATTGGAACAACAAGTAAAGAAGCACAGAGATACTTTGCTAAAAATAGAGAACTTGAGTTATGCCATTGAAATCAATGGAAAATCAGAGGAACGCCTGAATAAGAAGTCTGGAATTTGACCCTAAATCAGCTTACACAATTTTCAACAAATTGAGTTTTTACAATCTGGTGGAAGCTCTAATTATGTTGTCATAAAAATCTCAGCACTGTTGAAATCTTATTTCCGAAGGCTCCCAAATAAGCATCTATAAAGGATTTTCTTTCCCATTTTGTTCCGATAACGGACAATATATGAGGTGTCAGCTTAGAGTGAGCAATGTGGGATGTGCCACCTCCATCACCTCTCTGACAAGGAAGCCGATAAACAATTGGCTGGTTTTTATTAAGTCGTATTAAGGACCAAACTCACAAGCTCTGACTCTTCATTTAGACAAAGTTCCCACAGAAAAGGACAATTAAAGGAGGTATTTCATACAATGGTAAAAAGACTCTCCTCTCAAAGATGAAACATGGTTTTGAATGCCTTAATTCATGAGATGACATGAGTAGGTGTCTAAAGGCAGCTGTCACAAACATCAGACTTTCTTCCATCTTGCGTACCAGAAACACAAAGAACTTCAGGAAGACAGTGCAGAAAATTTCAGGGAGGCAAGAAAAATTTTTCACTAGTTCACTGAGAACAGATGTTTTATAGAAATAGTTCAGCTTTAGCGAACTGCTGCCAAAGCACCGGGAATTTCCATCAGAAACCCACCGATTTCCTGGCAACTCACTTGATGCCTTTTGGCAAAACTGCCCTTCCCGGGTCTACTGCAGGGGACGGCCGATGCGCACAGACCGTACCTGAACAACAACTTCCAATTCACGGCCTCCAGCTGCTGCACAGCTGGGCGGGCGCGCTGAGGTTTGCAGGCAGTAACTCAGGGTCACGCTAGGAGGCCCAGAGGGCAAAATGGGGAGGCTTCTAGGGCAGCTGGCTGCTCTGCTTCAGTTATGAAAAGATTGAAAAAGGATAACAGTTATGTTTCCAGTTCAAACATTTCAGAGTGCTCCATCTTCCAACGGAATGAAAATTCTCACCTGAACAGACCTGTGCGAAGCTTGCTGGCATAACAACTCAGGTCTCTAGCATTTAAACTATCAGGAAATCTTTATTACTGAGCACTGTCTGTTGCAGTATTGCCCACTGTGACATCAAAAAGGCAGCACGTTTAGAGAGACACAGCATCAAAGTAAAAAATGTACAGGACATGTAACACCTGATAGGGGTTGCCTGACCCACCAAAAAGCTGGCATTAGAGATGCCATCTTCAGCCAGGAAATAATGCCTTTCCAAGACTTGCTTTAGTTTGTGAAAAACATTAGTGTTCAAATGAAATATTTTCTTTTATGATTTTCTCACTTTTTTTTTTTAGAGAGAAAAACATGTATTTCTGGCCTGATCTACCCAAGAAATTCCTTTAAAATTAGAACCAAACAGACTTCCATTTCATATGTATTTTAATGAAATGATATTAGACAGAAGACTTGTCTGCTATGGAGAAGGTAATCAGTATTCATTGCCAGCTGAAAGGTGTCAGCTAGGCTGACATGTTGACAATGCTGTATTTCCACACGTCTAGTTTTAATTTCAAAGCACAGATCGGTAACGTAAAAGCATATATTCCTAAGGCTGCACTCGCACTCAAAACTGGCCATATTTGGTCAGGCTAAATTCCTCTCTTGCCCAACATCTTCAGGTGCCTAAGAAAAAGCACAGGAATTTAACAAGCTAAAGCTTTTTTGGTACATTCTTCCACCGTCGTGGTTTCCTGACCAGAGGCAGTATTGCAGAATGGTTTGTTACAGCAGAGCCTGGGTGCGCAGTACACCTGTAATTTGGGCTTACACTGCTATTGCAAACATGAACTCTTCACACACAGCGGGAGCCGAGCCGGGCTGTTCGCCCTGAAGCTTACAATACATAGACAGGATTTAGTGAAACAAGTTTATATAAATAAGCACAACAAGTCATCCATTCACTTCAACATTAAACGTTTGCATAATAGTCTCCATATTTTGGCTCTCACAGTGGATGATGAAAGTACCGCAGCAGCAAGGCAGGGAACACACAGGAGTTGGAAGTTTCAAAGGAAAAAAATCAAATGTTACAATTTGCTGTTGACCAAGATCTTATATATACCATTTATGTATTTGTACTAATATATTTCAAAGACAAATCACTGAGAGAAAGACTACTACATAGCCAGCCAAGAAGCGTGCATGGGATAAGCCTTACACCTTAATTACATGGAGGAGAGTGCTAGAGGAAGAACAGCTTACTGAGAGGAAAAATGAACAGAGAAAGAATAAGCAAGAAGCAAGATTCGAGGATATATTATATTATGGGGATTGCGGCGTTTAGACCCAAAAGAAATCACAGAACACCCCAACTCATTTCTAGTAACTCGCAATGTCTGCCTCAGCACTGTCTGCTCCCAGGCAAAGGGTGAGCGTCCCCGCCCCGTCCCAGTTACTCCCCAGCCGCAGACAGCACCACAGGTGCTGGAAACGTGCGGTGCCAACCATCCTGCCAGGCAGGAGCAGGGTCTATCCAAGGGCTGCAGCCTCTCCCAGCAAAGAGAAGGGCTGGGGATCGGCTTCCTTCGCTGTTGGGAACTCTTACCTCGTGCACCTTCCTCCTGAATAACCGAGCAGCCACTTGGGCACGCCACGTGCGTGCACTTGGACCTGATGATGCTCTCTCTAGAACAAAAATCCTGCTCGTCTTTTAAGTGCTACCATTTCACAACGTGCCAACGTACTTTATTTTCAGTAATAGCCCTTCACCTAACACAATAAGACAAGTGTACTCCCTCAGTCCCTAGATACTGTTTAAATAGCATTCCTAGCAACAAGCATCCTTTGCCAGGAATGCAGAGGAGCACTACCTGCTCACCACACTCCTCCTCGTTTAGCGTGGCAGGATGGGAGGCAGAAGCCAAAAAACCTCCTCTGCCATCCTGGTATGCACTGAGGAGCAAAAGACCAGCACCTTTGGCAGATTATCAGTGCAGCAGGCATTCCTGCTCCTCACTTAATACTGATCGTGATGCCCATTCAGCCCCCAACCGCTATTTCCAGACTCCCTCCTCTCCTCTGGTTTTGGCTGGGGTAGAGTTATTTTTCTTCACAGTAGCTGGTATGGGGCTACCTTCTGGATTTGTGCTGAAAACAGTGCTGATAACACAGGGATGTTTTCGTTATTGCTGAGCAGCGCTTACCCAGAGCCAAGGCCCTTTCTGCTCCTCACCCCACCCCACCAGCAAGGAGGCTGGGGGGGCACAAGGAGCTGGGGGGGGACACAGCCGGGACAGCTGACCCCGACTGACCCAAGGGATATCCCAGACCAGAGGACGTCATGCTCAGCTTATAAAGCTGGGGGAAGGAGAAGGAAGGGGGGAAACACACATTCAGAGTGATGGCGTTTTGTCTTCCCAAGTCCCCGTTAGGTGTGCTGGAGCCCTGCTGTCCTGGAGACGGCTGAACACCTGCCTGCCCATGGGAAGCGGGGAATGAATTCCTTGGTTTGCTTTACTTGCGTGTGTGGCTTTTGCTTTACCTGTTAAACTGTCTTTACCTCAACCCACGAGTTTTCTCACTTTTCTGCTTCTCTTCCCCATCCTGACGCAGGGAGAACGAGCGAGCAGCTGTGTGGGGCTTAGTTGCCGGCTGGGGTTAAACCACGACATCTCCCCAGCAGATTTCTTTTGCCTGTGTACCTGCTAACACAGGGTTTTGCCCTTTTTATTACAGCTCGGTTCAAAATAAACACGAACCTCCCCAGTATGTTTGACTTGTGATCAGCAATTTGTTTCATGTGACAAGACTGCTGCTCCCAGGCAGTCTCATTATCTACAGCAGAGATCAATGCAATATTCTACTTACCTGTGATAAGCTGCATCTTCAGGCCATAACAAAACCTATTTTATAAGGGATTTCCCGACGATGTCTATATATCTGGCTGGTATAGACCTCTCATAAAATTAAAGTAACCTTTATACTTCAACAATAAACCTAATATACAGTTGTACACACATAATGCCATCATAGATTTCACATCATTTATGGATTGCTCTTTCAGCTTTTATTTCAGTAGTGATAGCGTGCTTAGTTCTGTCCTGTATTTGCCCAATGTATGTAGCTCCAGCTGCACCGTCAGATCTAACATGGTTCAATTTTCACATCTTGTATGGCTAAAACCTGATCAACCAAACTCTCGCAGAAGTCCTGTCCTTTCTAGAAAACACCCTTAACTCCAGGTAGAGAGGAACTCATTAAAGTCATGCAACATGAGTTTCAGCACCTTCAGGAAATGATACAAAAAATAAAAACACTGCCTATGGAAACACTGTATAGGAAAACAAACTTCTCTGTGGTCTAAACCCTACTGTTTTGCTGAAGTGCTCTCAGAACAGGTTCCCACAGGTAACATGCATTCTTCAGCGTTCAGGAGTGGAGGTACTCAAGGAAATTACACATTCTCTTTCCTTCCTTTTTATGGAAACTTCTCCACTTCAAATGTTATATTGCTCATTTGTTAGTGAAAATGTCAGTGGAAAACTTCCCATGCACTTGCAGAGGTGGAGTCAGAGAAGGCGGGGAACTGAGAGTTGGCCAAGTCTACTAACTCTGTTAATTCTGGCAGATTCTAGTCCTGGAGAGACTGGACTGAAACCCCCAAACAGTTAAGCAGACTAGGAGAGCAAGTGGACATCAGAAGAAAGGCGGAATTCAGGGAAGACAGCCCTGGGACGCAGGCAGTGCCTCCGTAACAGACCAGGTACCTGTCAGCTCAACCCATCAGCCTCAGCAGAGGGGATGTAATAGCTCTTTTCCAGGAGGGAAAAAAATCCCCAAACCACTCAGAGATGAAAAATACACCAGTCAAATAAGCTAGGGCTTATTTATACATCCATACAGCAAAGCAGCTTGGAAAATACGTTGCTTTTGTCTGGTAATTAAGAAAACCAGTATTTACGACTCCAGCGGATTATCGGAGAATGTACAGCCAGACCTTTTAAACATCAGCATTGTTCCACCCCCCCCCCCCCCCCCCCCCGTATTTTAACAAAGTCACAGTGTAAAAAGGACTAATTAGTATGTTATGAAAAGGCACACATCCAAAGATGATATTTGATGCATTTCTGTACTGGAACCTGAAATTAATTACTTTGTACTGAAGTTCAGATAGGTGTATTGAAAAAAAAAAAAAAGACTTGATTAACCTGCCTGCTTGTGAGTTCTTTAGGGGTCACTAGTAATATTGTTTTTGTTATTTTGATTGACGTTTCACTTTCTCTTAAGTGCATTGCAATTTTTCTCTAAGGAAAAATGAACTATATGGAATGTTTTATTTAAAATGTTCAAAGTATTTTCTAATTCTTTCCCCTTCACAACACATCTCTTGTTCTGCAGGCCTTTTGTAACACGGAAATTAAAAACAGTAAAGATACAAGAACATTCATAATGCATCATTTAGGTAATATGTTTAATTAATGTGAACAAAGTCATCATTTTATTCTGGTTATCAAGATGGTTTAAGCAACATAAGATTTTCATCAAGCATGAAATTGGTGCCATGGCCTACAGAGCTCTGTTAGAAACTTACTTCAGATGCTTTTTTGCACCACAAGTTACCTTACATGTCTATTTTCATGCATGTGTGCTGGTCTATGCATGCACTTAACTAGAAAGATAAAGTTGCAACTGGTATCACAAGAGCATATACATACTTCTCAAATAAATTATTTGGACAGAAATGACAAATTGTCCTTTAAAAAGGAAAATAGCATTGCCAGAGTTTCTAATGTGAAAAAAGTACAGTTAAATTGAACAATTTCCTCTCTCGTCCTATCCCAATAACCTGTCCCGGTCTTCTGAAATATTCATGAAAGAATAATTATTACCATTTATGGTCAAAATAAAACGCTGTTAATGGCACATGATTTTATAGCAGTTCCTAATATTTTCCCTTCGCAATTGCCCATTTATTTGACTTGCACTTGGCTCCAGCTTATTATTGCCCTCAGTGTTACCAGAAGGGCACATTTAAAGAGAAAAAAATATGTTATTAGGATCAAGATTAATCATAGGAATACTGATTTTTAGCATAAACAGAGAAAAACATTTTGGGCGGAAAACGCGTTATCTAACACCATGTCTGAACAGCCTGAGATCATGTTTATCCAAATCAACACTGGATATGGAACCACATTTATTAAACAGATTTCACAGGGAGCTCACGATAATCCTGCCCCGACTCTCTCCACAGCTGGATTCCAGCGGCCAGCAGGGAAGTATCTTGTGTTAGAGATTATCTGTCAGCAGCAAAATGATGTTTAACTCACAGCAAGACGTTCAGATGTTACAGTGCGCTCACTGCAGCATCCACCAAAGAATGGCAACTTCCCTCATCCCTTCGCCTTGTAATTTCGTTCTTTTAATTTTTAACACTTTAATAGTAGCCCAGTTCTAACCTTACTAGGACGTGGCACCAGTTACCCACCTTTGAGGGTGGCTTTGATGAGGTGCTGGGGACCATCCGCTCAGACACGATTGAAGTAACAGGACCAAACAAAAAGGAAAGTGAGGTAAACATGCGGTGATATTCTCTTTGCTTTAAGCTTTTTGGTTTGAATTAAAACTAAACATCCTCCCCCTCCCAAGAAAAAGTCCTACGGGAAATTTTAAAACCCTTGGGTGTTGCTGGGCTTGTCTGTAGTGCAGTCCTCAAGCCTTGAAACCTTTTGAAGACTTCTTGGCATTATAAATAGGAAAAACATTACATTAATAGAAACTCAATCTAGCTAAACTTTTTCAATTAGTTCCTCTAAGTGGGGTATTAGTGCAAATGGGTTTTTTTGCTATTAAAAGAACAGGGAAATGCAAACTCCATGTATTTCCTCACAATAGTTTAATTGTAGCATCTGTGCATTAATTCCCAGAAAAATAATTTGCAGTTAAATGCGAGTATGTAAAAAAAATCTTGTATTAGACACATTATTATAAAACAAGACATTAATATTTTCCTTTTGACATTTTGCTCCGTGTTTCCTTCCCTAGCAACAGACAAAATTCAGGATGATCCTGAGGTTCTGCATTAAAACCAGAGAGCATCGTCAAACTCTTCACCAGTGTAAGGTTTGTAACCTACAGCCAACACAGATGCGTGAAGGATGTGTGGACTGTCACGAATTCCCACCCCGTATCCTATATGCTCAGAAACAATGTTTGCCTACACCTCAAAATACACAGATGATTCCTCCTGCATAGGATAAGCTTAGAAAAGAGAACCTTTCTTGTTTGAACAGGCAAGCTATACAGTAACACCATCGTTCTTTCTCTGACTTCTCTTATCGAATGAACAGTCAGACAAGAGTGGATTTTCTTCAGGGTAATCTCCACAGCATGACTTTGCGTGTATATATTTCTAAGAGTAATATACGGTCCTCACTCATGTGAGTGATTTCAGCAAGGCTCACTTCATCGTCATCGCCTGACAACTCAGTAAGACACAGCAAGTAACAAAACCCATCAGTTTTCAGTATCATGCAGGTTCACTCCAGCATCCCTTCCTAATTTTTAATGCACCCTACTCTTGAGCATAGCTATTTGCTATTACAGGAGAGGCTGCACAAGCATATGGTGAGTGGAGGCCCAGTGAGCTGGAACGTCCTGTTTCAGCTGATATTCTGCAGAACTGTTTGGCTATGGGAGCTCAGCAATATATTTTGATAGGCTTGACTATGCAGCTATAGATCTAGTTCGCTTCCCACTCGGATATTGTTCATGCTTCAGTTATCATGCACAAAATTAGTGATAAGCAATATTAAGCAGAGTACTCTGTATTGCAGTTCTGCCCAAGAGGGCTGATAACAGATCCCAGTCTCTTTATGCTTTTTGCCTTTATAGGAAGCTGAGTGACTGCTTCCCTGGGAAGCAGAAGCAGATAAGTATTCGGAGCTTTATGTTAATGCAATGTCTGTCATCCCTCTTGCACCTTCACCGGGAGCTTTCGAAGTCTTGGTGGAAATACTAAAATGGAAGACCTTTCTCCTAGTGCTTTTTCACTGAGGATGCTATGATGCAGCAATAAGTAGTAAGGATATTTTAGCAGCTTGCCATGCATAAAAAATGCATGATCTTCAGAATACGACCGCTGATAGCAATTAACATGCATTTATAATACATCTATGAGTAACTGCATTCTTACCTGGTTATTGCAGGATACATAAATAACCTTTCAGCTTGATGTGCTACAAGCCCACAGATTTCTTAATTTAATGCATGCTCAGTCCATTAAGAACAGTAAGAATCACATACAGCTATCCCATCTTTTATAGCACAGGGTTTAGAATATCGCTCGGGAGCCTACATCCTGGCTTTTCTGCCCTTGTCCCATTCTATCAGCAGTGGATTTTCCTAGAAAAGTCTTAATAAGCTATCTCCCATACTCTTCGAATATTCTATTTGCAGGCTTGGTGTTCTTTGCCCTTCAAATTTAATCAACGTGGTCTGATATTTTCTTTAAGATGTCTCGAGGCTATACTTGTCCCCACACTGTCCACCCTATGACCATTGCTACACAAGCCCTTTGCCTCTAAACAGGCTGCCCTTTTGTTCCTTCCAGATGATTCCAGATCACATTAATAAAACTCTGAATCAAAGCAGTATATCCAAAGAACTGCAACAAGACATGGATCCCTTGCCCCTTTGGCACAAAAAGTATACAAAATAATTCCAAACTTCACCAAGAGCAACAGCAGGTGACAAAGGTTTTCTTGAGCGTTGTCCTTCCACGTTGCATCTTTGACACCCTTGTATATTTTCTCTTTAGGGCAAATATTCCAAAGCTTCGTGTATTTTTTGCCGTCATTCCTTAGCGTTTTACTCTCCAGTTCCGGATTTACCAAGGCTAGAACTTTTTAGTTGGAAGGATTTGCTTTCAGCTCTAAAATTACTGGGCATTTCGGAGGGGAAAATCAAATGCATGTTCAGATAAGAGACTGAAGATAAGGAACCAAAGATAAGGAACCACAGGAGAACAACACTATTTGTGTCACTATGGCATAGATAGATTTTAGGAAATTAAGAAGGGTATCTGATTAAGATCAATAAGGTGAAAGAACCTTTACGTTACCTACACTTCAGCCTACCGCATGGCCTGGGAAACCATTTCGCACAATGCCAAAGCAGCTTATTTTCCAAACCCTTACCCTCATCAAAACAATAACATCAAATAGAAGCATTTCCACGGTTGCTTTGCATTAGAGCACAGCTGCCCTGTTGCAAATGAACACAGAACACCATTCACGTTTGTGTGCACCTCTATCTACCCAGCAAATTGCAAACTGTTGAATTCATTAGGGACATAGAACAAGAGCCTCAGCAGAGGCAGGTATGCTGACTTACCATAAATGAAGATCTAGTTCCTGCTAGGAAATGAAAACTATCTAAATCATTCAAGTGTACTCTCTAAGTCTCATAAAAATATTCTGAGTCATCTGACTGATAAACTATGCTAATTAAGCCTGATTGTTCTACTTAATCCTAACGATTGCCTGGAAACCTCAGAGGATATTTTGTCTGGCATCAAGAGAACAGCATACTCACATGAAGGCCCATTGCCTGTTTCGTTGATTGTCCTGTCTCAGAGCCTCAGAAACCCACGTCAGCGCCGCTGAACAGTCCTGAATTCCTGTACCAGGAAAAATGGACAAAACATTCACATGTAGGACTCACCTACTTCAACTTTATTTTTCTTGGTAGTCTCCTTAGTATTTTAGATAGGACAGTGTCCTATGTGGGCTATTAGAACAATATGCTTTAAGTTAAGAACCAGTAGTATAAAATGAACCACCATGCAAATCTGTCACAACAGCTTAACAAAAAAAAAAACAAACCCAAAAAAACAGCGACCCATGAAAAAATTGTTGGAAGGGTCCGTATTATTTGTATAGTATTTTCTTTAAACTGTCGCCACCTTTTAAACAGGTATCCTCTAATTTTCATCTGGATTAGCACCAGTCCCCCAGTGAGAGATCTGCATAGTCACTTACCTGGAACCCATGCAAGAATTGTGAGAAACTCAAGAGCACCAAGCTCTGGGAACGTGCAATCTATTGCCTTGTAAAGCCCTCTGGGGTTTCTTAAGAAGACTTTAATGGGATCCAACAAGGGCGACGTTGATTATCCCATGCTGTTTCAAAGATGTAGCAACCAAACCACAGAGCCCATGAATCTGAAAGGCAGCTGACAAATCTAGAAAAGAAACAGAATTTGCTAAGAATCAGAAGGAAGATTTATATGTCAGATGACTGACTATATTTCAGAAGCTGTCATTTCTAGGAACATCAGTTGGAGATATTATTATTTAGTACTACCTATACAGAGCCACATACATATTACAATGTATGTGTAGACGTTAAAGTCAGCAGTAAAAAAAGACAGAAAGAAGGGAAGTAGGAGGGAAGGGAGAGCAGTTTCATATATATAAACAAGGTGTTTTCTTAAGACTTACTTGGAATACATACCGCCTTTGAAGGTTTGGGTTTACTTTTCCATCTCAGCTCACAAGTTAATTTTGCTCATGAGTTTCTATGTACTATTCTTGGGAATATATACGTGTGTACATATATATATATATTTTTATTTTTTTTTTAATGAGAGTAATGATATCCTGAAGCAATTACTAACTTAATCTATAGTAAACTTGTTATATAAATTCTGGAATTGTTCTTGAGGGCCTTCTGGGAACCCTGCTACTGAAAATTCCCTTCTATCAGTACAGCCTGTTGCTTTAGAGCCTCTCAACACCCAAGGTTTCTTTCTTCCTCAGAGAAACAATCGTACACATTACTGAACACGCCACAGCAGAAATATGACATTATTTTGTTACCACACTGCTTAATAGCATTCAAATATGATGTTATAAACACATCACAAATATCAATCTTGAAAAGACATTAAAAATTCAAAGAATACTAAATTACCCCATGTGATTATAAATTAATAACCATGAAGAAAGTTGAAATTCAAAAGTTCTGAACAGGTAATTTAAATGTCTGAAAACTTTTGTAAAACACTAGGAGAACAGACACAGTCTCTAATGTCACCACCTTATCTCATCTTTGCAGAATACCAGTAGACAGTTTTATCAAAAAAAAAATATATCCAGAAGATTTCAGAAAGAATTACTTCTCTGCAGCCCTAGCTTTGTTTCTCTAATCATTCAGCTCTTTTGTAAGCTGCCACAACTCTGTAAAAACCACTCCTTTCTCAGTTTATATTGGATCTCTAAAAACAAGAAAATGGTTTCCTGGGCTAGAAGAAGGTCAAGCTATTTAGCTGCTTCTTCCTCAACAATTCCATATTCTGGGGTTTGCTACAGTTTTCATTTTGCCTCAAGTCTTGAATATGCCAGTTCCTTGTTGAGGGAGTAATCAAGCAATCAAAAAAAGGGCCTCTCGCATTGATGTTTACTGAGAAAACTGCAGCTAGAAGGCAGTAATTGTGACCTTTTTGTTATGGGTTTGGGGTTTTTTTGGCAGGCGGGTGTGAGGGGATGCATCCTCCTCCCACCACCACCACGGACAGATCTGCTTTTCAACTGACTCCCCATTTTGCAATTGAGGTGAGCAGGAAATAAAGCTATTGGCAAGAGCGTGAGCAAAGAACTTTGATTTTGATACAGTCCTACATCCACAAGGGCAAACATGAGAACTGAATACAGTGGGAACTTTATCACGTATATGTTGAAAAACAGGGCATGTTACAATAAATAAATGGCACAGACCGTTGGTTCCTAATAATGACTTGCCACTTGTTGTGCCTTAAGATTCAAAATACACAACAAACTCCAAATGTTGCTTACAGGATTGTGCCCAGTGTTCCTTAGAGGGGTTAGAAATTCATATCCATTTCTTTCATAGTGACTAAAACATGCTTTTCTTACTATAACAGCTTTCAAATTCAGATATCATTTCAGCCAGCTTCTAGCAGAACCTCCTTGGTGTGCAAGGCGTAGACACCAAGATTTTAAATCATTGTAAGGATTTAGCAGCATGCAATCCATTGATTTTAGCAGATGATGGGGTGTTGGCTATCGATATTCTGCCAAACCTTACTTATCAATGGGACATTGATATATAATCTGGATGCATGCACAGGTTTAGCGATAGTACTGTTGTAGCTGTAGCAGTCTCAGATACAAGCAAGGTAATGGTCAAAGGCAGAGGTAATTACTGTTATTAGCCCAGGTGATACAACTGAGGGGAAATTTCAGGTACATAAGGTATTTTTTACATCTCTTCTTCAGAGACACTGATTCCAAGAAGTAAAAGAAGCCGTGAGCAAACCTTCTTTCTAACCATAACAGTTAGCTAAGTTAAATACATGGCCTTTTCTCAACAAACCCTGCTTTGCAAGTTGCTTTCAGCTCTAAAAATGTGATCTCTCTCGTCTGCAGTGCCAAAATATTTAGCACAGGGACAGATTATTAGTTTGTGTGCTGCCTAATAAATTATGCTAAACTAACTGGATTAATGTCTTCTGGTAACATTCATTGGCCATGATGCCTTGTTATCCTGAAGCCTGCGTGCTGAAAACAGCAACCAAAGAATTACAACATTGTAGATCTACTGCTCACCTGCTGTAAATATCTAACCACTGTACGGGGCAGAAAACAACTGGGCAAGTAAAGGCAATCCGATCTGGCTTTATTTGACTCTGCAATAATAGTAGTCATGATCAATGATGATTACGAAGTATAAATAGAATGTAGATTTCTTATAAATGAACAAAAATCTGTAGCCATTCAATTAACTAATGCACCCATTCCGCTAGTCTTTACTAGTCAGCACCAAAAAGGAAATCTCACCATTCCAAAAATCTAAAACCTCTGCGTTTCCAGCTACATCAACATGCTTTGAAATATTTTTAATTGAAAGTAACTGATAGAATGTAATGCAGCATTTATCTTGCTGCAGGTGACACAAGGCATATAGCGGAATGTTTTAACAAATGTTTTATTTAAAGACAGACTTGAAAAGTCTGTGGGAGTAATTGCCAGTTTGTCAGCTGAATCACTTTATCCTTTGGAAGAGCTTTTTTTCATTATATTAGATGATTCCCAATGTCAGTGCAGGCTAATTTATAGGATAAATGCACCTCAGTGTCACTGCATTCCACTAATGAATATTAAAATATTATTTTGGGGCTTGTTTTTACAAAATTGTTATCCTTCCTGTTTTGATGGGAATGCTGTGAAATAACATATGCATTGAAAACCTGTGTTTCTACGATAAAAAGAACAAAGGCCTCTTTTTCTAATTCTCCCTTCTTTTCCATACATTAAAAAAAAAAAAAGTAGTCTTCTTATTAACTTCTTAGAATGAGAAAATATGTATGTATAGTATAGCGAAGTCTTAGTCCTGCTTGAGAACTTTTATTTATTTTAATGGGATTGTCTGAATGGAACAGCTGGCAGAACTGGACCCTTTGTGTTCAGTGTTCAGTATTTACACAACAGATACTATACCAGTACATTGCCAAAATCAGGCTATATGAACAGCATTTCTAATCACTGTAAATAAATCCAGGACACTGGTATTTTTAAAATGCTTACATTCCCTTGAAAAAGAAAGACATTCTGCTTACATTTAAGGGACTGACATATACTAATCCTCAAGATGTGACACAACATTATCCATTTTTGAACATGAGAATAAAATCATCTCAAGGATGTTGTTTGAGTTCTTTGGTTTAACTGAGCAGAAATGCAAAAGATTTACTGGATCAATTAAAATGCTACGAACTTTACTCTTTGTCAAACTATTTTAATCTGTACATATCTGCATTATTCACCTATCTGTCTACAGGAAGAAAACGCGTGTGAGACTGACTTGCACAGATATCTGTAGGAGATACTGCGTCTTGTATTTTCTGTAGGAGGAAAGCAGTTGGGAGATGAGCAAGAAATATATGAATCATCTTACGACTACAATCTATATATGACTTCCTCCTCACAGGAAATAAAATTACCTGACAATTTAACCGGTAGCGTGGGTTTCTGACAACTTTGCATAAAGTTTGTTTGAAGAACCCTCATATTTTTAAACCTCTGTAAGAACATTTTTTTTCTAAATATATTCTAAGCATTGATCTGAACAAAATTAAAACTGGAGAATTAAAAATGACAAAAAGTAAGAATTTGTCTTTGCAATGAGAGCTATGGTTTGCAGACCAGTGCTATAGTTTGAAACCAAATTTCGGCAAAGTTGTCATCTGGTTCTGTTTTACAGTTTGGTCGCTGTTTCTACAATAGGCACAGGTGATTTCACTTTTACGCACACACACACCCCCCCTTACCTTCCTGCTTTTAAATTCATTTGGATCTGATTTTAAAGAGTTCCTAAATTAATCCTTCCTTTCCCATGCCCTTTGGGTGGAACCCACTAAACTGACAAATGGACAGCTTTTCCCGCCTTCACATTTTCAGACGATGAGGGAAACATACCAGACATTTTGGTAGGAGCTTTGCTTGGACTTACAACTGTCCTTCGATCTCCATCCCAAGGGATGCCGCCCTCCTCCCACCTCACAAGCGCTGGTGAAGCCAGCAGGAGCAGGCAGTTCCTTGGCCCACTCAAGCGTGTGTTTAGCTTTGAGAATCAGGACAATGTTATTCTCCTTCAGGTTTGACCTCTACCAGGTAGACCTCTAAGGACTATGTCACTGCTTCCCGTTTCAGACATAGCTAAGAGCGACGCTAGCTCTGGCTCTTTCCAGGATCAAGTGCATAGTTTTACTAGGAAGCATTTCAATTCTTGCAAGTCACTATTATTTTCAATATTGCCTATTTTATTCTTTGCTACCTCAGTTTTATGCAGTCTTCAAGACATAAAGAACAGATAAAAGTTCTAGAATGAACAACTGCGCAAGCAATCCAGTTTTGGTAGCAAAACGAACCAGCAGTTTGGCTCTGGATGCTACCAATGGAGTCACAGCCAATCTCCCTTATGCAGCTTATAATAGCTTCTGTCCAATCATTTTTAGATGTTTCCTTATTATCGATTAATTAATTTCCCATGACTCAGTGCTTACATTAGGCACAGAAATATTGTTTTCATCTTATAGGGAAGTTGAAGTTTTGAACCTGAAAAGAGACAAAACCCTGTTTACAAATGTGCTAAAACCTTCTTCCAGTGAGTATGAAGCATTTTTGAAAACTGGACTCCTCAGTCAGGTATATATTTGTATTTGAAAAACAGCAAAGCCTGAAAAGTTTGACTTGAGGGCCCAGAATTCTGATACTTTCAGAAGAAGTGCAAGTCTTGATCAAAGAGAGGAACTAAAGGAGTCCCTGGTCCTCTATTTTTAGGAACTAAAACAAGAAATGTAAAAAAAGCAGAGCAGCACAGACTCTCACCTTCACTTATTTGGAATACTTTAATGATGACAACAGGAAAAAAAAAAAGTTCAAAAGCATTATTCAGCATGTTTAAGGTCCTTACAACTATTACATTTAATAAATACTTTAACAAATAAATCCTGTTTTTTTAAATCCACTTGAATCAAGAGCCGTGTAACCAAAGCTTCTGATCAAACCCCATTTTTGATAATGTTCAAATGCCCACTTCTTCCTTGGGTTAACAGGAGGCATACTAACAAGCTTCTTCAGCCATTCCTTTGAATTTCTGATTGTCAGCTCCGTTCTGGACTTATGCTGACAACAGCAAAAAATCATTACATTTCTACCTAGTGTAGGTTCCAGTTGCAAACATCAAATGAATATTGATTTTCTTTTTACAACTAAGAAAGCTTTAACAGACACAGCAATAGCAATTCCTGGTAGATAAACTTGGAGTTGGGACAAAGAGCTAATGTTGTGTTATCATTTTTAGTACTGCTGGAAACAAGAACTGGAAAAAAGCTGAATAGGCAAGTGATTCGCAGTACTCTTTTACCTGTGCATACATGGGTTGAAATAATTTGGGTGGCAACTAAAGTAAAATCTTTTTTTGGAGAGTTCTTGCATCTCAAAAATACTCTGAAATGATGCATGGCAGGCAGGTCTGTCTAGCAGGAGCAAATGAGAACTGGAAGTAGGTTGCAGACTAGATGAATGCATTTGTTTTGACTGATTATCTCCACCCTAAAACAAATGAAGCCACTCAAAATAGACCTTTAACTGAGGATTCGGAGGTTCTACATTATATTTTCCACACATCTTGTTTTCACTTCTTCCCGTGTCAGTGCAAAAACAAGACAAAAAATACATAGGACACTTTTAAGGTCCCAGGAATTCTGGTTATATCAGAATTTCAGCTTTAATTAAAAAAAAAAAAAAAAAGAAAAAAAAAAGAAAAGTTTTGCTTCCTTGTGGTTGTGAAGGATTGTCTGAATTCTCACATAACCTTAGCTCAGTTTTGTATCTAAAGAAACTCCCCAAATACTTTGACTGTTTTTCAGGAGAAATTAGCAAAAATTCCTTAAGGATATTCTTACTTACTGGTCAACACTACCTCTGTTTTCCACTTAGTGAGGAAACCCAATGAAATTCAAAGTAACACAGCTGAATATTTTTTAACACAGGTCTATAATTAAGCTACCTATCACACAATACTAGAGAAAGAGTACCTGATGATTCATGAAGGAACTACACAAGTATAGGAATAACACATCTGTCTTCTGCAGTCTTGCTAAGAGGAAAGTTAAGAGTTTTCTTCCAAGGCCACTCCATATGACTTTATATTCCAAAAGCTCCCTTCTTTAGGCCTCTGTCTAGTGTTCTTTCCTCATCCTTTCAAACACAGCTAGCATTACTTGATGTGAAACTTCACGGTTGAGGTCATTATTCTTAGATCATGGGAGAATCAACCCCTCCTCTAAGGAATGGTTCTGCTACTCAATCAAACAAGCCACAGGTAACTAAGAAGGTGTTTAGGTGGCTCATTTATCTTGTGTGGTCTGGTTAATCAGGACTCTTGAGGTCTATTTCTAACTCAACTTCTGACTTTGTAGATCATTTTGAACAAGTTTAAAATCAGTAATGACTGGGTCTCTTGACAGGTGTTGCAAGGCTTTGTTAATTTAAACACATAAAACACATGCTTACAATTTAGAAGAACTTTTCTCTATAGTCCTATAAGTACTGTAATTCTAATAAACTTAATATATTCAACACTAATTGACTTATTTTTACTTTCAATAAAGGACAAATCAATTTTCTTGGGAACTAAAAGATGTTACGTAAATTATTTGAGTTGAACAACATTATGTCTACAAGATAAGAGGTTCATCGGATTTAGTTTCTTGATTGGCCCTGGTTGACAACCCTGCCGAGCCCCCCAGGACATTTGTCTGACCTCTTTAAGATGTTGCACTGAACATTCTAAAAGTCAAATTCAAGAAACCACTGACTAGAAGCGTCCCAAAAGTTGTATTTCCTCCCAGCCAAAGAAACTGTTTAATCGAACTGCAGGAAGATTTATGCGAATGTTGCAGGCAGTATAGCTCCTCCGTGTACCAGGCCTCCACAGACTTTTTATGCAAGTTCTTGGGGATGCGTGTTCTTTTGTACCATCTGGTCCAGGCTCCAGAGAGGAACTAAACAAGAACTGTTTGGTCCTGAGACTTCACTAGCTCCTTTAGGGAGCACATAAAAAGAAAAATCAGAAAGCTTATGCTGAGATTACAGGGGAAGAAGTGAAACACGGGTGGGTGGGTGAATAAGGATACATATGCTTGAAAATATTGTAACTTTACTGATTTAAAAAGGAATCATAATTGTTGTTAATGACATCAACATGCTAGAACAAAATATGTGCAATGTCCCCTGATGTCACATAGCCAAACCGACATTTAGTCACCTAAGCAGCCTTATTTTCAGAGTAACTTTTCAGTGCAACTTCACTTCTCATTCATATCAGTTGGATTTACAGGTACTAAGGCATCCAAATAATGAAATTAAATACATAATACATTCTTATCACGCTTATAAAGCTGTAGACTTATGTCTGAAGCTGAACAAATAAAATAAAAGGAGTATATATGCAAAACTGGAAATTAGCCTCCCAACACTTATCTACAGCACTTCACAAATATTTTGAGATACTAGAATGGAAGGCATACTTTTATTATTAAAATATTAGGATAAATAATAATGAAGATGTACTATTATCTTTATAGAAAGTGATATCTCCATGACTGAAGCATTGTCCAGCACTGACCCAACATGGGACTTGCACTGCACCAACCAGACACGGAGCAGGTGGCCGGCTCTTCTGCACTGGCAGGTTTTATGTGTAAAGATGACTGTTTTCCGACCTGCGTCAGTGTAACTTACTGTTGTTTTAACAGACCGACAGATATCAAGCTTTTGTATCAGTTTATTGCTCATAAGCACAGTTTGGGGCTGCATCAGCACTCACTGAGGTTTTTAATATGGGTACAACGTACCCATCTAAACAAACAGTGTTTGAGGTTTAAAGTTTGTTTTACTTTGCTCAGAGAGTATGGGCAATACAAGGGAGGAAGAAAAAGCAAGGAAGTTCTCTCCTTATTCATCTGTCACTGATCTGTACAACACAAGCGTATCAGTACTCAAAGCGTTAAATTCAGCCGTATATATCTCTCTCCTTGTTTCTATCATATTTGTTACTCTGCCCATTCAAATAAAGAATAGAATAGCGCTATGATAATAACAACATATTTGTCGCCAAAATATAGTGAAGATTTCAACAGCTGCAAAGAACATCCCCTATTATTGACTTCAGCACGAGCCAAAGAGCTTCGACAGCTTCAGCAGAGCCAGGATGAGAGTTTGACCAAATGATAATATTTCAGACAACACTAGTATTTATTTAAGCAAAGTTATTTAGGCATAAACTTACTCTCCTTCCCACTCACAGGGATAACCTGTGGGTTTCACTGAATCTAGTTTTCTGAGGATGTGATGGTAGGACCAAGTCTTAGTGCTTTAGCAGGTCGCTGCTTTTCTCCATCAGCAGCACTGCTGAGAGCAGCCCAGACCGCCAACTGCAGGGCCAGCGAGTGGCTGGAAGTGAATGAGAAATCTTTATTGTCTACTGTCTATTCCCTACGTACTGGCAAATAACTCAAACATCTGGGTTCCACATAAATCTGTGGTTTGGGATTTAGCTGTTGCTGTCCCATGAAAGAGAAAAGTGTTCAAATATTTAGTGGTCTCTGACAGTAGCAACACCTGAACACACAGGCGTTATTGCAAATTACTTGAAAAAATTAATTATCTTTCTAGTAAAATATGAAATCGCAATTATTATATTTAGTGGTCTCTGACAGTAGCGACACCTGAACACACAGGCATTATTGCAATTTACTTGGAAAAAATTAATTATCTTTGTAGTAAAAAATGAAATTGCAATTACTAGCCATTTTAATTTAAGGAACCAACTGTTCCTACTTGCAGAAAGACTGCACTATTGTAATTTCAAAGTTATATTGGAAGGTCAGATGTGAGAATATAAAGTGTAATCTTACAGATGCTCTCACTGATGTCAAAACAACCCTTCACTGTTCAAATTCTCTTGAAATCTACAAACACCATCAGCTTCAGGTCCCATCCAGAGTCCCAGAAACAGCTAAATATCTTCTTTACTTTCCCGCCATAAGGAAGACATCTCCTTTTAAAAGCACCAAAACCCAGTTAAGAGAAAACGAAGCAAAATGTACAAATGAAACCTGACTCATTCTTTCCCAAAGTGTCAGTTCAGTAGCTGGTGATCAAAAAGGGTTACTTTCCACTGGAGCTTCAAGCAGTAAATATTGGATAGAAAAAAAAAAAAAATCAGCTATTGTATAGAATGGCCTCCAAAAGCCTAGAAAAACTGACCAAAAGTCACTCAGAAAGTCTGATTATTGAAAATCCCAAATTCGGTGACACTAAAGACAAATAATGTCTCTGTATATTCAGACAGGTTTTAGTACCACAAGAAGTGCCAGATGTAATATCCAGTATGCAGGATTTTGGATGACATTTCTAGCCGGCGAGGAATCTCAAGATACTAACTTTTGAGGGATCCAAAATGGAATGAACATAAGTAATGAAAAAAAAATTCAAAAGTACCAGTCATAAATACTGAAACGGGTTATACAAATTTTGGTGAAAATGCTTCATTTTAAGCTGTTGACATTCTTAATTTCAAAATACTGAGTTTGAAACTGAACTGTTTACTTCACATGCATCTATTGAAGAAATTAAAAGGTCAACATTAGAATGCTATTTTAATAATTTAGACTTTGACAAAATGCCAAATTCCCTCCTGGGTTTTTGTTTTCATTGGCACTGTTCATGTACTGCATATTCTAATGTTCTCAAAGTTTAACTCTTGCACCTATAATTTTGCGCATGACAATTGCATATTTTAGTTGTTTATTTATTCCCCGGGACCAGGAACAAAGAGGCTTGCAATGCGGCATCCTAGTTCCGCAAAGCAGAAGAACTAGTTTGACAGCAAAGGATTCCCTGTCCTTACCAAGGGGGCGTGGGGAGAGACCCTCCATGACTTGATCTAAACCCAGAACTCCCCTTCCTTACAAGCAAGAAGCCCAAACAAAATGTATCAGCTTCTAAGTGCAGGTGCGAGTCAGTCAGCTTGCTTGTTTACCTACCTATCTACTATTGTTTCATTGATTTTCTACAGTCTCTGATATATTCTGGCAATGCCATTGCTTCACCACGTAGTAGTCGGGCTAGCACAAGTGACAACATACAACCAGCACACACTGCAGTTATTGTTTAATGAGAATATTTTGAGAATGGTTGAAACATTATTCCCACTTGATAACTTTTTCTTATCATCTGACAACAAACGTCCCAGGACCCTTGTCTCTAGCCACTGGGAGGGAACGCGATCGGTGTGCCTCTGCATTCTTATCTGTGAGTCTTCTGTGAACTGCATTATCATTAGCAACGTTTTAATAAAAGCCATGTTAAAAAAAAAGAAAAGGAAAAGTGGTCATTTGAAGAACAGACTTTAGAGTCTAAAGGCTGATCTAAAAGAGCGGCATTAAAGTTCAGGCAACAGTGCCCAAAGCCAAGGCAGAGAGGGCAGAACTAGAGCAAGGGTACATTTATCTCCTTAAAGGGTATTTATTCATAGCAGCATTTCTTAACTTTTATAAATCCATATGATGTTGGTCATACTCCAGTCCAAGCTTGTCTCTATTTCTTTGTCTCATGAATTCTTAAATTTGGATTTATGATAAGCATTGCTGCTAGCACAGAGAATATTAATGACATGGTTAATGTATACGGAAAACAGAATTCAGGCTAAGAAGAAAGTTTTACTGGTCTGTCTCTTTCCAGTTTATCACATTATCAAGCTGTTAAAAGTTGCCCTAAGCAGTAGATACTCTCGTTCTAATTTAATCGGCAGAAGCACTACTGCTTGACTTCTTTAGCTCCCATCGCTTATATGATAAAAATAAGACAAAATAAGTACGAATAAAGAAAAAAAAAATATTTCACTATGTAGAGGAGGGCCAACTAGGAGTTGAAAAGAGAATGAAGCAGAAGAAATTACGTTAGGGAATATAAATCAGTTTAGTAAAGTACAAAGGCAGCCACAGCAAATGCCGGTAGCGTGTCCTTGGGAGAAAGCAAGGGGTTTTCTTTGAGGCAAGACTGGAGTGCAAGAGAATCACGACTGAGTGAATTCACTATTTCTAGTGACTCTGAAATTTTGGTCAATCAAAAGTTGGTCAGACATCATCAAAAAAGGAAACAACATCTCTGTGAGGACCACGAAGGCTCCTAGCCTCAATGCATAGGTTAAAGCACTGTTCTGGAGAGAGGTAACGCAATGAAACCCATATTTCTAGACCGATACTCAAAATTTGGAAGAAAGCATTTTAAATGCTTTGTAAGAAGAAAGCAATAAACTGATGCCACAGTCAGTTGAATCGTAAGAAAATCACCAAGGTGAGGAAACTGTAATCACTATAATTAAGTGAATGCTTAATTAGTGCATTTTGTGAATAACAAGGCATGTTTGCAATGACAGCCTAAGGCAAAAGATTACTCCTCACGTGAGGGTGGCCACTGCTCACCGACGCATGGATGGCCGTATGGCATATGGGGAAAAGCCCCACAGAAAGGGCTTAGGTGAGCAACATCTTCTCTCCCAACACTCTTATTTGCCGGTCAGCAGCACCGCAGCAACCCTACTGTGGAGCAAGACCGCACTGCAATATATGTTATCCAAAACTCAGAACAAAATGATACCACCTTCCCCATGAGGGTCGAGCACTGCCCTCGCCTCTAGCCATGCAGGGATGCTAATGTGTAGCAACGGGCTGCGGCCAGGTGTAAATTCAAGGGCCAATATACGGCACACAAAGTGGAATATAAGATCACATATACGCAGCACGCACGTTGCCTTCTGATACAACTCTCCATGTCACCTTTATTACACTGATGAAGCACAGCGTGCTACATGTGTCTCTGTAGGTGTTAAAAGACTAATTGCATCAATATGCTACATTAATACGGTTTATGATGGAAGGAGACTAACAGATGAGAAGTAGCGATGTGCACTTTGAGGAATCAATTGCTGGGAATTAGGCTCTTATTTTCAGTGTAGGAACAATTTTATTTCATTTTGAGAAGATTTGGGAACTAATGATGGAAAAGCAAAGACCTTTTTCTCCTTTGGTGAAAGGCAAAAGATGTACATTCCTGACCAGCAAAGTTGAAATGAGATGAAGCATTGGCTTGCTAGATCAGCTGAAATGGAGAAGCAAATTTAATTCTGGAATTTTGGTTGCAGAGCTTTGGTCCCCAAAACATACTATAAATCAATGACTGGTTACAATATAACCCAGTCTTTTATTTCTCAGAAACTGCTAAACTGAGAACAGGATATTATCATGCTAAAAACTTTAAATCAGTTTTATGTCTCTCTGACAGCAGAAGTATTAATTTGAGATTTAAATGATTTTCTAAAGACAGACGAAAACCAACTACCGTAACAAAAGCTACAGTCACAGTTAGAACAAAAATTTCATTGTTTTCCTACCCACCAGAAATCTCCTGAACTTGATCTTTTCACTAGCCCTTGATGATAACATGATAGAAGAAAGGGAACACTTGTGATAAACTAACCGAAGCATAAAATTCAGAAGTCTCATCCGATTGAAAATCAGATACAGACCTAAATTTTAACTGTTCTGAGCACCCTTCTCTTACATACCATGGCTTTGGAAAACTTTTATAACCACCTTAAAGGAATCAGTCACTGTATCATACATTTAAGTAGTCGAGCGTATAGGAAAATGAGTGATAAGGGACATGTTCACAAAGTTCACCTGCATGCTACAGAAGCCATGCCTCAAACACTGATTCCACCTCATCCAATGAAAGATTTCACAATTGCTGTGACTCAATGCTACTTATTGCCTAGTAATGGAATAAAACCACACACACTTAGGAAAGGTTATGTTTAATATTTCGGTATATGCCCAACCACTCAGAAATCATTAACTCATTTGCTCATGAATACTTGTCTTCTCTGAGCTCTATTTTAAACTTGTCTGCATTAGGACATATTTTTAGTTCTGTTTTATTTCTGTGAAGAGTGTAAGAAGCAGAACATTTTATCTCCTGTTCATAAAAAAGATATAAATCATCCCATTCTAAAAAGGTGGAGCAATTTTAGCTCTAGTCCTTTTGCAGACAATTTGATCTACCCTAAAAAAGAGGCCTCATCCTGCTCCTAAGCTCGCTCCCCTTACCTAAAGCAGAGCATCACAAGTGTTCAGCAATTTGCTTGCACTAAGAGAAGTAAGGGTTATTTTGCTACTCGAATTATTGCTCTGCTGTAGAAAATGGGAGCATTAATACAAAAAGGCAGGAGATGCGTTATGCTGGAATAACCCATTTGCAAAGAGATCAGCTGTACTCACTTACGATCCCGCTTGCTACACCAGATCGCTCGGGGTCTGCTTGGCTCAAGCGCTTACGCACGTGCGCTGCTGCAAGCATCGACGTAACACCACGCAATTACTCAGGGCCTTCAGGATAGAACTCCTTGCTGAACTTGGAGCTGGAGAGTTTGAGACTGACCAATAAATATCAACCACGGTAGTTTTACAAGAGAACTTCATTCTCCATTGGGTGTGACTGGAATAACTAATCCAGCCTTCAGAAATGCACGGTGCTTTCAAAATTAGGCTAGTCGATGCTCTGACTTATTGCCAGCGCCAACGGAAAATCATCTTATGGCAGCTAGTGCCTACGTCATAAATAAATTCTGAAATTTACATTTGTTTTTATTTTGATGCTGATTGCACTTAAGCATGCTAATTAGCAGAATAACGATTTTTTTCACATAAAAGAAGGCAAAGAGTATCAAGATTTGTGGGGAGAAAATACTTTGGAAAGAGCAATAGCCATTTGATAGAATGCACAATTTAAAAAAAAAAATATAAAAATAACTGGAGTAGAGAGCTCCCTTTATATAATTACAAAATTATTGTTGGTATGACTGATTTAATTTGAATAGCATTCCCTGGGGAAATATACTGTGCTATCAACTCGAAATTATTATGATTATTTGGCCTTCAGCAGTAGTGGGATAAAGTCAGCAGCAGAGCTGGATGGCAGTATGCCCACAGCTACACCTAATGAAATCAAGCACATCTGTGGCTCTGACAGGAGGAAATACCAGGGAACGAGCTAATCTCAGAGCAACTCATTCCACGCCTGATGCCAGCAGAGCCTCCAAGCACCCACAGGCTATACCCCAAGGTCCTTACTCAGCTTTTACTCAAAATTGAGGGAATTCTGATCACGGACTGAAAACCAAGAGGGGCAGATGTTACGTTAAAAAATATTAATATAGAGGGGCGGCTGACTCACTGCCTTGTTCGATTTGGCAGGAGATGCTGAGGGGGTTCTTCTGTAAGCCTGGACTGCAAGAGCGTGAGGTGACCCCCGTTTCTCCTTACAGACAGAGATGGTCAAACATGAAAACTGATGTTTTTATGATAAGTTAAATGGAACGGAACTTCATCAAGCTGGCAATAACTGCTTTATTTTAAGCTGCACTCCTAAGATCAGCAGGCTAATTTCATACCCTGCAACATTTGTGTGGGAAGCCTTAGCAGTATCTTGCTTTGACATAAAATAGGGGAACAGCCCCAGAGAGCTGGTTCTTGGAGGACTTCTGCTCCAGTGAACAAACCCTCGGTCCCAATTTAGAATACGGCTTTTTAAATTGCATTGACAGGTTGCGCAATGTTTCTCTGCTGCTCTTGACTAACAATCTAGCGAGCAGATGAAAAGGCAAACCTCTGCCTTTGTCAGATTTGCTGGCACTCTACTGTGGGAGATCAAAGCAGGTGCTTAGAAGGAGAGCGAGCCAGTTTGTAGCCAAATGGTGGTTCCAGACAAAGGAGCAGCCCGCTCGAGGTCATAGATGGAAGGAAAAAGCCTGATAGCAAAAGGAAAAAAGAATCCCGAAACATATGCTGTGCAGGAAGAACACAATTTGCCATCCCTCTCCGTGGAGACTAAGCTAGACTTTGTTTTCACAATTCATCTGGCCTCCAAGAATAGAGAGCTGCCTGTCCAGAGGCTCTGAACCATCTCTGCCCTTGATTTTGTTAACGGTAGCAAACAGGAGGGCAGCATGGCTTCCCTGTTGACTGCCGTCTCTACAGGATGCTAGTTCCTCAGAGGAAAAGGTAATAATGCCAGGAGAAGTAAATGGTTTGTTTTCCATGTCATAGCAGAGTAATGGTCTGACTGCAGTAAGCAGTTTTCCCCCCTTCCGCACAAGGCAAAAGAGGTCTGTGCAAAAAATAATCCCCTCTGTCACAGGATAAAAGGTATACATAGTCTAACGATGACTTAATTTTTCCGGGGGACTTTATCCTGGGACATAAAATGATGCATTCAACTTGTGCTGGACCTGCGCAGCAGCCGGTTTCCCTGGGGCTCTTAGGAAGCATCCGGGCCCAATACATGAGCTGCTTATTGTTCAGCTTTTTCATTTCCAGAAATCTGGTTCCCAGTTCTCCCCTCCTGGAATGAGGTGCTGTTAAGGGACGCAATGCAGAACACAGAACATAATTGGGATGGGTAGAGCAATCCGATTAAAATGAGAAATCTGCCTGGAGCAGGAACAAAAGCCAAGAAATGAAGGAAATGATAAAAAAGGTGAAAACTTCAATCATTTTCAAAAAATCATTTTGATTTTTCTGTAATCCCCTGATTCCGATGGCACCAAAACAAGAAAAGCAGCTTTTGCAGTATTCTTCTGGCTGGAGAGGAGGCAAAACCGATGTAATATTAATAATCACCATTTTGCTAACTTGACAGAGTCCCATAAATGTTTCTGAGAACACACAGAAACACCAGATAAAATATACCATCTGTCCTCGAGTTCTGCAGAAGCTGGTGCCAGCAGGATAAAAACGGAGCACCAGTTCAGGCAAAGGTGGGTGTACAGTACCCATTGGCAAGGAAACTACTGCAGGGAAGACTGAAGAAAGAACGTTTTATTGGAGGTAATGAGAAGTATGAAGTAGCAAGTATTTCTGTTCCAGGAGAAGGGAATCATGAAAAAAGCTTTGAAGGCAGAAGCTGGTGAAGGATTAAGTAGGGAGGATCAGAATTTCTTATCTATAGCTAATGTAAACAGGCATAACATACCATTAAATCTGTCGAAGTAAAAACTACAGAACTAATGAAATTCACCAAAGCATGACATTTTACACCTCTGGGCCACAGGCTGCCCATTGTGCATATGCAGCTTAAGCACCAGCCTAGGGTTTCTGCATGCTCGGTGCAACACTTATCCCTTTGCAGTATCAAGGACGCAAACATTGTTCCCAGAAGGGTACAAAGTTCACTTTACAACACAAGCACAATGGCGTGGCGTGACTTAGCCTACTTCAGAAACAATAAGAACGTCTCGAAACGTGGGGGGAAAAAACCCAACAGCACCCTTTATTCTTCAGAGAAGTGTTGCCGATGTATTTTCTTGACTAGTCAAATTCGTATGTTTTGACCGTGGCTGTTTGCACAAATTCCGCAAGCTAAAAGGATATAAAATAAGCTGCTGGTTCTCTAAAACCCCTTCTGAATAGAGTGCATCAACTGCACGCCTACATACAGATAGTGCTGCTACCCAGGATAACACCTTGCTGCATTCAGGTGAGTTTGCCTGACCCAACGTTCATCTTTGCCTTATGAATCAAAACTTCAAAGGATCTTTTGAGTACGTATCCTCTTTGCTAGAGAGGCATTCTGGAAGATTTTTTGTTGAAGCACTAGCTGCTCTTGTTTGGAGTTGAATCAGAACCTTTAATGTAATATTAGACTGATTTATTTGTCTTGATGTAGCACCGTTTCTTCTAGACCTTGTTTTCAAAAATTCCTCTCAAAGGATTTTTTTTTTTTTCTTTTAAAGGAAGTGGTAATGTTGCTATGGAGGAAAAAAATGTAGCTAACTTTCTTATATAATAAACTGTTTGCAACTGAAAATTTAAAGATACATTTGTAAAGGCTTACACACTTAGGAGGCAAAAGCTTGGCTAAAATATAAAATCCTTTTAAGCAGCTCGGCTTTCCTAGCATGCTACAAATTCATGAAGAAAGGAATACAGGAGGATTGTAAAATTTCATGCCTGACACTTGCATGTTATCTTTGGGAATCCAGCCTGAATAGGGCAGGCATAAAAGGAAAATATAAGCTTGCATAGCTCCAATGTGGTATTATATTTCAGAAATTCTGGAATGAAGCAAACCAAGATCAATAAGACAGGTCTCTCAGCATTTGACAGGTGTCCATCTAAATACAAGTTAATTATTTCAGGTGGTGTCTTGTATGCCGAACGATATGATTTGAGATTAAAAATAAATTCAAGAGTACATATACACTGATCAGTAGCATTCATATGCATGGCTAGATACAGACACAGCAACTTCAAAGGGTAATTAAGATTTAGCATCTCTATTTATAGAACAAAAGTGAAGCAGATTCATTGTCTTTAAATGTGAAGGCTGGAGTGAGCATAGGGTGATACTAGTTGCTAGTGAAAGAAGATATAACTCATTACAAAGATGTGTTCTTTTTCAGTATAAAATAATATGTGATACAAGAAAAATGAAATGATAAAACGAAAGGACAGAAGCTACAATGTAGGAAGTGATGAACAAAAAATATGCTCTAAGCCACTGGGACATGTATTTTTGCTAAAAAAAAAGTAAATGAAAAGGACTGAAGAGATTAAAAAAATCTATAGAGACACAAGACAAAATAACTGGAATTCTGGTAATACAAGTGTTTTCTCTTTAAATGAGCTACTTGCAATACAAATACGAGCCACTTTTTCATTGCAAAACAATCCGACAGCTACCATTACTTCACAACTGTTAAATTAAGGAAATCTGTAATGCTCAGGGAAGTCCACTTTTTACTGCTGATAATTAAGGATATTTCAATGAACATATAGTTATTCTGAAAGAGTAACAGCTATTCTGAAAGGTGTAAAGAAATTTAATTCTCAATTTTCTTAAATCCCTTATTATAATATTAATAACAATCAGCTAAAGTAAAATTAAATTATTCTATGACTCAATTTACATTTCAAGACATTAAAATTGTAGAGCAGAGCTTTTTAGATCTGATATTAGGATTAGCTCTTTGAAATATCCCTGGAGAAAACTTGTAGGCTGTTTCTTGTTTTTGTTAATATGGTACCTTTGTATCCAGTTTTCTATAGAACAGTCAGGAAAAGCTGTTACAAAAAAAAATCAAGATATTTCAGAAGGGATAGATTAGACTGCTTTCTACTTTTCTTTTAATTGATTTACAAAGGGCTGTGGAATGCCACTGAAAACTCCCTATTGCAACTTGTTCACAGCATCTCAACTGCGCTGCACTACTTTGAATTCTTTTTCTTAAGAAGAGGGCTGCTGCTAGGCTTACATAAAGCGTTAAGCACTCTTTCTACTCTTCGACAATTCATGGCTTCTGCTCAGAGAAGTTTCCTTCTTTTCTTCAAATATGAGTGGTTTTTGCATAGCACAGAAGTTCCATTTGGATTTGTTGCCTCTTGTTCACAAACTTGATATGCATATCAGCGATCAGCAAGAATTAGTTAAAGTGCTGTTGAGATACTCATGTAGGTTTTTATGTGGAGATGCTAATAAGGATGCTTTCAATACACCCTTTCAGCTGGGAAAGGAAAGGTAGGCAGACCGAGCTCTCACCAATTGTTTAATACTTGCTAACAGAAAAGAGTAGCCTTCAGGTTAGATGTAATTCAGAGAAAACACATTCGATGTGGCTATAAAGCGATGCATCAACAGCAATTTTGTCATTTAGATGCAAAATGCAAAAAAGAATTGAAACTCACTGGTAATATTCTTTGCTTTAGTGAGCTGACCTTCTGCATATCGGTGATAAGTTCATACATGGAAAAAAAGATGCATGGAAATTGAATCAGTCAACACTGCTGGAATGAGGAAGGTTTTGCTGACTCCAAACTACAGACACTGACAAGAAACAGCAATGGGAAATTTGTTCCAGCCTTTCATCTAACCATGAAGCAACTGCATTTAAGAACGTTATGATAAGGAGAAAGCAAAATAAGAGACATTGTATAAAATGTAAATAAAACACAAAACCAGAGATACAAGGGATAAAAATATGCAAAATGTGACTCTGAAGAGTTTTCTGAAGACTTCTTTTGGACATATCATATTGGTAGGGCAGCTTGATTTTTCACGTTTCCTTGATTGTTTTCCAGGCTAGCTACCATCTTACAGCATATGAAGTTGTATCATCATAACACACCACCATAAATGCTGTTCCCTCCTGTACGATGAGACTGCATTGCAGAATGAATGAAAACAGACCTTTTGTTTCTCTTCTTCCAGAGAATAAACATCAGGAAAACTAAAACCAGTTTTATATGGGTCAATATTATTTTATCTCCCTCATTGTCTAAGGGACTTGGTGAGCTCAGCAATGGCCATTTATATGACATTTATGTAATTTATATCATAATGGCCATTAACAACAATACACTTGACCTAAAAGCCTGAATGCTGAAACTGATTTTTCCCTGCTTTTCTCTTTTCAGTAACTTCCTTTATCAAGAGAAGCTACAAGGCTAAACACAGCCAGGTTGTCCTCTGCCCTTTCATTGAAACGCACCCCTGGTTCAGAAACTTCTTTTTTAGGACAAATGTGCATCAGTGGAAAACTTCCATTGGTGTTTTTTGGCTCTGCATATTTAGCTGATAGCGTAAGCCAGATTTTCCAAGCCCACACTACACAGGGACTCTGGCTACCTGTGTACTGACTGTGTCCTCACTGACTTAAAATAACTCTGAAAATGCTTCTTCCTCCCCATCTCCACAGTTATTATTTACAATACTTTTTAGCCATGGCTTCCTGTACCACAGTTTTATTCACTCTGCCTTTTAACTCTTAATGTCTTAGACACCCTATTTGTGGAAAAAAAAAAAAAAAAAAAAAAAAAAAAAAAGGACAAATTGTAACTTTCAGATAGCTCAGCCTTCCAAAGTGCTGCGACACACAGTGCAAACAAGATCTTAAGACTTCCATGGCTGGCAAATTGGCAGCCAGCTCCTTTTACAAATACAGAACTTGAGCAAACAAGACTGCAAAACAGTCCGTGACTAGAAGCAAAATCCTTTGAGTTCAAGCTATTTGAGATACTGAACTGCTTGGAAGGAGGCTCACAAGCTTTATTTAGCACCTAAAATAACAATAATAATCACTATTAGCAAGGATAGTTGTATGTGATGCTTTCCAACTTCAGGTGACTCAAAAAACCTCATTCATTACAGTGATATATTTTTCTCATCCTAGCTACTGATGGCTATCTAACTTATCATGCAAAAAGATACACTGGAACTGTATGGTTGATTCAAGAAGAGGAAGGATAATTAAGTTTTTATGTTGTGGCATCTGTTGATATTTAATGTATAACTTGGCTTACTAGGTGCTGGGGGTTATGAAGCAAGAAACTTAAGACATTTATGTGACAATTAAGACAGTAATAGACCAAAAAGTGAGGCTTCTTTCTTAGTGAAGTAGAAAAGGTAAGGAGTGATGAAGTAGAAGAACAAGAAGAAGACTAGTGAGGAAATAAATAAGGATGGTTCCTTCTTACATGATTGAGCCCATCCTTTGGAGGGGAGCACCACATCTCCCATAGCTTACTACCAGCCATTAGCAATTAGGTACTCACAGACCCCCAAATATGGATATTTCTACATGCAAGAGTAACATTAAAACAGTTTTCAGAGCAAAAAATGCTGATACCTAATATAGTCTGAAGGGAAAATAGGTATTTCACCTAGCTTTCACTGGCCCCAAGGACAGGTTTTATTCACTGATGTATCAGTAACCTAGAAGGATGATGTGGTAGGTTGATAAGGAAGCTGGCGAGAAGACTCGTGAGGAGAAAAACCCAACCAAACGTACAGGTGGATGACAGAAAACACTAGGAACTACCGCAAATACCCAGATGACAGAGCCCTAAACAGGACGTGCAGCAGGGGCACCACTGAGTGACCGTCATCTCAAAACATATTTGGCACAGCACCGGACTACCCATTTCTGAGTAGGTAGATGGTGTCTTCACTGTATTATTGAATCATAAAGTTGCACAAATGATGCCTATGTATGTAAATGGAGGTAGAGAGTAAAAGTTAAATTGAGTTTATTTGAACAATACGAAAGCCTGAGAATATAAAGGACTGCAAAATGAAGGCAGAATAATTCATAATGATCATGGTATCACAAGAAAGGACATCATATAAATGCACATGGTATAGCTGCAGGCAACCTGAACAGGAAATTCAGGATTTTAGTGAACCAGAAAGGCTAGAGAAACTGAGAAATCAATGCTCCCACTGGCATAGCAGGGATTTACACATTTAACTTCTATTAATGCTAATGGGATTTATGTCCACCACTACCCCATACATCAAGAGAAGAATTAACAGCTAGGTCTATCTTGTTTAGAAAAGGAGGGGATTAGCTGTATGTTTCTGCCTCCCAGTACAAGACTTACAAGCCTCACAGCTTGGGAAATTATCTACTGTGCAGCAGCTATAAAGTATGGAGATTACAGCTTCAGAAAGAGTCCACGGGAAATTTCAAATAGCAAATGTCGACTTTAGAGGCCTGGGGTGTCTACGGGAAGGATACACATTTCCACGGACACCAGGAAGAGGAAATCCCCATTTCTCAGAAGAGCGAGGCAGTAACCAGTGCCCTGGTGTAGGACCGAGAGCTGCAGAGCCCACGCCGTGAATAATTCCTGCCCTCGCACACCCACCCGGCCAGGCAAGCAGAGCGGGTTCCCTAGCAAGGCACTAGCAAGAAGCAAGAACTCCACTGGCTGGTAAGACACAGCTGTAGAAGTTCTATTTCAGCAGATGTTCAAAGCCTAATTAGCTCCCCTTTGGGCTGCTACAGTAGTACAGAGGGGGTTTAAAATTGCTTTGAATTCCCTTGGTGTGTAGGAAGTAGACTAGCTCAAGGAAAAGGGTATTTGGGTGATGCAGGAACACATTCCTTTTAGCAGTCCTAGACCTACATAGCTTGCCATAGCCTTAAGGAACACTGCATTAAAAGTGCCTTAAAACAACCTTGGCTTCACAGAAAAAGAGCGTGTTCTGGTCAATGAACCAGCACAGGATTTATCCTGCATAAAATGTGCACAGAGGTTCTTTACATTAAGGCAGATGCACCATTAAATACAGCGTATCGCTGCTCCTGATACTTCCAACTGCTTAGCGAAACAGTGTTTTCTTGTCCCCTGAGAAAACATTGCCTCCTTCGTGCAAAACACAACTTAAACCAGTATTTGACGTTTTCCAGGAAATATTCTTTGTACTTTAGAAAGGTTCAAGTTAGGACATCGTTCCACCCTCTGGTAGAAACACGTGCTGTGTTTTCACTCCAGTACGGCTACTGTAACTGCTAAAATTTGCACTTTCACCTAAATATTTGGCCCAGTACCTAATTCAGCTAGGAAATGAGATCAGATGTAAACACCTGCTTCCAGTCCTGCCAACAGGAGAACAAGTATATTTCAGGCCAGAAGTGTTTTACTTAACATGTTCTCAAATTGCTTATGGTTTTCATCAACTAACACTACAATGTGTTTTACCCACCATTTCAGAACGCAGTATTTACATTTCTGTGGTTACTGCTTCGCACAAATATAATTAAACTAAATTTAAATAAGGAGGCTCCTCTCATCAGTGTTCTTTCAGTGCTTTTACACCTTAGTATATGCGACGGGAATCCATATTAAGAGCTATAAATTCTCACCTCTGTTTACTATATAGCAGCTTCTCTGTAAGGGCCGGGCTGCAACGATGTTGTGTGGCTCCATCCCACATGAATGATCTCTGTGGCTTTACATGAATTGAGCAGGTAGAAGATGAAACATATGTAAGAATGGCCCAATGATGCAGTGAAAAGCTTTCACTGGGCACCATCAAAACACTATTATTTGGGCTAGCTGTGATTCCCACATCGTTCAGAAAAGAGGAGACCAAAAGGATTGGGTGGCAGGAGCTTTGCCATTTCTGCCAGCCTTGAATAAGAGCCAGAAATGTGTGCCTTGTTTGGAACTGCTCCCATACTGGGGAAAAACCTCCATTCTGTGAAAACTAGATCAAGGCATATCTTTGAATACTTTATGTAAGAATAAAAAGATCCAAATATGGAGACTCATTCACAACTATCTCCACCCTCTATCTGTACCAAATCCTCTCTTCTCCTTATGCACCCAGGCACACATACACTCAAGTGAAGAGGATAATTCAAGATCTGCAAATGCAGAAATTCATATAGTCCTGGACTAACATTTTTACACTTATTCTTAATCTGTCTGCAAATATAATATGTGCACTTATTAATGGTAACAACAGAAGAGCAAAAGAGAAACGATGCTGTTTCCAGCTCCAAATTCTTTTATTCGCCTCCAGCTCTCTTTGATATTCATACAGAGTTCCTGCTCCCTTTAAATATCCCTGCACATAGTGAAAGCCACCCCTTCATCTTTTCTGAGCATAGTTAAGGAATATTAACAACTGCTTTTTGTTGGCATTAGTGCGTGATGTATAAAGGCATTGGTAATCATTTATTAAAAAACATTAAGACATGCATGCAAATTCTGCAAATGTTTGAAATGCAAACTTCAATTAAGAACTAGATTTCACAGAGTATATCTTAAACAGCTTGAAGTAAGAGCCACAATTCAAAAGACCACTGAGCAGTGAGCCGTTGAGGGTCTGGATTCCAGTTCTGTAGCGTGAACCACCTTGCAGTAACAAAGTGACTGCAGGCAGGAAAACAAAAAAAAAATCCCTTGTGAAATTTTCTGTTATTTTAATGTACATAGGTCGTCTTCAGCTAAACGACTTCATTGAAATCAATGGAGTTCCTCCAGCTCTGGTCTATTAACATCAGGAATAGTTAGTATGTATTATTTGACCACTAGTAGGGCTGGAATGGTGCCCATCCATCTAAATTCTGGAAGCAGAAGTAAGTTTTTCATGCTTTTCTCAATCTTTAAAAATTAAACACAGTTTCACAGTATTCTGCAGGACACTAACTCTACAAGATGCAAACAACTGCAAGGAACAGTAGTTACTGATTTATCTGCAGCTCTTAACACTCCACTGTTAGAATAACAGTCAAGAACTATAATATAATAAGGAATTTCTTCATTTAAGTTTTAAGTACTAATAGCTGTAAAACTCTCAAAAACTGAAACACCTCTCAAAGCAAATACACATGGGCAGACTCAGCTTGTCTAAATCAGTGTAGATCCCCCACCCACCACTGGAGAAGCCCTTGGCTAAACATCACTTCAAGCTAAAAGCAAATTCCTTTCCACGGGTGTGTTTTGTGCCCCCCCCCCCCCCCCCCGCCTTTTTTTTTTTTTTTTTTTTTTTTTATTTCAGGGCAAGTATTTTTTGTGTGTGCCCAAATGTGGCTAAAGTCAAGAAAGCAGCATATCTGTGCACTCAAAAATCAAGGAATCAACAGGACTTCTTCGAATGAACAACTCATGACTAAATGAAATTGTGCATTATCGTTTTGCAGAACTGCAAGCCTGCATCCATTAAAAAAAGAGGAGGTAGATCTGGAGTAAAGCACAGTTGATCAGACGGGTGAGCTAGATGATAATTTTCTCTTCTTAGGAAGTTACTTGCTGTTAATTTCTATGCCCATGAAATGCATCCTGCATAAGCACAAAGAGACTATTTAAGTGAGTAGTATTAGCCAGGGGGAGATGCATTAGCAGAATGGGTCTCAGCAACCACAAACATGTTTCATGGTTCGAAATCTGCATTAGGATCCCATTCTAAATTTATCTTCTTACTTTAAAAGATCTTAAGGATCATGTCCTCCTGCCCTGCCTTCCCCTGATCTCTGACCTGACTTTCCAGTCAGTGAAGATGGTGGAAAATCAGAAGCCAGCTGGATAATATCTACTGAGCCTTTTGCCTCTCTATTTTCCTGTAGTCCATGATGATAAATTTTTCACTTGTTGGCTGTTTCTTTCCTTCTCTTAAGGTTCTGCTATCTGAAAAATTCATTCCATAACTCTTTATTTCACTTTATCAACTGATCCCCAAAACAGGAAAATTGCTCTCCTCTATCTTTACTTCTCAGACAAATAGCAGTGAGCGGTTGAACTTATGAAGAATCCTAAAGCTCTTAGGTTCTTTCAAAAGTTCAGCCCTTGGCTCAGATATTTTCTTACTGAAGCTGGGGTTCATGCCCCAAGATACAGTCAGGTCTGTTTATGGATTTGAGAAATCAACAGAGTGTACTTTGGAATGTGCAGAAAGGAACGTTACTGTACATGCCACCCTCTTCATAACAGTAAACCAACATTTTATTATGGCAAGTTTATTTTTTAAAAACTACATTTATTACACAAATTTTCAAAACTTATATAATTTAGTGGGAGTATTTCAGGCTTTTCAATAGCAACATAATTAGTTTAGCATAGATTTGGAAATCAGAACTTCAATTAATATTCGCATTTTCAGGTCCTCAATTTCTGCTAAACTGCATTACTTCAGTTAATAGCTTTTCCTTCCTGCAGTATACAGTTTAACATCCCTAAACATTTCTGTATCAATTACTAAATCTAAATTAAATGTTTATTGGAGTTATTTACTTTTCAGCACTCCCAAGCCTGGCCATGGTCCATGACTCACAAGCTAAGTTTTGAAGGTTTCTTATGGTACAATGACTATTAATTACATGTAAAGGTTTGAAAATGAGTGAACAGTTTAAAAAGTGTTTGGATACAACTCAATTTTACCTATCAGCATCAGAACAACTCTGATGAGGAAATGTGTACTGAAGATAAATTGTACTGATGTTGCTGTCAACTGAAAATGGCTAACATGTGGTAGGAAATTATTCTAATCAATTTCTCTTCAAAAAGCCAGGCTTGGATGTACAGAAAACTAAAGGAAAAGAGTAGCCCAAACTGGTAATTTCACACAGTACAACCTCTGTCAGTAGTATGACCAGTTTAGTTCAGGAAGTACGTACGCACTTGATCCTTTGAAATTATTTCTCCCTTGCTGGGTTTACATGGGGGTTTAAATCAATCTCCCGTAAATAAGAAGTCTCCTTCCCCATATGAGAAGGTGAAGGGTTATGATGAGCTTCAATGCAGTACAAGGCAAGGTGAAGGCGGCTGAGTTTTTAGTTCCATTATTACACAAAATGTTTTACAGAGATGCCTATGGATCACAACAACATATGGTAAACAACAAACACTTTTTACCTCATATGGACAAGCTGCATATAAATCACACCAAGATGTTCAAGTAATTCATATTAATTTTTACCATATTTGGTATCAATTTTTACCAGTAGAATGGGTTTTACCACCAGTTTGGACCTTGCCCTGCTAAGTGCTAATGCCTTCTGGAGTTTGTGGACTATAGGAATCTCACATTCCTCATCAGACTTTCGTAAAGGAGCCATAGTTTGAAGAAAACAGCACTTATTATTTCATTTTTAATATCTCTTCCTGTGCGTCATGCCCTAATAATGTGACAATTTCTGGGCTGATTGACATGAGCCACCAATACCAACGGGGTGCAATACAGTGAATATGTCAGCGGAAAAATGTCATTTTGCGAAGCCATAATTTTGAAGGCTAACCTCCAATTTCAGAAAAACATCTTCCAATAACAAAGCTATTACTGCAGGTTATACTGTTTATGAGCTGAAATTTCTACATTAAATTAAAGAATTGCCCATGACTGACAGCAATGATCAGACTCATACTGGCATAACATCCAACTCATTTCCTGTATCTCCAATGCTCTAAATTTCCAAAACATTTTAATACTTTAATATCATCCCATGTGAGTTTTCAAGGTTTTAAACATCGCAATATTTGTTTCCCAGATGAAATATGGGGCAAATGTACTGAAACATTTTTCAACCTGTGCCATTTCAGCACAGCACCAAGTCAATAGCATTGCTTTCAGGTTTAGTGTAGCTTCACTTGGGTATTACAGACAAGATCTTTCTTGCGGTCGCTTAGCAAGTGCTACACGTATGCTGCTGGTTGTAACTAGAGAAATTCTGACCAGCCTGCGCTCTGTGAATTTAACACGGTGCTTCATCCGATAAACGGCGTGGTGCTTGGCACTACGGCAAGGGGCACTGAAGAAACCCGATTCATACAAGTGTGTTCAGGGAGGACTGGCAATGGGACTAGAGCAAGAAGTAGCTTGTGCAAAATGGGCAAACTGCAGTGCCACTGGGTATCTAGACCTAAAAGTTTACTTCAAATATCACTTTGTCACTGTCCCCATTAAAAGTCCTTTATACTGGCCCCAGAAACATTCAGCTTCATCCCAGAGAACCTGCTGAATTTCAGGGCCTGAGCTGAACCCATTTCTCAGCCCACCCTTTGGGGCAGCCCTCACACACATTTTCTAGCCCCCCCCCCCGCATCCCTCCTAGGCAACCAACCGATGAAGGGACTCGGCTCATTCATTTGATTTGCTCCTTCGGGTGACCAACTATCCTCCCCTTTCTTGCAAGAGGTTGAGTCAATCAATCAAACCTTTGCAGAGCAACAAAAAAGCAGTACAAGTGTTAATTAAACTTTGTTGTTTTCAGTATAGAATTCAGCTTGAAGTAACCCAGTCTTTTAAAGCATCTGAAAAGTTCAAAAAGCAATAAATTCAAAAAGCCTCTCTTGTTGCGTTGTTAAAGACTGCATTGAATTGCGTACCTAAAATAATCAAGGAAGTTGGTTTTGACTTCTGAAACCTGAAATTAGCCCAGATCACCGCTTTTGTACTTGCAAGCTCAGTTAAGTAACAACATGAGAGGAAGAAAGCTTCTAGAAGCGTTTTACTTGCTATGCCAAAAGCAATGGCTTGTCAGTTATACGCACCCATGCTACAAAGCTCAGTACTGCAAACCAAAGCGTAGGGCCTGGAAACGTGGTAGCAGGACAAATTTTTTTTGACAGGTGTATACAGTTTTGAGGTAAAGGCCTTACTAGAATTTTCTGAAAATCTCCTCCAGATTTACAATTCTGTTGAAGAGAACTGTATTCTCTTTGGAGCTTTACTGTACTGGGTTAATTGTATAACTTAAGTTGAAGAGACTGTAGGAGGCTGTCAGAGAGAGAGAAAATTGAAAGGAAAATGAGATAGATTCCTTTTAAGTTTCAGAGAAAGCCTGGATGAAAGCTTTAGGAGAGATCCAAAAGAGAAGAATTCCTCAAAGAACCATGCAGACATTTCCTGCAATTCGACACAGAGGCCACTGCCTGAAGAATGCAGAATTGGCAGACATATGGTAGAAGACAACAGGAAAAGTTATTCTTCAAAAGGAATGGAGTTCTGAGCGGTGGAAGGCCATAAGCTACATTTACAGATGATGGTTTAATTTTCTAAGCCTTCTCGTTTCAGATCAAGCTCTACATACGTGGTCTCAGACAACGACTGCGTATCTTCCTGTAACATTTCCAAAACCAAAATGGAGAATTAATGTAATTCTAATAGTGTCTAAAAACAAAGCTCTTGAAGCTATTCTAGTGCTATGAAACATGTAAATATAAACAATTAGAAGGACACTGCTATAGAAACAACCAGAGATCATTAGAGAATTATCTATAGTCACTCATATAGGTCTCCTTACTGTAAAAAAAAAATAAAATTAAACAATGTTGTATTTCAAGATTCACCCTAAAGTGATACAATTTTGATTAAAAGGCTTCTGTGGACACCAACAATAAATTAGCTTCTCTTTCAACTGAAAACAGTTAAGGACTTGATTGAAAATTGTACAATTTTCTATATGGCCACCGATGCCTAAAACTTAGCACGATTTTCTAAAAGTTTTCTGCTATTCCACACTTAAAATGTGAATAAGCCACTGTAGCTTATGAAACATACTAGGGAAGTTTCAAAAATATAAAGAATGGTTAGTTGGATGGTTGACGATTGCTTGTGCATGTTTCCAGTGTGCTAATCACAATGTTGAAACTAAACATTTATGGTAGTTTCTTAAAACCAGAGAAATCTGATCTTACACAGAGGATGCTTCTGCCGTAAAACATTTATCAAAGTCTTACCTAGAATAAAGATTTGAAGACCAACTGTTTGATCAGAAATGTAATTTTTATCTAAAAGTACATTACAGTAAAACAGGGAAAAAAAAAATTCATTCACATGTTGATTCTTAAATACCTGACTTGAGCAAACAAAGGTACTGTAACCTAATGCAGCTACTTTCTGTGGAGAAAAAACCCACAATATTGGCATTTGAGGAAATTATAAGGATTGTTTAAAGAGTTGAAATATGATAAAGGCCAAATATAGACTGTTATATGAGAAGTATTCTACTCCGAAAAACCCATTAGAATGTTTGAGCTTGCCTCAGAAGTTTGTACTAGAAAATGGTCTGATGTTGTTGCTTCAAGCTCTAGCTTTCTTGATTCCAAAAGACTTAGCAAGTTCCTACCTCAGTTTCAGCAGTGGAAGAATATATCCCTCAAACAGACTTTTTCATATTGCAGAAACCTGGTAAACATCGAGTCTGCTAGAGAGAAGCTTTACATTAAACTTAAATGATCTCTACATATATGACTGAGATACTTTAAACTGATAGATTAAAACAGCCGAATCCTAAGACTGGTATTATATGTTTCAGGACAGTAATGTAAGCCTGAGAGAGAAGAAATACATAACAATCTTTAGGGAAATAGTGTTCTAAAACTTTCCTTATGACATTGCTCTGCATTTCTTATTTTTTTGCCATTTGAGTAAGACAGTTATCCCACATTCTTTCCTATAGTCCCCTGTTACTATGAAAACTTGATGCCTAGAGAAGGTGCACTTGAGGACTCAGGCTTTGATATGGTCAAGAAGATACACTAGGGATGGTGAAGAAGAGACCTTATGATTCAGGCAGAGTCACAAAGGGTTAAACCCCAAAGCCACTGTAGTTGCAGCCACAGGTGAGAGAACAGCAGCATTCAGAACTAATTAGCAGAGATACAGATGTCTGCGCAAGAGTAACAGATTGGCCTCTAAATTCAGATGAACAAGATACACTCGCTCTGCCAGCGAGGCTGGATTGCCCTCCCATGTAATCAGTGACCAAATCCAGGAGAACGGAGAGATGCAAAACTGATGGACCCCCAGCCAAGCTCCGCAGTCTGGTCAACAAAGACACACGTGCAGCATATTTGCTAAGGAAAGTAGTACAAATTTAACATTGATGGTATTATTGTAAGCAACAGATAGTATTTTCCCGTTCAAGTACTGAATATTTGTGTTTTGGAAAAGAAGATTGGTGAAGATGATCAGCACCAAACTATGGCTCATGTCGAATTGAGCCAAAAAACCACAGAGATATCTCTGGCTTAGACTGGCGATAGGATGCAATAAAGAAGGAGTTATCTAAAATTAGAGACATTCCAAATCTGACAAGTTCTGCAAAGGTCCTGTTCGCTCCATCTACACTCCTCATGTGTTTGATCTACACCCTTGATGCGTGACCAGATACTGCCACTAGGTAGAAATACCAGTACTTCTCATTTTTGTAAAGCACAGAATGTATGCCTCCTTTTGCCATCCTGGAGTATATATGAGATGCAGAGATTTAGTACAGTTATCAAAAGTTAAAGAAAACTGTGACAAACTGTTTCTGTTTTGATAAAGTACATTAGGTCATTAGGTGCCTAAAATCAGATGGAGAACAACAGAAATGAGAGGAAAGAACAAGCTGCTGAAATGCTAAGCTTAGCTGACTCAGACAGGTTCCCTGGTAACAAAAGCAGTTACATTTATAAATATGCTGCAGCCCCCACAATATGGATTATTTCCCATTGTTTTTAAAAAATGGCTGCTTTAAAAATAAAGATTAAAAAAAAATAAAAAATGAACATTTGCCAAGATATACTAAGAATTATTTTCTGCCCCCTTTGCTCACACTGAATTATCCAAGGACTATTGACTCTGAGAAATGAATTGCTCACTGTGAATATAAAGGGAGCAAAATCTCCCTTAGAAATGAGACGCTACCATTAAAACGAAGATATCTGGCTTCCACTCTCACCTTTAGGTTCCTTTTAAACGAAGTATTTCTAATAAAAATATTCTTCTTATTTAGTGCAGTACATAAAAAGGCAATAAAGTCCAAGGTTGTAGGTGTTTTTATATAATTTTAATTTATACCATAATAAAAATACACAATATGTAAAGTACTGCTAAAAATGAACTTTCTTCCTCTCTGCCTTAAGGTAAGTATTGAGAAACCTATTCACATTTGGATAACTCTGCATTTATTTTAACTTTGTTATAAAATAGCTATCAGCCTAAACCATATCAAAATATTATCAGTACAAAAACTAATCTATTTTTGATACCACTGTTCTTCCATATCTGAGTCATATTAGTCACGACAGCTGACTGCATAAAGCTGTAACTCACTTTTAAGTCCTCAAATGTATATAAACTTTATTACTTGGTGGCTTAGATCCATACACTGGAACCCCAGCTAATAACAGTTCTACGTTTTAGAGAGTATCTTTTAGAACTAACAATCCACATACTAGTTATCTACCAAAGTAATGACAGAAGTTAAGGGAGCTCTTTTTGAAAACATTAATGATAGATCTAGTTTGCAGAATTACAACAAGGATTACCAAGCCTGGTGTTAAAACAACAAAAGAAATACCCAAACCCAGAAGAACCCTGTAAAGTCAAATTTCTCCTCCAACTCCTATCTCTTTCTAAAATTATGAGACTGGCAACAAAACACAAGAATCACCAAGCCAGCTTCAGGCAACTTCATTCCCCCCCTACGCCATCCTTTCCTATGGGAAAGAGATGCATCTGCTCAGTGCTTTCCCTCTCCACTTTGCCCCCCGACTTTCCTCACTGCATTTCTCCCTCCAATTCACTCAGCAAAGCAACTCTGGTCCCTGCTGCAACATCTCCCACCCATTACCCAATGCTGCAGATTTTCCGGCTTTTCCCGGTCCCCCCAACTCAGTTAATTCTATTCATTCTCCCAGCTCAAGTCTGACACCTGCCCATTCCCCAGCTCACCAGTCTGCACCATAAACATGTATTTTGTCTTCATCCTTGCATATACTCATCCTGATGCACCATGACCTTTGCGGTCTTTACTTCTTTCCCGTCCTAGCGTTGGAAGGAGCTACTGGGCTCCTTCCACTGCCTCTTCCCACCTCTCGTCCAGTCAGACTGGCATCAGCCTGCCTCCTCCACAAATGTTTTACTACAAAGGTCTCTGGCTTTGGAAAGGTGGGTGCTTTCTGCTTCCCGTAGTATCTCCGATCAGACGTGCTCCCTGCACAGCACAGCGATAGTAACAGCTGGGACGGAACAGAGCTGGAACTGAGCGAGCCGAGGAGGCACCGCAGGGTCTTTACTCCAGTTCCGACTCATAATTACCGCGCAACCATACCTTGTTTGTAGTTGTTCTTAAGTACACTATACAATAAGAAGTGGACTAAGCAACATGTAGGACACTCCAAATTGGGACTAGGTAACTCCCAGGCACCCAAAAAGGTTGGATTCTGGGAAGGTCCCAGCGCTGCACCCAGCTGGCTCTGCAGCACACACCTGGGGAGCACGGCTAGACACTGGCAAGGAAACCCAAAACAGCCCAGTAACTTGCCTATCACAGTTCAAATGTAAACATTACAACTTGAATCTGGGGATTTAAAGCTCCAAAATGGTTCTAAAATTTGTTATATAAAGTTAGATGGGAGGAATTTGCATATACAAGCCCTAATCTTGTGCTCTGGAGCAGAAGCCCACATTGCAGAAGGGAAGGCAGCTACAAAAGCAGGTCCCCAGAGCATTTTACAGGTTCCCCTCTTGTTTGCACACCTCCGTTTTAAAGCTGAGGTGTTTGGCAGCAGATCAAGGGCACCCAGGGCCAGCAGCGCAGGCAGAGAGGGACTGGGCAGAGCAGAGCAGGAGCTTGCCTGGGGGAGGACAGCCCCGTGTGATGGGAGCAGAGCTGAACACCCAGCTGTGGACGCAGCCAGAGGTTTTCCCAGCTTCGTGCTTAGAGAAAAAAAGAGTTGCTTCGGCACAGGGCAAAGTGATCACACACCCACAGGAGAGACGTGGGCACGGATGGTGGTTGGACTCGATGATCTTGAAGGTCTTTTCCAACCTAACTGCTTCTTTGAGTCTAAGAACAGCTCCAGCTTTAAAGGCAGAAAGGCATCAGCGTGGTGAGGGGGATGCCTGCGGCTGGTCCCCCCCATCAGGAACCTTGTGCATCCTTGCACTGAAGAAGTAAAGGCCCTGGCTGCGAGGACAAAGCACGTGGCGATGGAGGGAGACTCTGCAAATCAGCGGTTCAGTTTACAGGATCATAAGGGAAACTGAAATGCATCGGTAGCATCTGCTGTCACTGCAAAGCCAGGTTTTGTATTGTCTACACTCATTCAACTTTTATTTTTCCCCTCCAAACACTAAACAGTCATTCCAGCGAGCTAACTGGTGGTGGTAAACATAGAAAAATTGTTACTTTGCACAGTAATTTGTCATAAACAGCTTGTAATTATTGCAGGAAGAACATGAAGATTGAGTGAGAACAGATTGAGTGAGAAAACACTGTAGACGGCTCAAAAGAAGTACCTGAGAAACTGACACAAAATATGACAAGCTGGGACAAACTGTCACGATTTCTAAATTCCATCCGGCTCATCAGTGATGAGAAGGGATCATGGGAATGGTCCTGGGATGATCAGAACCTTTCACTCAGTCTTGGTTTTGGTTTATTAAATATAAGGCCAATATTTTAACAAAGTGCTACTGCTGTGAGACATCCTCTAACAAAAATATTACTCTACTCCTTGGAGGAACTAGAAAAATCTTGCAAGATGTTCATTAAAATAGTCATATTTCTGAGAAATCTCCCATTCCCACCAAGTTACTAAAGCGCTGCTGGTGTGGAGCAGCAGCCAAGTTCTGCATTCTGATGTTTTTACACTTTATAACTTGGTGCTTTCTTCAAGATTTCTTCATCTTTCTGTTTCGTGTATGAGACTGGCAATTTTTATCTGTTTCATGTACTAATGATGAAAGCTGAAAGAACAGAAAAATTAAAAGACCTTCCCTGGGAAAGGTTTCACTAGTCTCCTGCCCTTTCAGCAATATTCTAGCAAAAATGCTCACTCTGTCAGGAAACTAAACACTGAGCTCTCAGGCACAGGTTATGAGCCCTCAGTAGAGTCCTGCTGCAGCCTGTCTCTACTGCGAGTAAGGGGGGCACACAGATTCGAAAGAAAATGTTGCAGAGTTCTGAATGACTTTCATTTAACACATCTAATCAAAGAACTGCAAATGAACGGCAGCTGGTCAAAACGCAAAATGCCCCTGCCCGTCCCACCCAACATTCCTGAACTGGAAATTTGCAACCCAGCGCCCGGTACTGGCTCAGCAGTTGCTCCCAGGCACAATGCAGAGAGCGGACCGTGGAGGGGAGGTCCTACCCGTGTTTTCGGAGACCTTTGCAAGCTGGCAAATAGCTTAGCTGATTCCTAACAACCCAGACTCATGGTGTGGCTACCGTGGGAGGGGATGTGAGCCAGACTCTTACTCATTCCTATTTGCAAGCACGGGTGCATGCGAGTCCAAAACTGCTTCACAGGGAGCTATTTAGTAGACTGAGAAGTATGTTTAGGAAAAATGACATTTGAGAAAGTCACAATCTGTTTGCCCGTTTTTCCTCTTCCTCTGTCTATCAATTAGCAGTAAATGTCTTATTCACCACCCATTCTTTGCCTTCTTTTTCTTCTACGTGAGCTTTTCTTTTCCTTTCTGTCTTTAAAGCATTGAAGGGAGTCATCGATTTTTCTATATAATATATTAATCTTTAAATTGCTTTAATATTCACATCACTGTCAAAAGCAGAAACTCCTTTGCCGAAGGCTGTGGTACTGCCAGAAAAACTTTAAATTTAGCTCAGTATATATACATATATTTTCCCTACTTCCCACACACATAAAAGCTGCACATTCCAGTTGGAACTTCCTTTAAACTCTTTAATTACACAGGTTATTTAGTCTGGCTCTTTCCTTTCCGATTACTTTTTAACTAAATTAAATGTCTGCCTCTTGCTGTCCTTTCTACATTAGCAGCCCCATTATTGATTTTTATTATCTTTCCAAAGAGAAGTTTTTGCAGCTGATTGCGATTTACACTGTAAGCAATTCACTTATGCTGAGAATTCATGCTGCCACTGAGACTGCTAAAGATGGTTCTCTCACGGCTCAGCTTTGCCCAGCACTGAACCGGGTATTAGTGCAAACATCACACAGCTTTGCAACGGGCAACGAAGACGAATACACAAACGCTTCTGTAGCGTAAAGAGCACAATGATACTGCTCATTTATGAAGCACTCTTGTACCAAAATAGCTCCTCGTGAAAGTTTATCATTTACCAGCTATCTCCCCAAAGAGGTTCCTATTTGCTCTACAGTCTGCAGTGATGTTTGGAGAAGCAAGCATGTTGCTTCATTTTCTTCACTTGCAACCAATGTACAGAAAAAGCAGGTAAAAGGGAAGGGAGATAATGAGGGAAGCAAAAGTAGTGAATGCTTTAGATGATGTTTGGCCTTTTGACAGCCCCAGAGATGATAATGAAGGGGCTGACAAAGGATGCTTCAAGTCCAGAAGTGCCAGGACAACTAGTCACCGACACGTTGGCTAGAATTACCTGCAAACAAAAGAAAGGGTCAACTCTTAACAGCTACAGACCAGGGTTTCTTTTCCTTTGTTGGGTACATCTGAACAGCAAAGCTCTACACAGCAAGTTGCTTCAGTGATAGCTATTGTTTATGATACGCTCCTACCTGAATGCTTCAGAGACCTGATTTCTCATTGATTATGCCACTTTCCACTCCTAGCAGCAGCATCAGAGCAGAGAAATCAGAGACTGAAACAAGAACAAAAAAAGCCTGAAGTAGCAACACTGATTTGTTTTACCCTTACGTTGCAAGTGTATGGGTTTTTTTCTCAGCCACAGTTCTGAGTTCCCGAAGCGCTGCATAAATGGTCAAAACCAAGTGAAAATTAAAACATAAATTGGTGATTCAGAGAGGAAACTGGAGAGGATTAATTAGGACCTCTGCATTTGTCCCAGGTATCTATACAGTTGGATAAAAACACATCTTGCCAAAGAATCAAATTGTTTTGCAGTTTAGGCCTTCACAACCTACGGGATTCATATAATGGGATGCAAACTTCTCCCTCTAAATTGATCAGTATCCTCCAAGGATGCAGACAAATCTATTTGCTACTCTGTAAGACTGGAACCTCATTTTAATCAGGATTGTGGGTACCGTCGTGACAGTCACAGAAATAATTGCAGTTGAGTATGAAGAGACTTGGAGTAGTTACAAACTGACCAGCCAGGTAACGGCTGTAGAGCGAGTGCAATGGCATTTGCCCAAACCCTGCCACAACTTTCACAGTGGCACCGAGCTTCCAGCTGAGCAGCTCTCAGCCTTCTGCTAGAAATGGGCAATGCTTTGCAGCCCTGTCAATGCAAGTTCTGAACAAGCGCTGCCCACAAGCTACACAAATCACATTGATCACAATATAAACAGGAAATGTAATTTTGCTTTTTCTGGAATATAGATGCGGTATCAGGAAAGTCACCCTCTCAAACATATGGCCTGTGAGTACTGTTCTAAATCCCAAGGAGCTAAAAAATCCAGCTAATACTTCCTCTCCTTCCTGCAGAATTTCTAGACTAAAAACAAATTTCAAAGCAATTTCTTTTACAGTTCCCCCAGTCACACAGATCATCCTTCCCTTGTCTCACAGTGACTTTTTCCTTCACTGGCAACTGTACCTTCAGCTACATGGTGCACAGACTGTGCATTTGCACTGCACCTGTAGCATGGAATAAATACCTTTGGCTGAGCCCATTCATTACAGCACAACCATTCTGGAAGCTGTAAAATTAATAGCTTTGTAGCATCACCAAAACATATCAGATTAATGAAAGAAACATTGCAGTCCATCACCTTTCTTTATTCCCTTCTGTTCCATTATTAGTGCTTCTTTCCATCATTTCCATGTTCTCCCTGGCTTTTATTGGCATGTTGGACCATTTTCCTCTTTTCCTAGTAACTGAAAATTAGAGTACATCTAACTCAGTGGAGTTTTGCCATATACACCAGATGGCAATTCATATATTTAAGTAATGTAATGTCAAAAGGTCAAAAGCATCACTCTTGACATACCAACATTTGTGTTAAAGTTAATCCGATCTGACTGGGGGACTGGGACATATCCGTGGGTGATTTTGTGACAGACCTTCCTTAACTCTCTCACCAGCCACCCCTACCCCACTCCGAAGCAATTTTAATGCTCCGTTCAGACCAGCTCATTTTCCCCTGCATCCCCACAAGCCCTCGTGCAAGGTTCAGGGCAGAGGGACGAGACCAAAAGGAAGCTACAGGTTTCAAGCATGGCCTTCAAAACATGCCAGATATGTTTTAAATTAATTGCTTTCCCTTGGTATTTGAAATTAATGAGAACAAACTCACCTTCAAATTTTAAATCAGAAGCATTTTAATGCCTTCTGAGCTACTACAAAGAGGTCACATTCCACAGGTGGGTTTTCCTCCTCTACCAGAAGAATGTGCAGTGCTGCAGGATAAAATTTTGTGCCATCTAGCCCTTACTGTTTCCTAGAACCTGATCCACAACACTCTGTTAGCAACCTTTATTAAAATTGCATCAGTCACTTCCCTTCAAAAAAGACGAGGTATGCAGTTTTTCATGCTACACCAAACACTGGAAGAACAAGATAGAGACACGTTTGAATTTGCATAAAGATTGCAAGCTGTTGTTCCAAAGTAATTCTGAAGTGGTGTGCCCCATGTGTAGGCATTTGATCTGATCGCATTTCTGCATACTGAGTGTAACATGTACAAAATCTATAATTGGAGTCTGTTTTCTGAAGAGAGATAAATGGCTTCCTTCTGTTAAAAGAGAAAATGATACATTTCTGGACAGGGTCTTTCAGGCCATTTTTTTCATGTAAATCGAGTCTTCTATTTTATCCAACAGATATTTAGAAGTAATAACAACTTTACCTAGAAATGCTTAAATACCTTTTCTATTTTAAGAAGGTTACACTGTTAAATATATCTATCTTTTTTTTTTTTTTTTTTTTTTTTTTTCCTCCTGAAGCATAAATAGCGTATTTTTACTGCTTACTTAAGGGGCATTTATACCTTGGGATTGATTTGTTATTGCATACCTGCCTGCATCAATTTGCCACTTCTGGACAAACACCCCTATTTCTGGGGAGTTATGGCTAGGTTCAGTTTTTCTTAGCACTAGCTTATACTTTTGCTAGCCTATATACTTAAAAGACATTACTGCATTTCAGATGGGAACATCATAAGAAAAAGCTCCCTGTACAACACAGAACCGCCCAATCAATCAATTTCCAGTGTTCTCTAGTCTCCACCAGCACTGAAATTCCAGAGGAAAAATAAAGAAAAATTGATGGATTTTGTTTGGGTTAAGTTTTAAATTTTAGTGTCAATTTTCTCTAGCTGGACAGATCAATTTTTCTTATGAATTGCTCATGTCTTCTCAGTCCACTTTATTCTAGAGCGTGTAGTTCACAACAAACAGCCCACTCAGAGCATTTCACCATTTCTTCTACTCCCAAAGCAAGTTGCAAATTTCCCAAGTTTGTTGCCTTTTCATGAAAACTACAGATGAATGAGAATCTAAAAGCAGACCTCATCTTCCCACTCTAAAAATTCAGATCACAAGTGCTGTACTTTTCCAAACTCTAAACCTAACGAACCCCAAATATAAGATACATAGCCACAGCAATGCAATAACATCAAAAAGTACTGAATAACAGGAGCCTGATGTGCTAACCCTCTCCTCCTGCAATCTCTAGCAAAAAGGAAGTTGACAGCAGGTCCCAAAACCGTGACCCTTCTACCCCTGTTGCAAACAAAACAACCAAATGCAAAATAGAAAGAAAGGAAGAAAGAAATGGACTAGAATAAGATGATGCTCAGATGAGATTGCTGTAGATGAAAGCCTACAACATTCCAAACGTAGGCTAAGTAAACAAGAAAATTTATGTAAGCTAGGTAAAAACAAGAGTAGAAAGAAGCCAGCCACCTGAGAAAACTCCAGCGAGCACCGAGACACTCAGTTTGGTATTTTAGTAAATTCTTAAGTAATAACCGTGTGTCAAAACCCCAGGTAAATCATACGTGAGCGCAGAAGATGCGCGCTATGCAGATAGAGGAACAACACGTCAGAGCCAATGCGACACCACATTAGCACACTTTCTGAAGATGGCAAATTGTTGCAGGTGTTGGCAAAGGTGGCATCAAGCTCCAAACTGTCCCCAACCGTAATGCTTACTCCCTTGCTGCCGAAAGCAACCCAGACGCATGCTCAGGACCCCACTGGCACACGTTAGTCGGAAGGGAGGGAAGGGAATCTAACGGTGCCAAACCACAGCTTCTTGCTGCGGAAGGAACGGACTCCTGCAGGCCATCAGCCTCGGCAGTCTCTGCTTTTCCCAGCGCTAACCCGAGCCCTGAATCACAGCTAACCCTATCACAGCAAAGGGTCGCACTCAGTGCGCTGTCACGTCAAATGATGCTGGCCTTTGGCATCTTTCTCTGAAACCTGCAGACATTTCCAGGCAGCCAAACTCTGCAGCTCCTCCTGCTCCTACCCATGACCTGACTTAAAGTAACCCAACCCTTCAGGGTACGAGTGCACATAGAGAGGCAGAAAGGAACCAGAGCCTAATGAAAATGCAGACTCTTGCCAGCAGTCAGCCTTTACAGTTTTTACTTTACTACCCCTACACCTAATCCTGACCCTACAGCATACGTACATAAGCAAGAGTCTACCATCTTCAGAAAACTCTTACCTTCTAAAAAAAAAAAAAAAAAAGAAAAAAGAAACAACAGGCACCCAAGTATGTGATCCAAGACCTATTAACAGCTACAGACACCAAGAGAACGGAGACCAGGCTCGCAGATCTCTGACGTCGTTTCACCAGGGACAACTGCTTTGTTCCTGTAAATCACAGCGCCCACACGGCACCTGCCCGCCTGCTCTTTTATACCAGTGCAGGCACTGAATTCCAGAAAGGAGCTACTGTCTGTTCCTTCTAATCCCTACAAGCAGCCTCTTCATTTCTTTGTCTGTCCTTTGAAACCCATGTGGTAAGAAAAATGCCCTCTTGGAAATACAGGGATTTTACCACCTTTATTTTTCCAAGAGTAAAAAAATTCTCATTCTAAAAGATGCAGTGAACTGGCTGCTCCCCATTGCAAATCCATGTCATGGTCTATCTTTCAAATGGTTTGTTCTCACACTTCTTAGTTACAATATTGAATAACAAGATGCATAAAAGAAAACAAGATGCATAATCAGCAAGAGTTTGAAAAAGTAGAACCATTTATAGAATCGTATGTATGTATGTCTCTGTGTATTTTTAATACATATATAGAGATGCATACACACACACAAAACAGGTGAATAAAAGAATACAGTTTATATTTCAATGGCTCTCTTGACAAAATTTTACATTTGCCCTTAAATACTTGCCTTTTTCCACTTTTTTTTTTTTAAAGCCCAAGTATATATGTTAGAAAAGGAAGCTTCTGAAAACCAGTAGTTCCTCTTACCCATACTAGTCCACAAGGTAATATCTTGGTCAAAAAAAAAATAAAATTAAATAGTATTTCCTAGATTTTTACAGTTCTGCCAGAGAGCTCATCTAAAACATCCCAACCTCGTGCTCTGTCTTTTGTAAAGAAGTCAGAAGGAATTTCTTGCTGAAATAGGTTGAGCTAGAAGTTGAGACAGGCTTTAGCTCATCAGACTCACTGGACAAACAGCATGCCACTTCCATCTATGTGATCAGCTGCACAAGAACACACTTAAAACAGAATAAGTCTAAGCTGGTTTGTTTGCAGGGCCCAGAGGAAAAAAAAAAAAAAAAAAAGAAAGGTAAAAAAAAAATTATTGTGCCTAATACATGATTTACAGACAACAAAATTGTAACAGATCCAAGCTACTCAAACTATGAAAGCAATTGCACTCAGGCACATCTTCAATAAAGAAATATTGAAAATTACAGAAAAAGCAAATTTTTTTGTGCTTCTCAATTAAGCTGGTATTTGAATATTGGCCTTTATTACATTTTGTTTCCATTATTTCTGAGAGTTAAAAAGGTCTTTGTTGGCATTGGGACTGTGATATATGAACCTCAGCTACTATTCACATTTGGTATCCTGTATATGCCATTCTAACTAATGGGAAAGCATGAAAATCAATATGTCTCAGCTAAGAACTAAAACTATCTAAATTGACCTATGACATGCAGCAAAATACACATTTCTCATAATTTTCTAAAATGGATTCTGCATTTTTCAGCTCCACAGTAGTTTGCGCACTGAAAAATACCTGAAATTTAGCTGTTGCATTTGTGGGGAATGGTAGAATGAATGAACTATGTTCACTTTAGGACATTTTAATATCAGAGATAAATTTTTATTTTCCAGCAGAACTAAGGAATACAGCTACCAGCAACTTAATTATGGTTGTTTCACGTGTTTTTAAAAATCCAGACCTCTGGGATCTCACATTTCACAGCCAAAACCTATAAGCCATCACAAAAAGACAGCAGGCTCTTTTGAAATTATAGGCTGCTAGATATACATTGCCAAATTATATTATAAATTATGAATTCTTTTCCATTCATGCAACAGGACAGAGGTATTTCTAGTATAATAATCTAATAATAATGGATACAATTGCTTTCTACATATCAGTCCTTCCATGGCTAAAATTAGTCCTTGTCTGCTTACATTCAGAAGGCTTGGGTTGTCATGAATTTGGGAGTCGCTGCTGGGTTCATCATTCTCATCAAAACTGAAGCATTTTGATGGTTTATAATGTGGAAATTTGGTAGCTAGTAGCTACATGCTATTGCCAGAGCACTGCAACTCTGATCTGTAAATAGTGCCTTCCGCCTCCCAACTCCACTAAAATCTTTATTACCCTGAACATCAATTAAGACAGACCTGTGGCTTCTTGCTCATGAATAATACATATTTAAATCTCAATCTGCAAAGTAGATTCCACAAACTTCATACGTGTTTCTAGTGCTTCATCTGGAGGCTATGCCGCATGACATCTACTGAATGTTTTTCAGGGCTTAACAGAGAAGAAATATTAGGCTCTTATCAGGTTTCTTTTGGTATGTGGTTTCCTTGAATTCTAGGTTAAAGACTTTGGCAGCAATTTGCAAGTCCAATCAGACAACTACATGCAAGTCGACCCAGATTCATGAAGTTAGATTTGTGCATAACTGATTACAAGCTAGAGGCCTGCATCCAGAAAACATCTTCCCAGGAACAACTCTGGGTTTTTTTGTCTTTTTAAATCTTCCCCAAAAATGTGTTGAAAAAGAATAACAGGCCAAAATTAAGAAATCTTTCCTTTCATCCGTTTCTTAGAGAAAAATTTTCAGTTTTCACTAATTTTACAGAGACAACAACAAGCCAGAAGAGAAGTAAAGATGCCCAGAAATCAAACTGTGCTGTACACACATAAGAACACAATGTCCCAGGTTCTACATTTCAGCACAAAAGAACAAACGAAAACATTTGCCAACGATTTGTATGCCAAAAATAAGAAGCCATAATTATAGGATTGTATAGATGTACATATCTATTAGAGGGCAGAAGAAAAAGGTAAATCTTCAGCTTGCTTAATATATTAGTTCTTCTATAAATGTATCTATTTAAAGAAAATCATTGTTCTGTTTTACTGAAGAAAAGCAGTCAACTGCTTTCTATAATTACAACCAAAGAAAAATTTTGTACCCCATTTCAAAGCCAAAGCTACATGCAGAGCAGTAAAACCCTGAAAGAAAGCTTCCCTGTGAGTTCTTTCAAGGGCATGGGTAAAGATTAACATTTATCAGAAGTTACTCGCACAGAGAAATGGGTGCTTTCATCTGAGTATTACAGGTCAAATTCTTACTAATAAACATGCACCTGACACAGCGTACATCCTGTAATCTTCCTTCCTGCTCAGACTCCAGCCCTCATTTTACATTTCTATCAATTCATATAGACTGGAAAAGAACTGAAATCCTTTGCTTCATTCTTAAAAAGCTTCTTATTCCTTATTTCAGCCCAAATCCTATCTGCTATATGTACCTCTTCAATAAGCGTTGCTCCTCCACACCTTACCTCACATCTCTGCCTCCTCCAGTTGATAAAATCCCATGCTGGAACAAAAATAAGAACTTGAAAAGTGCATATGAAGTAGGCAGAAAATGATTTATTGCAGGACCAAGAATTTAAACTAATACAACAATACAGCACTTTTTGATCAATCTACAATGCCCCACAGGCAGTTTTATTTAAATCAAAGTGTTATCTAAAATAAGACGAAGGAGAAAGTAAATCAAAAGTATATTCTAGAAATATTTTAAATTGGCTTTGTAGAGACACAAGGGTACTCGCTTTCTGCCACATTAATACTGATGGGCTGATACGGTATCTGCAGAAGCCATGCAATTAGAGCACTATGGGATAGTGCTCGCAGGACTCATTGAACTGTAGCATAGTTAGAAAAACTATAAAATAGTCTTAGATGAGAGAAGCTTAAATAGTCAAGATACTTATATTCAGAATGATTGTTGACACTTACAATCAAGATTTCTAAAGACTTAACTTTAGTAATTAGAAACTTTAAGTCTAAATAATTGGATACAAGTTGCCACATTATTAAATTCTCTTCCTAAAATAGGCAGAGTTTTTCATCAGAGTCAACGAAACTTTGTATCACAGGATCTTTGGCGATACCTGCAACCTGCTTAAACCTGGGGGCTCCCAATATCTCGTTTAAAATACAGTAAGCTAAAAAAAAACCCCATCTGCATCAATAGCAACCAGACTAGAACAGACCTGCAGATGCACCAACACTAAACAAAGTTTTTAGGGCTTTGAGGCCAATATTCAGTAGTTTTGCAACAACAGAATTCTTACCAAAGTATTTGGGTTCTCTTATATGGATGCCCTCTTTCTCCTAGGAGCATTATTTATTAGAAAAAAAGTAATAGCATTGCTAGTACAGTTTTACTCTATCTCCAACTCCGCAGTTACTCTACGTGCAGGTACAAGAATTGTCCTTGTTTTAAACATGAACGCTCTTCATCCCTAAAAGAGCAGATCTTTATCCCTAAAAAAAGTAGACCCCCAGCAGTTACCTTGTCTTATTTACTGCTTCATTGAAATCAAACTCTCCCCTGCAGATATACTGTATCAAGAGAAAGAATTCACAGGGATGTTCAGAGAAACGAAATGTGAAAAATTAAGTACTTATTTCTGGGTGCACCACAGCTCTAAATATACCCATTTTTGCCCAGGGCAAACAAGTTTCCTGCCTCCTGCAGTTGTCTAGATTTGGGATCATTTCCCTATCTTGCTGCAAGACCAGAGCTGACTTCCCTGTCATCTTCCTGGGGGCTCAAGGGCCCACGGAAAACAACTATTAGCCAGCCAGTCCCTGCATCGAGCAGGGGGCTGCAGGGCAAACATACTAGTAAACACTTCCCCGTCCTCTGAGAAATAAAAGCCCAGCCATGCCTTCAGGATATACTGGGGATGATATTACTGTGCTCCCCCCAGCTTTACTACAGACTTATTTAAGCTTCCGTACCTGAGCCGAACCTTGCACTAAGACACCGCAATGCTTTTCTCCAGCTTGTTTCACTACTGGACCACCAGCAAACGTTAACATTTCCATTAAGTGCAGAGAGAGAGAGAGAGGCTGCCAAGAGCCACGAACGAGGATGCACCAGGTGCTACCTACCGAGTACCATGTGTAAGCCAGGGCAGAAGAGAGACTGGGGAGTTCTTGGTTTCTAAACAGGCTGTCGTCAAGGCTTAGTGAACCCATGTAAGGTATCGTCCTTAGAAATGCTTTTCAAACAGAGATACGCAGCCGAGGAATTATAGCTAGGGCTGTTCCCTGTGAAAAGTATGAATTACAAGAACACTGCAAACTCCGTACACAAGGCGGTTTTCCAATTTGTTCACTTGCAAAATGAACAGCTCTTCTTCAAAATGCATGTGCTAATGTGGAAGTGGTGAAGACTTGCTCACTTTCTCATTTGCCCCAAATAAAAGATTAATTTTCAAAAAAACCCAAACAAACAAACTATCCCCCCCCCCCCCCCAATAAAACCCCAAACCCAAGAAACCTCCTAAACTTTTTTTAAAATCCAAAAGTATATATTGTGTGTACTCTATTCTGCAATACAGCCTGCTGCTTCTGGTAAGGCTTTCTAAGCCTCTACTTCTTTGCCAGATGCTTTAATGTTGTTCAAAATTAGCCAGAAATCAAAGGTATTTGGTCAGTAACTGTGATACCTTATTAATACTGAAAGATGAAGAAAATAGAGAGACATTTGACAAATGACATTTGTACATCGTCTATCCTATTTTTAGCACACTTCAGACCTTAAAACTCCCATGAAGAAACCTTTAAATCAGGACTGTAAATTTAAACACCTGCAAATATTAATTCTGCTGTACAAATCTGCTCCCCAGCTCTTCCTCATTCTGCTGAGTCATATGCAGACCCTCACAGAGAACTAACATCCATTTCTCCCATCACTCCAAAAAATGCAACTCAAGTACAGGAAATTGTTACCTGGAGCAGGATTTCAGGGAGTCGGATGTCAGCACTGGTATTCAACTCCCTCTTCCCAGAACTTATCTAAAGGTCCACTAAGGTAAAACCACTCAGCTAATGACTTCTTCTATAGCACGCTTTTGGATAACTACCTGCACCACAGGGGAGCTAAATATTAATGTGACAACAAAATTAGAAGTGATAGAATGTTGCATAAACTTCTTGCCAAAGAGCTAAGTTAATCACCTTATCTTTCTGGGGTAGGCAGAGGTTTGCAGGTGGACTGATAGGGGCTGGTTAATGCCTCCACTTCTTACGTGAGGAATGACCTGTCATCCAGCTTCTTTAAAGAATGCTTTATTTGAGCCTCGATACAATGAAACACGCATAAACCACCCGAATCGGACAACATGGTTAAAAACATTTATAAAAGACAGATAGGATAAAAGGAAACAACCCCACAGCAGGGAAGGTTGCTCTCTGTCTTAACTAGTTGGCCACTGCGAGGTAGCAGCGTGGGTTTCGGCTCTCAGTGACCTGTGTCTGCCTAAGGAAATGCCCGAGAGAGGATTACTCAGGCCTCTGCCTTAGGAAAGTCACCTGTAAGAGAGTTTCCCACAGAAAACAGCTCCAGACACCCTCCTGGGGCAAACCGTCAAACCTCGGGGCATTCAGAGCAACTCCACCTTGGTGCTGCCTTTGTAGGTTTAACAGCATCTCGGGGAGATTCAGCCTCTCCTCGCTTAAACTCATTCTGTGCCTCCCTTTTCCAAGGGACACACGGTCATCGGCTTTCTCAAATAAAATAGTGGTAAGATTCCTCAAATACATGAATCACTTTTTGCTAGACTGAGAATCACCTCACACATTCAAATGGGTATAGTAAATCGCCTCAGAGGTAAAACTCTCTCCCCTGCCCTGAGTGCCTCACAGGCATTCTTCGGTATGAAATGTAGTCGTCGGAGCTGACGTCTCAAACTACATCCAAACCATTGCGATACAAAGGGCTAAAGAGGATAGCTCCTGACTGGCTGCTGACTGAGACCACAAGCAGTGGGGAGGCAATAGGTTTGGTGTGCATGATCCCCAACCTCCCTTTCTAATACCTGATTAAATTATTCTTTAATCAAATTATTCTCTGCTGGATAGCAATTACAGAGCAACGTGTGTGTTTATCAGCTACTGCATATCAAGTATGTGCCATGAAGATACTGTTGCAGCCACTTAGACATTTTTTCCCTACAATGCAGTGTCAGTTAAATATTTATGAACAACCTCTCTTAGAAACTTGGTTCGTAACTGTAAACATATTCTTGAAAATAATTCAGCCACTACAGAATACAGTCAATTGTCTTAGGATACAAGGTCAATAACATACAAATATCTCACACTTTGTGTTAAGCTTTTACTTTTAGTAGTAAATGAATTTGGACCATCTTTAGGTTAGATATTTCTGTAGTGATAATTTGATGACTCCTTATTGCTCTGAAACAAAGTAGTAGTTTTCAGTATCATTCTTCATGGACAAGAGTTCATCTTATAAAACTTACCATCCCACCCAGCATCACCTGTGGAGGTTGATCTGGAGAGGCACAAAGACTGAAATATCCTTACTGCCTGGTAGAAATCATTCTTCCGAAAAGGATTTGGAGATTTTAGCAGGAAAACAGGCAAGATACAGGGGAAGTCTGACACTATTCATGATACAGTTGTTCTGTTTTTCTTCCAAAAGCACCATATTCACTGAAAAAGTCAGCTCCTTTCCAGATATCTGATAACACATTCTTCATGAGATTCTAAATTATATTAAAAAAACCCCTTAAAACCTATTTCCCAAAAAAGAAAAGTTCTACAATAAACAAAAACAACTAAAGTCTTAGATTAAATAATAATGCAGCTTCAAAGGAAAAGCTTGGCAATTTTTCTTTTCCTCTATCATTTCCAATAAAATATTTGTCCTTAGACTCAAAGTTCAAATATTCTCATGAAAAGAAATGCAGGTGATTCTTAAAACAAACAGATGTTATACATGAACTGCAGAGGAAATTTCTTTTAGTTACATATGATAGAAATTATTTAGCAAACTAATTAAGCAGGTAGCACATGTACAAGCAAGCACTGCCTAAATTTATGCACTGGCCTTTTTTCAAATGCTTTTTTGTTTTCCTCAAGGATGCATAGTTTGCTCTTTTAAATATCCCCTGTTTTATCAGTGGTCTTCCCATAGGCATAATTTTCTCTCAGGGCTGTAATGTCAGTAAGTTACCTAGATGCTGAAAGTCCAAGAAAACTTTGACATTTAGAAGCAATCTGATTACTTTACTTTAGTAAATGCTCTGAACGGCTGCAAAAATCAACATCTTTTAGTACAAAGAAGCCGATGGTCTGGACAAGGAAAGGAAACATAATGCACTATAAAAGAAGGCAAT